>NC_064623.1:7566389-7874305 GCF_023898315.1 Schistocerca nitens | reverse complement strand
AATGTTGAAAGCCCAGCACTGAAATCTGCAGCAATGTGGGGAAAGGTTGCACTTTTGTCACGTTGGATGATTCTCTTGGTCCCGTTCTTGTAGGATCTTTTCCCTGCCGCACTGATGTCGGGGATCTCATGTTTTACCGGATTCCTGATATTCACGGTACATTCGTGGTCGTACGGGAAAATCCCGACTTCATCGCCACGTCAGAGATTCTGGTTTTCACCGCTCGGGCGCAGACTATAAAACCACGTTCAAACTCACTTAAATCTTGATAACCTGCCATTTTAGCAGGAGTAACTGATCGAAAAACTGCGCCACACACTTGTTGTCTTATATAGACATTGCGGACCGGAGCGCCGTATTCTGGCTGTTCACATATCTCTGTATTTGAATACACATACCCACCAGTTTCTTTGGCGCTTCAGTGTATTTGCAATGTATACAAAGCAACGGCGCACCATGAAGAAATTATCCGAATGGGATGAAAATCTGTAGATATGACGTACATGTGCAGACAAACAAATGATTACAATTTAAGGAAAACACTGATGATTCTTTCCAAAGAATGAGATTCACAAACTGAGCAAGTCAATAACGTGTTGGTCTAGCTCTGGCCCCAATGCAAGCAACTTTTCGTCTTGGCACTGATCGACAGAACTGTTGGATGTCATCCAGAGTGATATCGTACCACATTCTACGCAGATGGCGCGTTTGATCGTCAAAATCCCCAGCTCGGAATTGGGGAGAAATCTGGTAACCATGTTGGCCAAGATATGGTTTGGCAAGCAGGAAGACAGGTAGCAGATGCCCACGCCGCGTGTGGGCGGGCATTATCTTGCTGAAATGTAAAGCCAGCATGGATTGACGAGAAGGACAACGAAACGGGGCGTAAAGTATCGTCGACGTACCGCTGTGCTGTAACGGTGCCGCTCGCGACAACCAAAGAGGTTCTGCTATGAGAAGAACCTGCACCCGATACCATTACCCCTGGATGTCCGGCCGTATTGTCATGCGCCGGAGAGCTTGGTATCCCACCGCTGCCTGGGGCGTCTCCAGACACCTCTTCGTCCTGTAACCTCATCGACTGGAGTAGATACCGAGCGAGACGGCGCACAGGTTAGTACAGTGGACTCGCATTCGGGAGGACGACGGTTCAAATCCGCGTCCGACCATCCTGATGTACGTTTTCTGTCATTTTCCGAAATCTCTCCAGGCAAATTCGGGGATGGTTCCTTTGAAACTGCACGGACGAATTGCTTCCATATCCCTTCCCTAATCTAATGAGTCCGATGACTCCATTGTTTGGTCTCCTCGACAGATCAACCAAGAACTGGAGTATAGTTGTCATCAGTGATGAGTCACGCTTCGGAATGAGCCCTATGACCAGTGAATACGTGTCTGGTGACGTCGCAAACAGCGATATGATCGCAACCTGAATATTTAGATGCACAAGTGCTAGATGTCAGTTTGTGGGATGGAGACGCATGCCTCTTGGACTGGGTCGGTCCATTCAGGGACAGTTAATGGTCGTTGTGGGTGACACAGGAGCTGTCGTCCGATGATGACCCATACGTGCTCAATTGGAGAGAGATCTAGTGAGCGAAGAGGCCAAGGGGACATTCTACACTCCGTACAGCATGTTGGGTTACAACAGTGCTATATGGGCAAGAGTTATCCGGTTGTAAAAAACTCTTGTAATGCTGTTCATCAATGGGAGCATAGACCACACTGAAGTACAATTCTGCAGTCGGGGTGCATTACATACCCACGAGAGTGCTCCTGCTATCACACGAAATCGCAGACGAGACCGTAACTCCAGGTGTAGGTCCAGGGTGTCTAGCACACACAGACAGGTTGGTTTCAGGTCCTCAACCGGCCTCCTCCTGACCTACACACGACCGTCACTGGCACCGAGGCAGAACAGGATTTCATCTGAGAATACAAAAGACTTCCATCTTGCCCTCCAATGAGCTCTCGCTTGACACCACCGAGGTCCCAGATGGCTACAGGGAGTCTGGCTAGGCGCTGTCCTTGAAGTAACCGATTTGCAACAGGTCGTTGCGTCCATCTGCACCTCAAACTGCTGCTGCAGATGCAGTAGGACGCGGTGCAGCCGTACGTCCAACACGATGGTGTTCGCCCTCGCTAGTGCCACGCGGGCGTCCGGAGCCCGGTCTTCCTGCCACCGTAAACTCTCGTGAACGCCGCTGCCAGCAATCGTGTACAGTGGCTGCTTTTCTGCCAAGTCTCTCTACAATGTAAGCGAAGGCTTCCGCGGCCGTTGTCATCTTCAATAAAATTCTTCAGGGTATCAGACCGCATCGTCATAATTTAAAATGCGCCAACGTTTCGGCCAGCGTTGCAGCTGGCCTTCATCAGGGCCTTACAATGTCGCAGAAGGAACACCCAGCTTCTCGTAGCCCTATCACACGATATTATTGAAATTCAGTGCCACGCGGGGCTCCCCCCGCCGGAGGTCCGAGTCCTCCCACGGGAATGTGTGTGTGTGTGTGTGTGTGTGTGTTGTCCTTAGCAGATTAAAACTGTGTGCCGAACCGAGACTCGAACTCGGGACCTTTGCCTTTCGCGGGCAAGTGCTCTACCAACTGAGCTACCCAAGCACGACTCGCGCCCCGTCCTCACAGCTTTATATCCGCCAGTACCTCGCCTCCTACTTTCCAAACTTCACAGAAGCTCTTCTGCGAGCGTGCAGAAGGCATAGGTCCCAATTTCGAGTCTCGGTCCGGCAGTTTTAATCTGACAGCAAGTTTCAAATTTAATCGTGTTTACAGACAGTTCACCCATTCAGGTAACCGAGAATGTCGACAATTTCTGCATGTTTTCGACACTGATGCTGGCAAGGTATCAGCCCCAGGGATTACGAGGTATTCGAGAATGTTTTACTTTCAACAATATAAATGTTATATAACCTGCCGGCCGGCGTGGCCGAGCGGTTCTAGGCGCTACAGTCTGGAGCCGAGCGACCGCTACGGTCGCAGGTTCGAATCCTGTCCCAGACATGGGTGTATCTGATGTCCTTAGGTTAGTTAGGTTTAAGTAGTTCTAAGTTCTAGGGGACTGATGACCTCAGAAGTTAAGTCCCACAGTGCTCAGAGCCATTTGAACCAACTACATAAACTTATGCAGGGGCCAGGTGGCCATTATTAAAGCAATCAGTAGTTCTCCATTCAGGCTGAGTAGGTCGTAATTGTAAAAGTCAAACATCTGGCATTTATCCATCTTCAGACTAGACTGCGAATGTTTGTTCCAAATACAATTTTGAACGTCATATCTACGTGCAGTAGTTGCTCCTGGATGTCAGACGATGGATAAATTCCGAAACGCGCGTCACATGAGCAATAAAGTCATTCCTTGCGTGATGTTTGACTTTTACCATTGCGACCACTCAGCTTGCATGGAGAACTACGGATTGCTTTAATTTCAGGTTTTACGTCGGGTAACAAATTACGAAAGAAATACTTTTTTCATGTGATATAATTACACATTAATAATTATCGGATTTTTTTTCCTTTACTTGTACTGTGGAACTTTGCTTCTTGCCTAATTTCATGATTCTAGGTCAACGGGACGTGCCCTACAGGTTTTACGGACTGAATTTTCTAGCATCAAATCATGTGACCCACACGGCCGTATCTTTTGGTTACATTAACACAGTACCTTAATTTTATTACAGCGCCAATGGCCTATAAACCTTAGTATCTGGTATAAATTTCAACTTCACACGTCCCTGACAAAAAGGAGCCTTAACAAACGGAAGAATTGTCATCAGATAACACACGACAAAAAAAAAATTGTGTGTGTTACAATTACAAATTTACAATTTTGGGAGTTCTGCTTTATACTGTACTGTGAAGCCATGTTTTTTGCTACATTTCGTGATTCTAGGCCAACAGGATGTATCCTATAAGCTTTGCTGAGTGAGTTTGCGAGTACTAAAATATGTGACGTGTGTGGCCGTATCTTCTGATTGAGTTGCACTCCGTCTTCAGGCCACGAGTGGCCTACAGGGACCATCCGACCGCCGTGTCATCCTCAGTGGAGGATGCAGATAGGAGGGGCGTGGGGTCAGCACACCGCTCTCCCGGTCGTTACGATGGTATTCTTGACCGAAGCCGCTACTATTCGGTCGAGTACCTCCTCAATTGGCATCACGAGTGAGTGCACCCTGAAAAATAGCAACAGCGCATGGCGGCTGGATGGTCACCCATCCAAATGCCAACAGCGCTTAACTTCGGTGATCTCACGGGAACCGATGTATCCACTGCGGCAATGTCGTAGCCTCTGATTGAGTTAACTGTGAAAAAAATGTTCAAAATGTGCGTGAATTCGTAAGTGACCTGAGGCCATCGGTCCCTAGACTTACACACTACTTAAACTAACTTTTGATAAGAACAGGACACACACACTCATGCTCGATGAAGGACTCGAACCTCGGCGGGACGGGCCGTGCCGTTGACTTAGAAGCTTCCATGTTCTGCACCGCCAACAAACCATAGAACTCAGCGTATGACGTAAATTTCAATCTGAAAAGTCCACCCGTTTCTGAGAAAGAGGGTTTTTAACAGTCGGACAGATACACATTCGTACAACAAAGTGACCATATAAGGGTTTTGTTTTTACAGATTTAGGTACAGAACCCTAAAAAGAAAAGAAGAAAATAAAGAATGAGTCTTTCTTATTTTTTCTATTTCTCACTGCTTTGTTTTTAATTGCTCATTTCTGTTAACAGGCTCCACCTGAAAGCATGTCTGTCAACTTCTGTCCTGTCCATGAGACTAGCAAAGTGCCAAAATTCCTGAGCCACAGGTAAACATAACACCCGTGACTCACTTACAGGGAGTCAGTTTCAATATGATGACAGTGGGCAAGAAATATGGAATCTGCTGGCCGTGGCCCATGTTTAGGTACCGTGCCAGCATCTGCCTGGAACGAACTGGAAAGCCGTGGAAAAACCAAACGACGATGACTGGATCAAATGACAGGTGTTGTGGGAACAACGCTTTCCTTCACTCCAGCAGACTGCCTGTGAAGACAGCAGCCAGCACAACAGACGGCCTGTCGATGTCGTGGTCTTCTGTACGCATTTATCACAACGCTCGGCGCTGCTTGCTTTTCTCTCGGCGGAAGAAGTATTCGTCACTCAAGTTACGGCGCTTGCTTTCGAAATCAAGACTGAAGAGCAAACTTCTTTAGCGAGAAGCGCTGGAGGTAACGACGATATAGGAAGGCGCAGGAAACTGCGAAAAACTTTTTCCTGCTAACGAGCGACTGCAAAAAAATTGTTGATGAGGTGAGACGTGAAAAATGGAAGCAGAGCTAACCGTGGGAGGGAGAAAATTCTTTTTCTTAAGCGAAAGCCGCCACAGCTAGGTTTCTCTTTGCTGTATTCCTGTGGGAACTAGAGAACAGGGTAAAGCACAGCTAAAACGGAAAAACTATTTTTGTAACGGTTTCTCCGTTTCCTGTCTCACTTCAGTCATCAGAAAATTTTCGTTCAGTCAACAAGCTCCATGCACTCTACACTTTCTCGAAACTGACTTGACTGTTCTTCGTTAAATTTGTTGCCGCTCCCTTTTTTGTGTTCACCCATCTGAACTACAGTTCTATCAGTAACGAAGATGTTGAGTTCACAGCACACACACACACACACACACACACCATAATGCCCGACTTCCTCTTTCGTTACCTTAAAAAAGTCTTCTGAACACTCACTCATCACAGTCTTTTTCATTTCTTTCTACTCTCTCTACTATTCTTGAGAATCCCTATTTCAGCGCCTGGTTTTGCATCGCTTTCCCACACCATGCCTTTACTATTACGGTATGTTGATAAATTTTACTTTCGGAACTTCTGATTACTACTGAACGAAACACATCTTTTGCAGTCTTCGCAAGGCATCTTCAGTGTGCTAGATATGTGCATTTTTTGTTTATACTATTTGGTTTACATCTGGGATAGTGTATACAGGGTGTAAATTTTAAGTTCACAAACCAGAATAACTCGAAAAATAAGCTTCTCACGAAAAAATGTGTACAATCCAAAGTTGATTATTTTCGAGGGGGACATCTGCTGGTGCTAAAATTAGCCCGCCACCCCAGCTCCCTGGGGGTGGGGCGGGAGGCAACTTTAAAATTTCAAATGGGAATCCCCATTTTTACTGCAGAAGCCAATTCTACGTAAAAAAACTATGTACAATTTGTCTTAAACATTTGTTTTGATTCTTGGTAGTTGGCGCTGTAATTCAAGAAAATCCGTGTTCTCATTTTTGCGTGGAAAATGGTTACGGATAAAAAAAACAAAAAAAAAATACTTATTTATTTTGTAAATTTTAATTCGCTAAAACTAAAACTCTCCGTCTATACCAATAGGGTGGGGTTTCAGAGAGAGGAATTAGAGTTTTACAAATATTGACCCAAATATTAACTTTTTCCGCAGAATCGGATAAGTTTTGTTTCTTTCGTGTCTGTGATACAATATCCACAGCCAACGTCTATCTTCAGGAGTTCTGGGAACCGGGGTGATGCAAAACACTTTTTGAGGTGTGTATATTTGCTTTAATGTGGTTTCATGTACAACTGAAATGTGTTTTATGTTATCTTTTCTTTTATTAAGCTTAGTAGAGAGTCTCTGTTGTATGTTTGCTCATTTATCACACATTTGTTCTCAGGAGTTGCAATCAAACGTAAGCCAACCAACAATCAAGAGGGACAAATTCCAGGCATCAGGAATATACGAACTTCAATGAACATTCCTGCATGACATGCAGGAATTGTAGAACTTGGTACAAATCACACATCAGTGGTAGGAGTATGAAACAAACTATTCAACTTTGAAGAGCACTTAAAACACCACGACCACCACCATACAAACATTGAACAAGATATGAAAATTGTCAAAATAAATAATGAAGACAAATACCTTACTTAAATGCAGGAGAACTACCACATTCAGGAATCCACTGCTGGGAACAAACATGTGATAAATGAGTAAAAACACACCAGTACAGACTCTGCACTAAACTTAATAAAAGGAATGATAACATAAAAAACATTCCACTTGTACATACAGCCACACAGAAACAAATACATATCTCTCTCTCTCTCTCTCTCTCTCTCTCTCTCTCTCTCTCTCTCTCTCTGGTCACACACACACACACACACACACACACACACACACACACACACACACACACACCTGGGCTAACTCTCCTCTTTTGTACCCACAATTCCCTGGCTGTTACAGACAGCACTTGTTTTAGTCTCTCAATTCTTTCTGCTATTACTTTTGTTTCTTTCCTACCTGCCCTACTTTGTCCCCTGACTTTCTTCATGCGCTGTCACTACTTTTCAGCTTCCACTGCACTTTTCTTCCCGTGACATTGCTACTCTCTTTATTGAAACCCATGCTGGTTTACCTACATGGGTATTATAGAGAGAGGACGTAGATTTCTGTTTAGTGTACTAATAATGTTAAATACATTAATTCTTATAGTGCGAAGTCAACTGCATTTACTAGTTCCTTATTCCACATGATGTATCTCCTTGCGTTACAGGTAACTGTAACACTTCTGAGAAGCAGTTAATTAAGCAGAGAAAGCTGCACACCGTAACAAAGACGAAGAGGAGGCAAATAACTTCAGTGCTCTAAAAACTATATCTAATAATCCAATATTATATGTATACGAAAAATACTACGCCTGCCTGTTTGTGCGTCGCTGTGCGTCAATTAGCTGAGACACACGCTCAAGAGTGAACTTAATATTGTTGCGGCTGTTGTGCGGCTCCAGCGGACTTCCATCGTAATTATTATTCTTAAAGTTGTTAATTAATGAGTAACTCTACATGTAGTGCGACTAAATTTCAACTTGCACTGCACTTCGCCTGCTCTGACTGCCTGCTGCCGCTCTCCTGTGTGCACGTGTGCACGTGTGTGTGTGTGTGTTTGTGTTTGTGTCTGTGCGGTCATCCCCCTCCACGCTGCGCTTCCCAAGCCAATTTGCGTGGCGCGCCGGCGCCGGCGCCGTCTGTTTGCGCCTCAAATGAGGAAATGCGGGGACGGCCGGCGGTCCGTTTGCTCTGCCCAAGTGGCTCCCACTGACAGTACACAGCGCTGCCTCCGTCTGTCTGCCTGGTAGTGACTAGGACTGTTGAGATGTTTAAAAATATAAGAAATGCCAAAAAGCGCTATTTAAAAGGATATCACTGCCCTTCGATATATCGAATATACCGACGGAGAAAAAATCGACTTACGAGCCTGTAAAAGTATCGGCTGCACATTGTAAATGCACTGCCAGTTTTAGAGCTGTATATTTAAGTATTGATTTATTATTAGACATTCTGTAAATCAACAAGCTGGCAGCCTGCCCATCCCCCTTCGAGCAAGAATTCAAGGGGAAACAATGTACGTTCGCTGGAGAGCTTCTGTGTTGTTTGGAAGGTAGGACACGAGGTACTGGAGGAATTAAAGCTGTGACGACGGGTCGTGAATCGTGTGCTTGGGTAGCTGAGTGGAGCCGGCATGGTAGCTCAGCGTTTTCCGGCAGAGGGTTAGCTGCCCTCAGCAATAAAAAAACTGAGTGAAAGGATCAACGATGAACTTGGACAGGTGTCATGGGACGTCCACTCCGGACAAATGCAACGAGCATTAGCGAACATAATGAGCTTAGAGAAAGAAAAAGGTGAGTAGAGCACTTGCCCGCGAAAGGCGGAGGTCCCGATTTCCAGTCTCGGTCCGGCACATAGATTAAATCTACCAGGAGGTTTCATATCAGCGCACACTCCGCTGCCGAGTGACAATTTCATTCTGGAAATGTACGTTCAAGCTTGGCGATAACCAATCCGCTAACAACTTTAACTGCATGAAAGTGACACAATGAAAGGTATCCGGCGGGTCCGTCGTTAGGTTTCGTCAAGTATTGGATTTGTCCCGAACACGTCATGTCCACTTCCCTATTTTTTCATTTCTGCAGACGCCAGTGACATAGCAGTTGCGTCAGAATTGTGTACTGAAGCTAAACGCTGCAGTTTCTGTTGGTAGCACCGGGCGCCGATTACGTCACCATTTCCCCTCACACGCCTGCATCAATCTCAAAGGCCAGTCTTTTCATTTAAATCCTTGTTCATCATTTTAGCAACTGTTTTTGAAGAATTTCGATGTTTTTTTAAGGCATACCACATCGGAAATATTATTCCATTCACCTCCCCCCTTCCACAATGCAGTGCAGTCGGACTACTACTTTTCTGTCACGTGTGCTTGCTCCATACAGTCTACGTGATGAAAGCCCAAAAAGTAGTAAGACTCCTTCACACTGTGAAAGTAAAATTATGTTCTATTACAACTTGAAAACAACGAGTTCAAATATTAATAAGAAATTGTGAAAAACAATAATATCACGATTATACTAGTATTTTCGGAGAAAGTATCCATTTATCGATACGGCGATCTTTTATCTGCAGCCCTAGTAGGGACACACTACGTGACAGGC
This sequence comes from Schistocerca nitens, assembly GCF_023898315.1. Classification (NCBI taxonomy): domain Eukaryota; kingdom Metazoa; phylum Arthropoda; class Insecta; order Orthoptera; family Acrididae; genus Schistocerca; species Schistocerca nitens. The sequence continues at coordinate 7,864,803 of NC_064623.1, read as the reverse complement.
ATCTGCCGACACAAGTGAGCGATGTCAACCAGTACTACACGAAATTAGACCCACCCATTCATGACCGTAACAACACAGTGGTGGGGAAAATAAGCCACTACACTATATAGGAGGCTGATCAGCCACGCATACACGCCAGAGAGAGAGAGAGAGAGAGAGAGAGAGAGAGAGAGAGAGAGAGAGAAATTGCCTGGATGCAATACATGACGAGTGCAAATGGAAAACGTTATGAGTTCCAGGTGTGACATTCATAAGGAGAATGAAGAAACAATGCGTCTCTGATTGTACATAACTGGTTTGAATCAGAAAAACTGAGTAGCTATTCTGATAGCACAAAGTTATGCCGCTGACCGCATCGCCGCAAAAAACACTGAGAGAAACTGGAAAACATATACTTCTTTAAAAACATTACAAGTGTGTTACCAGTAAACTGACAGGTTGTAAGTGCCAATGAGAAAGTTTTTACAAGCTGATTCATGAAAAGAAGGAAAGACCAACCAGACACTTTTAATAATAATATTGATTTACGCAAATAGGTTCACCTTCAGGCGACTCTTCAGGTTTATATTACATTTTCTCCATTGCTTTTCTCATTAGCTGTTGACAAATACACTCCTGGAAATTGAAATAAGAACACCGTGAATTCATTGTCCCAGGAAGGGGAAACTTTATTGACACATTCCTGGGGTCAGATACATCACATGATCACACTGACAGAACCACAGGCACATAGACACAGGCAACAGAGCATGCACAAAGTCGGCACTAGTACAGTGTATATCCACCTTTCGCAGCAATGCAGGCTGCTATTCTCCCATGGAGACGATCGTGGAGATGCTGGATGTAGTCCTGTGGAACGGCTTGCCATGCCATTTCCACCTGGCGCCTCAGTTGGACCAGCGTTCGTGCTGGACGTGCAGACCGCGTGAGACGACGCTTCATCCAGTCCCAAACATGCTCAATGGGGGACAGATCCGGAGATCTTGCTGGCCAGGGTAGTTGATTTACACCTTCTAGAGCACGTTGGGTGGCACGGGATACATGCGGACGTGCATTGTCCTGTTGGAACAGCAAGTTCCCTTGCCGGTCTAGGAATGGTAGAACGATGGGTTCGATGACGATTTGGATGTACCGTGCACTATTCAGTGTCCCCTCGACGATCACCAGTGGTGTACGGCCAGTGTAGGAGATCGCTCCCCACACCATGATGCCGGGTGTTGGCCCTGTGTGCCTCGGTCGTATGCAGTCCTGATTGTGGCGCTCACCTGCACGGCGCCAAACACGCATACGACCATCATTGGCACCAAGGCAGAAGCGACTCTCATCGCTGAAGACGACACGTCTCCATTCGTCCCTCCATTCACGCCTGTCGCGACACCACTGGAGGCGGGCTGCACGATGTTGGGGCGTGAGCGGAAGACGGCCTAACGGTGTGCGGGACCGTAGCCCAGCTTCATGGAGACGGTTGCGAATGGTCCTCGCCGATACCCCAGGAGCAACAGTGTCCCTAATTTGCTGGCAAGTGGCGGTGCGGTCCCCTACGGCACTGCGTAGGATCCTACGGTCTTGGCGTGCATCCGTGCGTCGCTGCGGTCCGGTCCCAGGTCGACGGGCACGTGCACCTTCCGCCGACCACTGGCGACAACATCGATGTACTGTGGAGACCTCACGCCCCACGTGTTGAGCAATTCGGCGGTACGTCCACCCGGCCTCCCGCATGCCCACTATACGCCCTCGCTCAAAGTCCGTCAACTGCACATACGGTTCACGTCCACGCTGTCGCGGCATGCTACCAGTGTTAAAGACTGCGATGGAGCTCCGTATGCCACGGCAAACTGGCTGACACTGACGGCGGCGGTGCACAAATGCTGCGCAGCTAGCGCCATTCGACGGCCAACACCGCGGTTCCTGGTGTGTCCGCTGTGCCGTGCGTGTGATCATTGCTTGTACAGCCCTCTCGCAGTGTCCGGAGCAAGTATGGTGGGTCTGACACACCGGTGTCAATGTGTTCTTTTTTCCATTTCCAGGAGTGTAGTAACTGATGTAAATAACAACATCAACCACAAACCGCAACCTGTCGGTTCGAAATCGGTAATGGCGTTGTTTGTGCAAAGAAACAGCATTAGTAACAGTGGTATTCGTGTGTTTCCTTCTTTGCAAGAAATAGCCTGTATTTTTTGCACAGCCACGATCTCAGAAATTTCATTTCTTGACAAAATAGTACGAAGAAAGTTTTTCAGCAGAACAAAAAACCAGTCCAGTTGCAAATTGATACTTTTTATTCATTCGATGGCTAGTTTCGGGCGGAGAACCATTTTCAAATCACCACAACATAGTGTTCTGTATATACTGTAAATGTTCATTGCACGTTTTTGACATCTTCGGAAATGTCATTTTCGACTATGTTATGACAATCTGAAAATGGGTCTCTGCCCGAAACTAGTCATCGAATGAATAAACGGTAAAAATTTGCAACTTAGACTGGTTTTTCGTTCTACTGATTAACAGAATTTGTTGGCCAAGCTACTGTAGCATGCTGGAAGTTTGTAGAAAGTTTCTGTTCCTTCTGCCATTAATACCGAGGCACCATGTTTTATTTGTGGTAAGACAAGTATAGAAATACAGCGTAAGGTTTTTAACCAGTAGATCTGTAGTCAACAAAAGCCCCTTCTCATACCTTTTAAAATTTGGAACTATAAATGGAAGGACGGCAGGGCACAAAACCCACACGCCGCCTACTAACGCCTGGTTGTGAGACTCGCTCCACCGTTTGGTGTCTGGATCACGTCTAGGGTCACGGAACAGAGCGCCGAGAACACGACAGCACTGGAAACGTGATTTGTGACAAAAGGCACGTACTCCATTTTGAGTCTTCATACGAATATCTCGCCCTTGGGATTCGCTTCCTTACTTATCTTTAAGGAAGGACATTGTCTGTTTTCTCTTTGTAGCACACCAGTTACGCAAGTGTACAGAACCGCGGAATGTTGATCTGCCTTAGAGAATTTCCAACAAGAAAAACTTCCGTTCTCTTGGCTTCTGCATCTGTTACAAAAGTTGCAGCTGATGTTCAGCCATCTGGCCAGAGTATCCCCACTGACGGTGACGACAGCACGAGCTACCACCACCACCACCACCACCACCACCACCACCACCACCATTGCGATCTATCTTGTCGGAACGCCACAGCGTAAGGCCACATTAGGGATCGTGTTTATCTCTGAAACAACCGGTTTTCGGTTATATATTTTTTTCCACTGCGGTTTAACCTCACTGTTAAAACGGCTCAGAATATCTTGTCTCTGGAATAACTGATTTTCGGTTTCTTATTCCTGTTATTTCCTATAATAAACTTAAAAATGGAACCATGTTTGAAATATTTTGGCTCTCAAGACACATGGAATCAAAATATTAAATTAAATGGACAAATAAAAGAAAACTTAGACCGTCCACCGTCCGCTGGTTTTCTCGAAAAGAGCTAAGTGGTTGAATACTAAAAAAGATCACTAGTATTCTCCTATTGATTCTAATTCTTTGAAACTCTGTTCAAAAACCATGTTGTAATCTGCGATCATACCAATATTTCGGCATTACGAATAGTCAGTCCTAAAGAGTGAAAACTGAAGATGAATGTTAATTTGTGCACTTTCAAGGGCTACAGGCAGATAAAGACCAATTATATAGACGCAGCAGCAGATCAACTACTTTCTATTTTTATTGTACACTATGAATGAACTGTTGAGAAGTTTTTAATTTGTTACCGTTACCCTAATTTCCTTCGTCTTTTAGTTTTTTGGTCTTTTAAGGCAAATGAGACATTGTACGTCGTTGCTACATCACTTCGTAAAACTATTTGCAGACTAGGGTTTATGCGATTCTGCGCGTCCGGCGACGACAACGAAAATCTTCCTTATAGAAACAGGTGGAATACAAGTCCTGTACACTGCGCTTACACGCGTATCGTAAGCGACTACAAACTGTAACAGCGACATTGTCTCAGGAATGCTGTACAATTTCTTATGCGGCGTGTTTATTGCTCGTTTCTGGGGGTATTATTATTAAATAGCAGTGATCACTTTTCCTATTTTCTAAAACATCGCAATACTTCAAACCGATGCAAATTTTACTAATAAATATTACTCCTTTTATTTAAAAAGAAATGTTTATTTGAAAATCAAAAATTTTAGCACTGATGGTATGACTAAATGATATTTCGGTTATTCGTAAAAAATAAAACACATATTATAGTCGAGAGCAATCAAATGCCGAAAAATAGAGGTTATTCAGGACTGAAAGGTGCTAGCATTTGCAGGACGAGAAATGGTAGTTTAAAACCGCCAGCAACTCGGAAGGTTATATACAAAGAGTAAATTAATTCAAGTTTTGTAAGAAAAAATTATATATTGAACCAGAGATGGTCAAATGTAGTATCGATTGTGTAGTAACGTCACCGCTCAACAGCGATCGCTGATTCAAAGTGTTTTGGGTAATGTGTTAGAGTAACTTTAGATCGAGAGATGTGTGGAGGAATTTCAAGTGTAAAGGCGTATCGTATCTGATGTGTGCTGGATATATATTTACTCGCTATGGGCAGTAAGGGATTTTTTTCATTCGCAAGATACCATGATGTTCGCTACCTGTAAGGGGATCTCAACAGAAGTTGGATATAATTAAGGTAAACAAATTTATTTTATTACTAATGCAATGTGCGTATCCATAATTGATGATTGAGACATTGTATAGCACTCACATCCAGTGATTTTGTAAAGTTAATTTTTAATATATTGAGAGGCACCCACATGCCTTGCTCATACTGTGGCATCAAGCAGTCAGGCTTGCAAGATGAGTGGTCTGTCAAGCGAGTGGATTTATTCTTATTTCTCGAGTAACATCAATGACTGATTATAAGCTCAGGTACCCACAATTAAGCTACAAATTATTCTCTTGTTTGAATATTACGCAACGAAAACGGATAACGCACATCTGACTATTAGGAATTTACACAACTCCGATTGTTCACTACGCTCTGGCAATACCACATTTTCTTTCTTACCCAACAGCTTTGATCAACACATGGCCATCGCACTGAATATGAATGGCGCACACATCATAAATTCTGGATATCATGACTACACACTATTCGAAGAACAAGGCCACCAATCTTTTTCTTCTCACTATCTTTTTTATTCCGATAAATTCTATAACCTAAACACACCATTACATTTTCTACAACAACTACACATGAGAAACTCCGCCCAGTGGGCAAGGCTTTACATTGGTGAATCTCTATCTTATGGTCTCGTAATTATCTAACTCGCACACCCATCATCACGAAAATTTACTCCAGCAGACTGAGCGGTACAATAAGGAACACCCACTGCCTCTGAACCTATCTTGCTACTCTCCCATGCAAACCACACATACTTAAATTACATGAAATACATCACACTAGCAACATAGAATACATCACAAAGAATAGTCACAACGTTAGAATCACTTAACTTTAAGCTTTCCCACTTCAATTAGAATTCATCCCAGTTTCACACGACACTGCCCTACTTCGTAACTTTTCTTTCCTACTACGAACTTTGGAGGATATATGCACGTCTTCCTGTGCAATGCAAGCCAAGTGGCGTTGCTGGATAGACGGCTGACTCACCTTGCTTCTCTCTCAGAGTATTATAGTTTGAATCTAGCGTCACATGGAACCATAACACGCAAAGTAATATTAAGATCATATTCGTCACACACGCGAGTCCTCAACTGATACCTTGGACGAGTACTTCTTTTTATCCTTTGTCGAATACACAGATTCCCCACGTGGAAGTGCTCGTCTCTAATTTCAAGTCCTGCACACGCCATTTCTTAAATATTTCAAACTTATAGTACACACGCCAGTAATTCAGCTTAACTTTAGCACTCGCAAGTATTTCAACTTAGTACTAGCACTCGCAAGTATTTCAACTTATTGCTACTCGTGGTTTCATTGTGGCCGTTGCCGGCCGAAGTGGCCGTGCGGTTAAAGGCGCTGCAGTCTGGAACCGCAAGACCGCTACGGTCGCAGGTTCGAATCCTGCCTCGGGCATGGATGTTTGTGATGTCCTTAGGTTAGTTAGGTTTAACTAGTTCTAAGTTCTAGGGGACTAATGACCTCAGCAGTTGAGTCCCATAGTGCTCAGAGCCATTTGAACCATTGTGGCCGTTGGTCACTTCCGAAGATTACTACGATCCCCTTAACATTACCTGCCTGACATTTAATTCTCCCCACAAAAGTTCCTGAAATAGAGAAATTTTTTATTCCAAACTACTCTTAAGTATTTCACATGCATACCATTCTCTCCACTCTTTTGTCTTTACGGAGCACACCTAAGACAGGTCTTACCAACACAAGATCCAGCGCCAGAGTGTTGAAACATGGCCGTTCTTCAGGTCATCTTGCACCTCCGCCGAGGTGGGGGAGCACCATGCTACCGTATTGGTCAGCCACATTTCAGGTGCTCAAAGCTCAGGTAAATTTCATCTCTTCCAGCAAAGGTGACCAAAGGACCGTCTCAGAGATGATCATATATTGCACAATCACTATCTGCGGTTAGCAGACGACCATACATTCATTCATTTCATGGATCTCACCAAATTGGATGTAGGGATTTATTTTGTGGGAGTGCACATGTGATCAATTAAATAAATAAATTGTCCTTCTTTCCCACAATAGTATCCGGCTTCGATTTGTTAAGTGAAATTGAGTTATTATTACAAAAAAATGTTGTTCTGACAAGAATAACGAAGAATGTTGTGTACGTATTTTCAATGCCGGGCGGTACTGTACCCTTTCAGTATAATCAGTTTATTGAGTGTGATAATTGTGAGCATTATTAATTTTTAAAGAGTGAAACTGCAAGTTTTAAAGTTAGCGCCATACTGTTTCTTGACACAAGGCGCCCGCCCGGTTACCCGTTTGGCCAGTAAAGACGCTGAACGTAAACGCGCGAGGTCACGAGCTCCTCGTTTCCCGTTAAACAGTGACCGCGCGATCGGAATCAGCGCTAACCCCATCGACGTTTCAGATATTCGTCGAATTTCATCAGGTTTCCCTCGCAACATTTGAAGTTAATTTTATCTTCCTTAGTTGTGCGTGATATGCTGTCAGCGGCATGTCACGTTAGTGGTGTTCGTTTATTTAACGTGATCCGACTGAGGCCTACCTTCCATACGACCAGGGTTTCACACAATCGGCACTTTATACACCACAGTTATTTGAAGAATGGTAATAATTTCAATGTAACAGGTAGTAGCAAAATGGTGTCAGTAGAATTAAAAATGATTCGAATGCGTTGACAACAATGTGATTAACAGTTCTAACTAAGAACTAGTTACTAGGAACGTTAATGGTACTGCTGCTTCTACTACTGCTACTACTACTACACTACTACTATTACTATTACTATTACTACTACTACTACTACTACTACTACTACTACATTACTACTACCACCACCGCCACTACTGTCAATACCTGTTCCCACCACATCAGGAGTTAAGCAACGTCGAGCTTGGCTGGTACTCGGATGGGTGACCGTCCGGGTACGCCACGTATTGTTGGCTGCCTTCACTTTTGAGTTCCTGGGAAAGACTTTGCGGCATTGTCTTGAGTCAAATTCCAAACCTGTCCGCTGCGTCACCTAAAGTGAATGCAGATCCATCCGTTGAGGATGATGCTATCGGGAGGAATACGGATAGACTATACACCAGCACCAGGTTTCATCGTCATGTACGCTAGCTGCACTCTACAAGCACTTACCACAGCCATCCGCACGAACCAGATACAGACTATACACTTCGTAACAGGTCGGACGAAGGCGATGGCAAATCACCTGCACTGGGTCCTTGAGGCGATGCAAAGTGCCTGAACCTGCTTCCTTATGTTCATTTCCCGAGTAGGGGTCCATTTTGACCATGACTGATGGATACAGCCAATACACACACACCGAAGAATCGAGGGGGAAAAAAATGTTAAAATACTGAAAAAGTCTTCATTTGTGTGGCCATATTGCTCGTAGTTGCTTTACCATTCTTGAGGGTATTTTCGCTGTGTCATTGCAACTACAAAAAATGCGTGCTTTTGACCAGACACGTTTCACTTCACTGAGGTAAAGCATCATCAGCGGTCTGTGATTAAATTATTTACATTTTGATTTCCTGTAAACAGTTCGTTAACAATGTGCTGGTCCTTACTTACTGTGATTTCCACTTAATTTTTCGCCTACATTCGGAAATGCCGTCTGCTAGCACAACGTTGATGTTTTCCCTCTTGAGATACTGATAGCTGTAGCCTAATTTTTAGTTGCTCTGCAGAATTATGCAATTTTTTATGTTTTACAGAGCACACTATTTCTCACACCACTGTTTTCTGTTTGTTTTTATACTTCTAAGAGTGCATTCTTGTTTATGTTTTGTAGTGTTGCCAACATAACATTGCCACCAGTTTGTCTTTGACCTATACTCTTTTTATTGTATGAGTGTAATTCTATTTAACTATGCTGCTGTGTATTTTTATACTGTGTAACAGTAGTGAAGGAATAGTGATGAAGGTTTTTTGTGGGGGACAGAAGTGTATAGTTATACGGATATGGTGTCTGTTCTTTTGGACATGTCTGGTATTTGCACACCAGTACCAGAACTGAATGGTGAATTTTTGTTACACGTGGCTCTGCCCACAATGCCCGGTTTACGACTGCACTGTGTAGACGCATACCTTCAGTCCTTCGCCCCCAGCCCAGGCTTCAGCTGGCGCCAATGCAGGTATTGTAGCATTGTTCTGCTGGAGACCTGTCTTGACGAGGGGCTGCCCTGTCTGCTCTGTACAGATGTTGGCCTGAAAGGCAAGATTTACTGAGGGACGGGCTCACTGCCAATTGCTTCCAACTCCCAACTTGCCATTTCTCCCAGCTAAGAACCATAAAAATACCTCATGCTTTGTAACACCTCACCCGTCAGTTAGCTGGTTTTGGCGTGTGTTCACCACCAGCTAATTGACTAACAGATCAACAGAGAGTGCAAAACTGCCACAATATCGGATAACGCAAAAAAGTAATATGGCCCTGTGACTCCTGATTGAACTGCGGTGGCAGTGTTGACATTAATTTATTCAGAATTTAACACTTTTAATTAAAAAGGGGTGCACATTGATGTTGTATTCAGCTATTGAACACCAGATTCAAATGTTGAACATAAAATTAATTAAGAAAGTGACTTGGGATTTCAACTACTTGATTGAAAACAGATGCAGTCGATTGGCACAAATTTATTTTAACTCCCGACCTTCAATCATCACATTACAAGTCTCTCCTATAAGGCAGTGGTAATAAATTGTGTTTGCATGGAGTAAAGCGTGATAACTCAAAAGTAATTCCTATCGACTGATCCAGGCGTAATGCAAAGTGCGAGAAGAATTCTACAATACGCAGCCCATGAACTCGTGGAAACTTTGCCGACGTGATCCAACAAATTAATCAGTGGCCAGAGCGGGCGCAATATCACCGAATACAGCGTGGCGGAGCGGCCTCGTTGTGTGGATGTCGGCCGACCTCGTGGTGCTGCAAGGCTGCGCTCGTCTATTCACTCCTAGCTATCTTGCTCAGTATATAGCTGAACCAAAACTTCCTATCTCCAAGCTCAATCGTTCCCTTTGCTAAGTCCTAAACTGCAGAGATGCTCACTCTTTCTCAGGCAAACTGAGTCAAGAACGCCACGTCCGCACTCTAGGCAAGCTGGCTACAGAAGACCACTACGGAGACTTCTCACAGTCCGCTCTTCGCCTCGGTTTCCCCTCCAGCAAAATCACTTACGCCAATTGCAGCGCAAGTCCCGTTAATTATGCGTTGCTTCCCAGCGCCGATCAATGCCTGCTCTGGGAAGTGAACAAATTCCCACAAAATTTCCCTTCCTCTCAACTTCTGTTATTTAGCTCCTCCCAGGCCACCCATCAAGGTTAGCGTCTGCACAAATACCAGTTTTTCCGGAATTCTGTCTCCCAGGAGAGTACTTCAAATTCCTCGGTCCTATGTTCCCATCGGGAGCTGGCGTATTTCATTCTGTCGCTCTTCACCTGATTTACTTCAGACTCTGCGGACCGTAAATTCAGCATGAAGTTGCTATAGTCACGAACACGCATATTTTGACCTCTGTTGACCGCTCCACTGTAGCTTTGCGCGGCTTTCTCGCATGTTTCACTGAAAACGGGACGACGGACGTTTATCAACAGGCGTACAAGTTCTCCGTCTGCTTCCCGATACACCAGCATGAGGTCGGGGTCAACCACCCATGCTGTCACTCATCTTAAGGCGGCTGGAGGCCGCGCACCGTTACAGCTTCCTCAGAGCTGAGCCGCCCTAAGCTGCCTATTGTCGCTTCCCTTAGCCGCTTCGCCGGCGGCCACAGTCAATTCTGAGTCCTTCCCTGGGATAAACTAGCCTCCAGTAAATCGACGCGTTTCTGCAAAGTTTTCATGTCGTGTGAATTACTTTAAAACCATCACCCAACATTCCAATACGTCCATACTATACCCTCTACAAGATTCATTGTGCCTTGTCAGTCATTTTAGTTCAGCCCTACTGTTCGCTCAACGTGAGTTAGGTGATCTTTAATGACTTCATGTAAGGGGCATAGTTCTTGCCATCTTACAGCTTTTAGCGCTCTACCAGGGTCCATCAACATCTGCTCAGGCTAAAAAATTAACAGCCCGAGCAGATGTTGATGGATTCTGGTAGAGCGCTAAATGCTGTAAGATGGCAGAAACTTTCTACAAACTTCCAGCATGCTACAGTAGCTTGGCCAACAAGACTCTAGAGAGTCTCACTGAAGGTGCGTCAGGTTGTAATAAAATCTTTAATAATTTTCCGTGTACGAAAAATAGGTGAGAGAGTAACTTGTTCTCCCTCATGCTGAATGACCCTTCAGCGAACGTTGCTGCATACGGACCTCTGCATCAGACGGCTGTTTCAGGCACCCGTGCTGACAGCCGTTCATCATCTGGTATTTGCACACCAGTACCCCAACTGGACGTCCACTGAATGGTGACACGTGGCCTACCGAGATGACAGATGGGCGTTGGCATGTACAGTGTGAAACGTCTGAAAGCAACATCACGCGACAAGGTTCTAGGCCGGAAGAGGGAGCGTTATTGCCTTGTGAATGTCTTCGTGGCATTGCCTGGGTGAGCATGTCATTCTGGATGGTACAGCGGATCATCATGAGTATGCATCTATCCTTGGGGACCATTTCCACCCCTATATGAATTTTTTTTTTTTTTTTTACCTCGGCATGACATTGGGGGAAGTGGCAACAAAACGACTATTCACGTTGGTGTGTAGAATATATGAGTCTGGCGATATACCATCTCACTTTCGGAAAAGCATCATCCACACAATTCCGAAGACGGCAAGAGCTGACAAGTGCGAGAATTATCGCACAATCAGCTTAACAGCTCATGCATCGAAGCTGCGTACAAGAATAATATACAGAAGAATGGAAAAGAAAATTGAGAATGCGCTAGGTGACGATCAGTTTGGTTTTAGGACAAGTAAAGGGACGAGAGAGGCAATTCTGACGTTACGGCTAATAATGGAAGCAAGGCTACAGAAAAATCAAGACACTTTCATAAGATTTGTCGACCTGGAAAAAGCGTTCGACAATATAAAATGGTGCAAGCTGTTCGAGATTCTGAAAAAAGTAGGGGTAAGCTATAGGGAGAGACGGGTCATATACAATATGTATAACAACCAAGAGGGAATAATAAGAGTGGACGATCGAGAACGATGTAATCGTATTAAGAAGTGTGTAAGACAAGGCTGTAGCCTTTCGCCCCTACTCTTCAATCTGTACATCGAGGAAGCAATGATGGAAATAAAAGAAAGGTTCAGGAGTGGAATTAAAATGCAAGGTGAAAGGATATCAATGATACGATTCGCTGATGACATTGCTATCCTGAGTGAAAGTGAAGAAGAATTAAATGATCTGCTGAACGGAATGAACAGTCTAATGAGTACACAGTATGGTTTGAGAGTAAATCGGAGAAAGACGAAGGTAATGAGAAGTAGTAGAAATGAGAACAGCGAGAAACTTAACATCAGGATTGATGGTCACGAAGTCAATGAAGTTAAGGAATTCTGCTACCTAGGCAGTAAAATAACCAATGACGGACGGAGCAAGGAGGACATCAAAAGCAGACTCGCTATGGCAAAAAAGGCATTTCTGGCCAACAGAAGTCTACTAATATCAAATACCGGCCTTAATTTGAGGAAGAAATTTCTGAGGATGTACGTCTGGAGTACAGCATTGTATGGTAGTGAAACATGGACTGTGGGAAAACCGGAACAGAAGAGAATCGAAGCATTTGAGATGTGGTGCTAGAGACGAATGTTGAAAATTAGGTGGACTGATAAGGTAAGGAATGAGGAGGTTCTACGCAGAATCGGAGAGGAAAGGAATATGTGGAAAACACTGATAAGGAAAACGGACAGGACGATAGGACATCTGCTAAGACATGAGGGAATGACTTCCATGGTACTAGAGGGAGCTGTAGAGGGCAAAAACTGTAGAGGAAGACAGAGATTGGAATACGTCAAGCAAATAATTGAGGACGTAGGTTGCAAGTGCTACTCTGAGATGAAGAGGTTAGCACAGGAAAGGAATTCGTGGCGGGCCGCATCAAACCAGTCAGTAGACTGATGAAAGAAAAAAAAGACATACACGAGGAGGACAATGCAACGTGCCGGACAGCTCCCAGCCTACGTGGGTGGTTCAAACAGAAGTAGGGTGAGTTTACCGTATTCTTCTGTCCACCTGACTCCCCAGATCTAAAGCGTTTGAGTGGGACCACCTAGATCATGCTGTTCCAGCTATGGATTCTCAGTGAAGATCACTAATGCAGCGAGCCACGGCGCTGGAGTCAGCATGGCTCCATATCTCTGCTGGTACTGTCCAGGTCCTTATTGACTCTCTTCCTGCACGTCCACGCTGCAAAACGTGGTTATTCTGGCTTTTGACAGGTGGTCACAGTAGTACCACTGGACCATATAGTTGACGAAAATTGCTGTTTTTGCTGAAACGTTGTATCAAATAGGTAGGCATCGTCTGAAAAGTGCAATTCTGCCGAAACGACGACAGAATTTGAGAAATAATGGCCAGTGGCCAGAAATAACTTTTAGAACCTTTGAGTGGAAAAACACTTTGCATTTAAAATATCCTTATACCACCGTGATTAACGTATGTGCATGTCACATGTGGTACAAAGAGAGGTACTCGTTAAATTTAATTGAAAAATATTGGAAATATTGAAAGAAGCTTATTAAATGGGAATGTCATGACTTTAAATATGCTTTTTTTTGATTCCCTGATGTCTTAACATGTGTCCTGTGAAGCTGTCCCTTCTTCTTTTCAGCATTTTCCATACATTGCTTTCCTCTCCGATTCTGCGGGGAATCTCATCCCTTACCTTACCAGTTCTCCTAATTTACAACATTCTCCTGTCGCACTACATCTCAAGTGCTTCGATTCTATTCTCTTCCGGTTTTACCACATTCCTAAGTATCGCTACCATTTAATGGTGTGCCGCTAACATATTCGAACACGCGAGGTAGCTGCGCCTCGCCGTAGTTCGCGCTGCTCCCCCCTCCTTAGCGTATGTTAGTTTAAGTTGGATTAAGTAGTGTGTAATCTAAGGGACCGGTCACATCAGCAGTTTGCTCCCATAAGATGTTACCACAAATTTGAAAATTTCCAATTTGCAAACATATTGTCATAAATTTCTCCCTAAAATTAAGGCTTATGTTTGATACTTTTAGACTTATCTTGGGCAATAGTGTCCTTTTTGGAATGTTAGTGTGCTTTTTATCTCCTCTTTGCCCCGTCAGTCATGGGTTATTCTGCTGGCTAGGTATTAGAACTCCTTGACTTCGACTACTTCGTGATCACCAATCCTGATCTTAAGTTTCATGCTGTTTTCATGTCTGCTAGTTCTCATTCCTTCCGTCTTTCTTCAGGCTACTATCACTACATATCCTGTACTCATTAGATCATTCCCTTCAACCGATTCAGTAATTTTTCTTCATTTACACTGAGTATAGCATTATGATCAGTTAATCTTATCATTGGCGTCTCATCACCTTGAATTTTAAGCCCACTCTTAAAAGTTTCTTTTATTTCCGTAATAGTTTCTTCAATGTACATGTTCAACAATAGGACGAAAGAACATATTCATATATTCACATATGGGTGTGAAATGACTTCCCAACCCAACTCCTGTGCAGTGTTTCTTGTCAGTCTAGCAGAATGCGGGCGGGCGTTAACGTGGGGTAGCGTCACTTCACAACAGCCTTCCTGGTCGTTGTTCTTGGACTGCTTCTACAAGACGTCACAGTTGTTGACAATAAATGTCAGCAGCGTTGCTTACTCCTCGGGGAAGCAATTCGTAGAACATCACACTATCGCCGTTCCATCAGATGCGCATCATTATCTTTCGCAGATGCGCGAAGGTCTTTCTACGTGGAGTTGCTGCTCTGTTTGGGCTCAACTATTTCTTTTCCTTACGCTACCATTATGACACCATTCCTAGTCACCAGTAACGATACAGGACAAGAACGATCGGTGTTGTTGACAAGCCAATCGTTGAGGACGAAACAGAGACACCCACACGACCACACGCAGATTTTTATGATTTTGGCTCAAAGCATGTAATACCAGTACACCCGAGTTTTGTACATTCCGCAGTGTATGCAAATGTCTCACCATGGTGGAACGATCACAGCTGATCGGATCTGCCAGTTCTAGAGTACACTGACGTGGATCACTGCGGAATTAATGCGCGTAAAAGATCTTCATCTGACCCCAAATCTCTTCCTGGACGTGGAGACTGACCAATATCAAAACGATCCTTCTTACACCACTGGCCATTAAAATTGCTACACCAAGAGGAAATGCAGATAATAAATGGGTATTCAGTGGACAAATATATTATACTAGAAATCACATGCGAGTACATTTTCACGCAATCTGGGTGCATAGATCCTAAGAAATCAGTACCCAGAACAACCACCTCTGGCCGTAATAACGGCTTTGATACGCCTGGGCATTCAGTCAAACAGAGCTTGGATGGCGTGTACAGGTACAGCTGCCCATGCAGCTTCAACATGATACCACAGTTCATCAAGATTAGTGACTGGCGTATTGTGACGAGCCAGTTGTTCGGCCACCATTGACCACACGTTTTCAGCTGGTGAGAGGTCTGGAGAATGTGCTGGCCAGGGCAGCAGTCGAACATTTTCTGTATCCAGAAAGGCCCGTACAGGACCTGCAATATGCGGTCGTGCATTATCCTGCTGACATGTAGGGTTTCGCGGGGATCGAATGAAGGGTAGAGCCACGTGTCGTAACACATCTGAAACGTAACGTCCACTGTTCAAAGTGCCGTCAATATGAACAAGAGGTGACCGAGACGTGTAACCAATGGCACCTCATACCATCACGCCGGGTGATCCGCCAGTATGGCGATGACGAATACACGTTTCCAATGTGCGTTCACCGCGATGTCGCCAAACACGTATGCGACCATCATGATGCTGTAAAGAGAACCTGCATTCATCCGAAAAAGTGACGTTTTGGCATTCGTGCAGCCAGGTTCGTCGTTGAGTACACCATCGCAGGCGCTCCTGTCTGCGATGCAGCGTCAAGGGTAACCGCAGCCATGGTCTCCAAGCTGATAGTCCATGCTGCTGCAAACGTCGTCGAGCTGTTCGTGCAGATGGTTGTTGTCTTGCAAACGTCCCAATCTGTTGACTGAGGGATCGAGACGTGGCTGCACGATCCTTTAGAGCCATGAGGGTAAGATGCCTGTCATCTCGAATGCTAGTGATACGAGGCCGTTGGGATCCAGCACAGCGTTCCGTATTACCCTCCTGAACCCACCGATTCCATATTCTGCTAACAGTCATTGGCTCTAGACCAACGACAGCACCAATGTCGCGATACGACAAACTGCAATTCCGATAGCCTACAATCCGACCTCTATCAAAGTCAGAAACGTCATCGCATTTCTCCTCCTTACACGAGGCATAACAACAACGTTTCACCAGGCAACGCCGGTCAACTGCTGTTTGTGTATGAGGAATTAGTTGGAAACTTGAGAGGTGGCATGAGCCCCCTCTCATATTTCTATCTTACGATTTTCCTCTCTAATTGCATGCAGTGAAAAGTCACTATTCCTTCACACGCGGGCTTCCCACGCAGCGTCTCTCGTCACCCGGGTGGTCCGGTGACAGGTGGGCTCTGCTGATCTTGAAAGGATTAAGCCGACGGGTGTGAGGGAGTCGAGTGAATGCTTTCCAGACGCCGACATTGTCAAAAGACACGCCCGCAGGGGCCTGAAGTAGTGGCTGGGCTAGAGGTTCCATTACTTCACAGAAACTTAGCGAAAACACTTTCTGGCGGGCTACCAGCGAGGCGTGGGAATGACTTGTGTACCCAGGCAGTTGTGACGGGAAAATTCCCGCGCTTTCTGCAAAATAGTAACTGTGATTGGCTTGCTCAGGGCATAGCTCCGTGACGTAACAAAATGAGCGTAGAAATTGGCGCCAAGATTCTCCATTGGTGGAATGGTAGTGCTCCGGCAATAGAGTGGAATTTTCCGCCGGTTTTCGAGTTGCTGATTGGAACGTTTAACCACGACCACTGTCGTGGGGGCGGGAATGTTCTGTGTTCGGCCTGTACGGGCGTTCTTGAGGAGTGGCTCTCGCCTTTTGGTCGGAGTAGGTTACAAGACTGAGCTCTCGCTGCTCTGGACAGCCTGCCTTCCGTTGGCTCTCTAATATGCTTTTATTTAATTGTAACTGTTTGACGAAGTTGCTGAAGTTTCGACTTCAACGTAACTTTCCGAGTACAGTTGGCAATTGAGCGTTCTGCGTACAAGCGGCCTATGTTGTCTGTCTTGAGCAGTTTTGACTAAAGTTGACTGTATCGGAGTTACAGTGTGACTTCGCTTGTTAAAATCAATCACTGTACCGTCAGTGATTGTGTGGCGAGCCTTCTTCGTCTCCCTCAGAGGCGCATTTGTATTGCTAGGAAGTCTTTAGTCTGGAACAACCAAACCAGGATAATTTGTTTTGGGCTATACTCGCGACATTATCATCACCACGACGGGATGTCGAAGCATCCAGCCATCACCTCTGGCAGTTAAGAAGACAGTTTGGTAATGTATGTCCGCAGCACCGGCAGATAGGGATTTTCCTAGGTGATAATCAGAGCTCAGCAGAGCGCGCCTGTTCGTCTTTTTCTAACTTTGTTCTGTCTTGGGTAGCAGCAATTAATGTTGGGTTGGCTGTGTGTTTTCTCTTAACATTTGAGTTGCAAGGAATTGGCTCCACATACCACTTCGTCATAAATGTCACAATCTAGTTTAGGGACAACTTCACCTTCACAGCATTTATTTGAGTATCCAATTTGAGCCAATTTGATGTATTGTAAATGTTTCATGTGTTTTGTTTATGATTTTGAGTTTAGTCATAATAAATCAAATTGTTATTTCGGACAGAACTTTCATTCTGTTAATCGGTAGAGCAACCCTTTCATTTCTCACTACGTTACTGAAACTTTCCTTTATTTAATTAATGTCTATCAAACTAAATTATTGCAGGTGCCAAAGTCTTTTCTACTCCACTCGCAGAGTCGATTATGGTCAGTTCGCGTTTCTTTTTAATCCATGTGCAACAGCAAAAGTCGGAGTTAGAATAGGGGGGGGGGCTTAGAGCATCATTTATATATGAGGATCCTCGAAGAATTTAGTGTTAAATACACTGCTAGCCCCGCCCCGGCACCTCGCAAACTGTCCTCATGTCAGCACGTTGTAGGTGTCGCCACCGGCGCCAACTTTGTGCGAATGCTCTGAAAAGCTAATCATTTACGTATCACAGCATCTTCTTCCTGTCGGTTAAATTTCGCGTCTGTAGCACGTCATGTTCGTGGTGTGGCAATTTTAATGGCCAGTAGTGTAAAACGAGGAAACCATTTTCTTGCCGTGCTGCTTCCTGTAGCACTAGACCCACACACGGCGCAAATGTTTCTGGCTGCTTCCGCTGCCGTCAGTCTTCTACGGAACTGAAACAGGAGAAATGCCGGAAAAGTTCCGATTTCTCTACTTGCACTCCATTTTCTGGCGTCCAGAGTTACACTCTCTAGAAGTGACGAAATGACAATATGTAAACTCAAATAGGAACAGTGAACTAGAAATTTTAAAAAAAGATAATCGACAGATAAAGCCACAGCAACAGGAATAGCAACATGCTAAACAAAGACGGTACGAACTTGCGCAACAACATAATAATATATGGCTGATGTTCGCTCACTTTTCTGTTCCGAGAAACCGAAGTCTAATAGCAAAGTAGCAATCACAGGATCTTGGCGCCACACGTGAAAGAGACTTCTCCTAAACGGCTGACAAACAAATATATGAAACACTTTTTGTTTTTTTCCTTCATTTTTCCTCCGCCGCCTTCCTACGCACCGTAAAACCCGCCCCGGCTCCCAGGAAACGGATACGGCTTATGAAAATAAATTTGGCCGCCACCCCCGGTCGACAAAAAAGCACGCGCCCGCGGTGCGTGTCGGTGCAAAACAAAAGACTGCGCCAGGCATCTGTGCGCGCATGCTTGTATGTGTGTGTTTGTGTGTGTGTGTGTGTGTGTGTGTGTGTGTGTGTGTGTATGCGCGTGTGTGCGTGCGTAATAAAACGCACCGTCGGCAGCAGGCCACTAGGGGAGCCGGCGTGACTGGCGTCTGGGGGCGGAAGAGGCGCGGCAGGAATGCGTGAGGGGTGCGTGCACACTGTGCGTAGTGGAGGCGGGGAGGTGCGTGTGCCCCGCTGCAGCCAGAAAGCCTTTGTCGGGAGCGGCGTGGGGTACACACAGCTGGCGAGCCAACAAAAACAGAGCAGGCGTTCATTACACCACCAGCTCTGATCAGAGGGCTGCTTATAAAGTTTTAATCCCAAAAAAAAAAAAAAAAAAACAAAAAAACACTGTGACCGTGGCAGTTGGTGATCGTTTCACCCCTCATCAGTGTACGCTATGTGATGAGGACTACGTGGACACCTGTTAGCGGACGCTGGTATGAAGTGTGCCCAGACTCCGCAGTTACGAGCGCGGGGACCATTACACTTCAGTTGCCAGATGCTCTTTTACTTCTCTGTACTGATGTCTGTCGTGGATGTAGCTGTGGACATTTTCTAGTCATTCAAGGTCTTTCTTAACTGGTCTTTCACATTTGGTATAAGTCGCTTTCTCTCTACAGCCAGTGCTGAATACCATATACACTTTGAGTGAGGGGTCTGAATGTCTGGAGGAATGGCAGACTATTCTTCAAGAGGAATCGAAAGCGGAGAGGGTCAGCATTTCCGATACTGTGGTCCGGAGCAGGGTCGACGTTCTATCTCGTCCCAAAGTTACCTTTAAAATTTCTCTACCATCTGGTGCGCAAGATGTATGAGACAGGCAAAATACCCTCAGACTTCAAGAAGAATGCAATAATTCCAATCCCAAAGAAAGCTGGTGTTGACAGATGTGAAAATTACCGAACCATCAGTTTAATAAGTCACAGCTGCAAAATACTAACGCGAATTCTTTACAGACGAATGGAAAAACTGGTAGAAGCCGACCTCGGGGAAGATCAGTTTGGATTCCGTAGATATGTTGGAACATGTGAGGCAATACTGACCTTACGACTAATCTTAGATCAAAGATTAAGGAAAGGCAAACCTACGTTTCTAGCATTTGTAGACTCAGAGAAAGCTTTTGACAATGTTGACTGGAATACTCTCTTTCAAATTCTAAAGGTCACAGGGGTAAAATACAGGGAGCGGAAGGCTATTTAAAATTCGTACAGAAACCAGATGGCAGTTGTAAGAGTCGAGGGTCACGAAAGGGAAGCAGTGGTTTGGAAGGGAGTGAGACAGGGTTACAGCCTCTCCCCGATGTCATTCACTCTGTATATCGAGCAAGCAGCAAAGGAAACAAAAGAAAAATATGGAGTAGGTATTAAAATCCATGGAGAAGAAATAAAAACTTTGAGGTTCGCCGATGACATTGTAATTGTGTCAGAGACAGCAAAGGATTCGGAAGATCAGGTGAACGGAATGGAAAGTGTCTTGAAAAGAGGATATAAGATGAACATCAACAAAAGCAAAACGAGGATAATGGAATGTAGTCAAATTAAGTCAGGTGATGCTGAAGGAATTAGATTAGGAAATGAGACACTTGAAGTACTAAAGGAGTTTTGCTATTTGGGGAGCAAAATAGCTGATGATGGTCGAAATAGAGAGGATATAAAATGTAGTCTGGCAATGGCAAGGACAGCATTTCCGAAGAAGAGAAATTTGTTAACATCTAGTATAGATATAAGTGCCAGGAAGTCGTTTCTGAAAGTATTTGTGTGGAGTGTAGCCATGTATGGAAGTGAAACATGGGCGGTAAATAGTTTGGACAAGAAGAGAATAGAAGCTTTCGAAATGTGGTGCCACAGAAGAATGCTGAAGATTAGATGGGTAGATCACATAACTAATGAGGAGGTACTGAATAGGATTGGGGAGAAGAGAAGTCTGTGGCACAACTTGACTAGAAGAAGGGATCGGTTGGTAGGACATGTTCTGAGGCATCAAGGGATCACCAATTTCAAACCAGTCTCAGGACTGAAGGCAACAACAAGAACAACAACATTGATTTGGAATTTGTACTGAATTGGTTGGTTGTAACTTTATTGTTGTTTAGCTTTGGGTGACTTTTGCGCATTTCCAACTGCAAGAGAAACGAAATACATCTGCCTGCGAGAACACAACACGAATTTGGTCCTGTTTTATAATCCTTCTACACTAAAAAAAAAAAAAAGACGACAGACACGCACGCAAACCCAACCCGCTGGAGTCTCAGGCAAGTTGTGCGTGCAGTAAGTGTTGCATGGTGACAAGAGCAACACAGGAAAGACGAGAAAGTAGGACGGATATTTAGAACAGTGATTCACTGAAAATTGTTACATTCCATCCTGGATTTTCCGTTGCTTGATTTTCACCTCGTGATGTAACTACTTCGAAATGCGGTGTTTGCGGGTCTCTGTGCGCCAGCTGCGTACACTCCTTTAAATACTAATGACTTGCATGGAGGGTGTGGACAATGCTCTTAGGTGAAATATTCCTTTAAAAAACTGTTTTAAATTAACTCATATATTCTTACTTGTATGAAATTCATGCTGCAGTACTCATTAACATAGACAAAGGGCAAAAATGATATCGAACCCTTACTCTCACAAATGTTAGACACATAATAAACATAAAAAATAAATTACATTGAAAATTACTCAGTCTCAAATGAAAAATCTAATGTGGATGTCTCATTCGACAATGATTCTGAACTACGCGCGACTACAGTACCACTAAATAAAAAATATTATCTTCATTCCTCTTCATAAACTTTTCTAATCTCATTACACCTTATTTCATTCCAAATCACTAATTGAATCTTTCTCCTCTGTTTCACAATATTCAAACACAAATCATTTTATTTGAACACTGATGCACTTAATTTTACGTCCACATTGCCAGGAGTCCCCTGCTATAGCGACAAAGCGACTCTGACTGAAGACTGGGCTCGAATAAAAAGTGATTCAAAACCGTCTCCTAGCGTCTGAGATATCCAGTTTCCAGAAATGCAAATAAATACCCCGGTAGACATGTGTGATATTGAGTTCATGTCGGCAGTGTGCGCAGGCCAGACCAATTCACCATTCCCTCACAGATGCTGCCTTAGAACACGGCGCAATGTCACGCTGATGCGATCACCACCCTCTTGCGGTACCACCATAAAAGTTTCTCAGTTTAGCCACGACTCTGTAAAGAGTGGTACAGGTGACGTACGGTGTAACTGGTCATCCCTTCCCATCCAAGAATGCACTGCTTCTATTTCGCTCGAGTGGAAGTGAGGGTAGCCAATTTTCTTAGAATAAGACCCCGGATTCCTTTTCTTTTTGAGTCATCAGGCCCGCGATGAATTCCTCTCCTGTGCCAACCTCTTCATCTCAGAGTAGCACTTGCAAACTACGTCCTCAATTATTTTCTGGATGTATTCCAACCTCTTCCTCTACGGTTTTTGCTCTCTACAGCTCCCTCTAGCACCGTAGACGACATTCCCTGATGTCTTAACAGATGTCCTATCATCATGTCCCTTCTAGCTCACAGTGTTTTTCACATGTTCCTTTCCTCTCCGATTATGTGCAGAACCTCCTCGTTTTTTACCTTATCAGTCTACCATATTTTCAATGTTCGTCTGTAGCACCACATCTCAAATGCTTCGATTCTCTTGTGTTCCGATTTTCCCACAGACCATGTTTCACCACCATACAATGCTGTGCTCCAAACGTACATTCTCAGGAATTTCTTCCTCAAATTAACGCCTGTGTTTGATGCTAGTAGTTTTCTCTTGGCCAGGAATGCCCTTTTTACTAGCGACAGTCTGCTTTCGATGTCGTCCTAGCTCCGTTCGTCATGGGTTACTTTGCTGCCTAGGTAGCAGAATTCCTTAACTTAATCTACTTCATGACCATCAATCCCGATATTATGTTTCTCGCTGTTCTGATTTCTACTTCTTCTCATTACTTCCGCGTTTCTTCGATTACTCTCAATCCATATTCTGCACTCGTTGGACTGTTCATTCCATTCAGCAGATCATGTAATTCTTCTTCAGTTTCACTCGGGATAGCAATTTCATCAGCGAATCGTAATATTGATATCCTTTTAATTTTAATGTCACTCCTGAACTTTTCTTTCACTTCCATCATTGCTTCTTCGAGTTACAGATGCGAAAGTGAACATCCCTATCTCATGCGATTTTTAATCCAAGCACTTCGTTCTTGGTCGTCCACTGTTATAATTCCCTCTTGGCTCTAGTACGTATTGTATATTACACGTCTCTCCCTATAGGCTACCCCTCTTTTTCTCAGAATTTCGAGCATCTTGCTACATTTTACATTGTCGAACGCTTTTGCTCGTCGACGAATCCTATAAACATGTCTTCATTTTTCTTTAGTCGTGCTTCGATTATCAACCGCAACGTCCGAGTTGCTTCCCTGGTGCTTTTACCTTTCCTAAAGCCATACTGATCATATTCTAACATTACAATGCCTCGTGAAACCACACTGTTTTAATAGATTGAAACGATTCCTTTCAGAAAGCTGATAAAATTCGAGGGCATCACACAAGAACAGGTTGCGAGTACAGCCGATCGCCGGCTGGTGAGATTGGTGCGCAGCCGAAATGTCTTTGCATACACCGTGAAGCCTCGTCGCGCTTCGTACGTCTTAGCCTAGACGTACGTCTTTGTCTAGACATTAACACAACAAGGAATATACTGGGGACATTTTCCCACCAAATACCTCCATCAGACAAGAAAGTTGTAAGGTCTGTTACAACAGAAGACATTGTGGAGAATCCTCCTTTAAGTGTGAAGAGTGCAAAATTTTTATACAAATGGATAAGTGTTTTAAGCTTCATCACACACACAGACTATGTATGACTGTATTTCATAGTGTGATAGAGAAACACAATAAACAGACTGCTCTAATATAGCTTATAGTACGTTGCTCCAAAAATGAGGAAAATGACTGAAAAATATGTGTACTGCTGTGTCACAACGACAATAAAAAGACTATATGACATTGGGTTAAGTAGATCAAATGGGATCACATTTATTTGACTGGTTCAGGAAAGGTATTAATAGCCTCCATGTCAAATGCTTTGATTCTGTGCACACTGTAATTAGTTAATCTTACCTTTGCGGTCCGTATGGGAGCAGTGCATGGGATTGTGGTGTAATCATGTATGCCTCACTTAGAGCTGTTTCAAGAAACTGTAACTAACCTTCCTCAGGACACTTTGTGTCTACGTTCAAGCACCTCCACGGTTCAAAAAAAAAAATGTGTGACCAGTTGTGCTGCCTGTCATCGTATACATTCAGTATTCCCTATTACTCCTACTTCGTGTGGGTCCCACACTCTTGAGCAACGTTCTCGGATGTGTCACGCAAGTGTCTTGTAAGCAATCTCTCTCTTGTAAAGTGACTGTATTGTCATAGAACCCTACCAGAGAAGTATATTTTTCTAGTATCCTGTTAATCAACTGAAGTCTGCCACCTGCTTAATAGACGACTATAGCTGTGACGGTGTTCAAAACTAATTAGGTATATTCAGTAAAATATTATAACCTTGGTTTTACACTGTCTAATAGCAGGTACTGATTTACTGCATAACGGTTCTATTGTACTAAACCTCTGCTGACCCGTACGTGACTAAACAGCGCTTTCCAAGAACTAAATTTTTACATTTTTCGGGCACAGTGTCAAGGTAATGGGTTATCTTCCGTCCTAAACGCAACTTTTGCCGCAATACGTGCTCAGTTTTATCTGATGTTTCGGCTGTTTCCTAGCGGCATACTTGACCTGATTGGATGCCGTCTACACATGGCGTTTATTTCTCTTCTATGCCTTCTTCTTCACTATTCCTGGCTCCTGTTCATTCGCAAGAGCCACCTGTCTTAAAACATCGAATTCTTTCTTCACTTCCTCTAGTCACAGGAGAAGTCGTATTATCCTGTGTGTCATTGAGTAAGACTATGAGTGAGCGTTGATAATCACGTCCGTATGTGTCGGCTTTCTGTGTATTCGAAATGCATGTCCAGCGTTTTTGTTGTGTACGATCAAATCCAAAAAATTAATCTTTCCTTCTACTACAGGTTGCGTCGTGCATTTGATCTTGGAGTACATACTACTCATTTTCTAGGCTGAGTTTTCTATTTTCGTTTTGTTCCCTTTGTAAAGCACAGCTGACTCATCAACGTACCCTTTGTAATATTAGAGCGTGTCAAATATTTTCGTTTTCCAAAAAATGAGAGGGTCAGAAAGTTGTGTTTTGGTTGGAAACTCCAAATTATATTTATAGAAAACGGTTTGTTACATTGTTTTGCTTGGTCAACAGCTATTTCGTGGATATTGTGATGTTTCATATATAGTTCGCTCAAACTATCTTCTTTCAAGAAGTGCCTCCTCATCATTATTTCTGTCTGTACTTCTACTCTAAGGATAATAATATATTACAAAATCTGTAATCATTTTAAGCCAGTCGTAAAAGTTTTTAAACTAGTGATACACATTACAGCAGATCGTCTTTTTCTTAATATCACACAAATAGTGACATTTCTTGTTTTTCCAAGCACAAATAGTTTGTTCCGCTTTCAAAATCTGAAAGCTCGGGATCATGGCTAGTGAAAGGAAGACAACGCTGGCAGTTACGACTCACATGGGAACTCTTCGAGAAATGCGGCTTTGTGAACTCCAAACTCGGGGTGATGTTCTAAAATATGCGCTTTCGCTAAGAGAGCAGAGTGGGGAGAATGTCGGAAATTACCCAGCAGCCACTTTTGCAAGGGATGTTTATCCAAAAGGCTTGAAAAGTGGCTAGTATCAAATAGTTGTTTTGTGGTGCCAACCTTAAATTCTAGAGTCACAGTCCTGAAGAAGATAGAAGAAAACTGGGAAGACGCCAAAACATACCACTTGGCAGAGGAAAACTGAAAGTGAAAGAGACTTCAATAGCAACGCTAGACAGTCTCCTTGACACCCTCAACTGCAAGTGTAATATTAAGTTATGTTCCGAATTTGATGTTCCACATCCAGGTGATGCTAACAGTAAACATGCAGTGCACATCTCGTGCCCTTGTTCTAAGGGCTTGAAGATCCCTGTCAAACAACTAGTCTTTATTAAAATTCGAAGAGAGAAAGTTGATTCTTTTGAACCGCATCAAATTGGGCTACCACACCTTCCTGAGCGCAGAAGACAAATTAAAAAACAGAAGAGGCAAGAAAATTAATTAAGATGAGTTAACATTATAGTCAAAGGAAGTTCTTTTCTCCGGAAAAGATGTTAGGCAACTGAAGTTAAAGCTGAAGAGTCTGAAGATCCTTTGCAGATGTGATGATTCTGATGTACGCTCTACTTGAAGTACAAGTTAGTACACTACATTACAACTGCGCAATGTTGCGTTGCAAAATATTGGGTATGGTGTCATTCTACGTGCTACAGCTGCCATTACAAGAGCTACTTATTGGATGCTGGATTAATTACTGAAGGAGATAGGAGACTAGCGGTTGATTTCCATAAAGTAAACAGGGTCCAAGAGAAAGTCATGAATCACATGGTAAAGAATTTCATGATCGATGCAGGATAAGCAAGATAGAATTAACTTTTCTGATGGACGCCAAGATTGCACTGAAGTTCTTTTATAAACAGTTAACTCAAATTATCAGTTTCCAAGTATTGTGAAAGAAGAGCATTATACTATTTGCAGCTAGCTAGGTGAAAGGTGTCTTTGACACTTTAGCCCAGAAAAACACTTAAAGAAAAAAAAACATGCTTAAGTTATTGTTAACCAACCAGTGGATTTTTTAAAGGAAAGCAGCATTGGTAACAGTTTGCAGCCTGTTGGCGGTGACTGAACTAATTTTAACACTGGTTGGAAGGAGGAATCATGCGTCTAAAACTCATATGGTTGGTTTTTGCTTTTTATCCGAATGAAGAACTTTGAGCCACTTGATAAAACAGTTTGATGAGAAAACATTTGTCTGACAGCTTGATAATGCAAATCAGTCCCTCATTTCAAACAATTTCCTTTCCAGACCCTCTGGGTCACTGAGTGACATTGTCATCAAAGATCTCTCTGCATATTACGTTTATGGTTACAGGACAACTCAGGTACACAGGTGCACTTCCAACTGATATAGTAGCATTAGAAACTGGTGCTGAAAGCCACTCTCGGTGGTTAACAACTGCAAATGGGCTTCTTAGCGTATAATTTTGGAAACATGTCCTTAATGGAAACTTCTTGATGACGTTGAAATGCTTGTGGAATACGTTGTTGCCGTTTACTATGCCTGCTGGTTTACAATCAAATCGAAATTCTCATTGATGGAAGGACCCCGCCACATTATTTATCATCCGAATCTCATACACACCTCAAAAAAAGTTTTGCATCATCTCTGTTCCGAGAGTTCCGGAACCTGTACAGAAAGTTGGAACAGAGATCAACATAAACATCATTTCAGCCCTTTTTATTGCTCATGAAAAACACACATTGCATGTTGTACGACCATACAGAGAGAGACCTTCAGAGGTGGTGGTCCAGATTGCTGTACACACCGGTATCTCTAATACCCAGCAGCACTGCAATGATACATGCCTGTATTCGTCGTGGCATACAATCCACAAGTTCATCAGGCACTGTTGGTACAAATTGTCCTCAACGGCGACTCGACGTAGATCCCTCAGAGTGGTTGGTGGGTCACGTCGTCCATAAACAGCCCTTTTCAAACTATCCGAGGCATGTTCGATGTGGTTCATGTCTGGAGAATATGCTGGCCACTCTAGTCGAGCGATGTCGTTATCCTGAAGGAAATCGTTCAGAAGATGTGCACGATGGAGGCGCGAGTTGTCGTTCATAAAGACGAATGTGTCCCCATTATGCTGCCGATATGGTAGCACTATAGGTCAGAGGGTGGCATTCACGTATCGTACAGCCGTTACGGCGCCTTCCATGAGCAGTGGCGTACGTCGGCCCAACTGACCGGGTTGCCTCCAAATACGTCTCCGACGATCGTCTGGTTGAAGGCCTATGCGACAATCATCGCTGAAGAGAACGTGATGCAAATGCTGAGCGGCCCATTCAGCATGTTGTTGGGCCCATCTGCACCGCGCTGCATGGTGTCGTGGTTGCATATATGGACCTCGCCATGGACGTAGGGATTGTAGTTGCGCATCATACAGCCTATTGCCCATTGAGTCGAAACACGAAGTCCTGAGGCTGCACGAAAAGCATTACTCAACATGGTGGTGTTGCTGTCAGGGTTCCTCCGAGCCATCATACGTAGGTAACGGTCATCCATCGCAGTAGTAGCCCTTGGGTGGCCTGAGCGAGGCATGTCATCGACAGTTCCTACCTCCTATCTCTCTGTATCTCCTCCATGTTCGAACATCGACGCGATCGGACCGCGGTATTGACCGTCTAGGCATGGTTGAACTACAGACAACACGAGCCGTGTGCCTCCTTCCTGGCGGAATGTCTGGAACTGACTGGCTGTCGGACCCTCTCCGTCTAACAGGCGCTGCTCATGCATGGTTGTTTATATCTTTGGGCGGGTTTAGTGACGTCTCTGAACAGTCAAAGGGACTGTGTCTGTGATGCAATATCCACAGTCAACGTCTATCTTCAGGAGTTCTGGGAACCGGGGTGATGCAAAACATTTTTTGGTGTGTGTATAATCCCAGAAGAAGCAGTAGCAGATATTGTTTTGCCAGCAATCCAACGTGCATCGTGATTCACATTTAGTGAAATGGTGCTTCAGACGTTTTTATTAAAGCAAGACCAAGAAGAAAGGAAAGCAGGGATCCAGAAGATAAGTGAATTGAGAAATGAAGATGATGGTATACCAGGACATCTATCTGTTCACCCTTGGAAGATACCTGCAGTAAATCCATAGGCAACTTCTTTTTGGAACTGATAGACTGATGAGGAAAAGTATATCAACTTTCTCTTACTTGTCAACTCAAAACATCAGAAATAAGAAAGTTTGTTCAAGAGCTAATGCAATTTCAAAAGTAACCATGTCATGGACAGTCCATAGAGAGGTGTGTGAAACAAGGAACACAGGCTTCTGACAAAGAGAGTACTCCTGAGAAACGAGAAGGATACGTTAGAGCCTAGGAGTACGCAGAAGAATAATTTCTTGGAATGAATTGAAAATTGTTGATTTGATGAACATTGTTGATTGAAGCTTTTTACATTTTTACAATGTGTTTTCAGTGTCTGACAATAGAGATGGAACATAAATGAAAGTTTTTGGGTTCATTAAACCATTTTTGAGCAAATTTAGCTTTTGTTTTCATTAATTTATGTCCTCTTGTTCGAAATTTACGTATTCACTACAACCAAACGCAAATTTACCGAGATAAAAGTATATCAATACAGACAAACCTTTTAAATTAGGTTATTACGAACCAAAAGGCACATTTTTGGACCCCCTCATTCACAAAAATCACGAAATTTTATTTTTGCCCACTACAATAACACGGCCGATGATGATGTTGGCAATTTCTGGATTCGCCTTGAAAAAAAGACGTTTCAAGCTGAGTAATAAACATATCTGGATTGGTTCTTGTTAAGCAATTTCCCATGGCAACATAGTCACTTTTCCTGCAATTTACAACATTTATACGTCAAAACAAACTGCAATATTTCTATCAATCCTACTACTTCGGCCTGGCCTAGGTGTTTGATTCGTAGCAGATTTATTTTTCTAAGTTTTAAGACTTCGTGGATAGGGATTTTTGCACATAGTTTATCGATGTTCATAGAAGCGAAAGTAGTGCCCCATCTGATATCTGAATATCCTCGTATTTTATTTCCGCAGCGAAGGGTCGCACTGTTTGGAATACTATATTGTTGTCGTTGTTGTGGTCCTCAGTCCTGAGACTGGTTTGATGCAGCTCTCCATGCTACTCTATCCTGTGCAAGCTTCTTCATCTCCCAGTACCTACTGCAACTTACATCCTTCTGAATCTGCTTAGTGTATTGATCTCTTGGTCTCCCTCTACGATTTTTACCCTCCACGCTGCCCTCCAATGCTAAATTTGTGATCCCTTGATGCCTCAGAACATTTCCTACCAACCGATCCCTCCTTCTAGTCAAGTTGTGCCACAAACTTCTCTTCTCCCCAATCCTATTCAATACCTCCTCATTAGTTACGTGATCAACCCACCTTATCTTCAGCATTCTTCTGTAGCACCACTTTTCGAAAGCTTCTATTCTCTTCTTGTCCAAACTGGTTATCGTCCATGTTTCACTTCCATACATGGCTACACTCCATACAAATACTTTCAGAAACGACTTCCTGACACTTAAATCTATACTCGATGTTAACAAATTTCTCTTCTTCAGAAACGCTTTCCTTGCCATTGCCAGTCTACATTTTATATCCTCTCTACTTCGACCATCATCAGTTATTTTACTCCCTAAATAGCAAAACTCCTTTACTACTTTAAGTGTCTCATTTCCTAATCTAATCCCCTCAGCATCACCCGATTTAATTTGACTACATTCCATTATCCTCGTTTTGCTCTTGTTGATGTTCATCTTATATCCTCCTTTCAAGACACTGTCCATTCCGTTCAACTGCTCTTCCAAGTCCTTTGCCGTCTCTGACAGAATTACAATGTCATCGGCGAACCTCAAAGTTTTTACTTCTTCTCCATGAATTTTAATACCTACTCCGAATTTTTCTTTTGTTTCCTTTACTGCTTGCTCAATATACAGATTGAATAACATCGGGGAGAGGCTACAACCCTGTCTCACTCCTTTCCCAACCACTGCTTCCCTTTCATGCCCCTCGACTCTTATAACTGCCATCTGGTTTCTGTACAAATTGTAAATAGCCTTTCGCTCCCTGTATTTTACCCCTACCACCTTCAGAATTTGAAAGAGAGTATTCCAGTTAACATTGTCAAAAGCTTTCTCTAAGTCTACAAATGCTAGAAACGTAGGTTTGCCTTTTCTTAATCTTTCTTCTAAGATAAGTCGTAAGGTTAGTATTGCCTCACGTGTTCCAACATTTCTACGGAATCCAAACTGATCTTCCCCGAGGTCCGCTTCTACCAGTTTTTCCATTCGTCTGTAAAGAATTCGCGTTAGTATTTTGCAGCTGTGACTTATTAAACTGATAGTTCGGTAATTTCACATATGTCAACACCTGCTTTCTTTGGGATTGGAATTATTATATTCTTCTTGAAGTCTGTGGGTATTTCGCCTGTTTCATACATCTTGCTCACCAGATGGTAGAGTTTTGTCAGGACTGGCTCTCCCAAGGCCATCAGTAGTTCTAATGGAATGTTGTCTACTCCCGGGGCCTTGTTTCGACTCAGGTCTTTCAGTGCCCTGTCAAACTCTTCACGCAGTATCTTATCTCCCATTTCATCTTCATCTACATCCTCTTCCATTTCCATAATATTGTCCTCAAGTAAATCGCCCTTGTATAAGCCCTCTATATACTCCTTCCACCTTTCTGCTTTCCCTTCTTTGCTTAGAACTGGGTTGCCATCTGAGCTCTTGATATTCATACAAGTGGTTCTCTTCTCTCCAAAGGTCTCTTTAATTTTCCTGTAGGCAGTATCTATCTTACCCCTAGTGAGACAAGCCTCTACATCCTTACATTTGTCCTCTAGCCATCCCTGCTTAGCCATTTTGCACTTCCTGTCGATCTCATTTTTGAGACGTTTGTTTTCCTTTTTGCCTGCTTCATTTACTGCATTTTTATATTTTCTCCTTTCATCAATTAAATTCAATATTTTTTCTGTTACCCAAGGATTTCTTTTAGCCCTCGTCTTTTTACCTACTTGATCCTCTGCTGCCTTCACTACTTCATCCCTCAGAGCTACCCATTCTTCTTCTACTGTATTTCTTTCCCCCATTCCTGTCAATTGTTCCCTTATGCTCTCCCTGAAACTCTCTACAACCTCTGGTTTTTTCAGTTTATCCAGGTCCCATCTCCTTAAATTCCCACCTTTTTGCAGTTTCTTCAATCTGCAGTTCATAACCAATAGATTGTGGTCAGAATCCACATCTGCCCCTGGAAATGTCTTACAATTTAAAACCTGGTTTCTAAATCTCTGTCTTACCATTATATAATCTATCTGATACCTTTTAGTATCTCCAGGATTCTTCCAGGTATACAACCTTCTTTTATGATTCTTGAACCAAGTGTTAGCTATGATTAAGTTATGCTCTGTGCAAAATTCTACAAGGCGGCTTCTTCTTTCATTTCTTCCTCCCCAATCCATATTCACCTACTATGTTTCCTTCTCTCCCTTTTCCTACTGACGAATTCCAGTCACCCGTGACTATTAAATTTTCGTCTCCCTTCACTACCTGAATAATTTCTTTTATCTCGTCATACATTTCATCAATTTCTTCATCATCTGCAGAGCTAGTTGGCATATAAACCTGTACTACTGTAGTAGGCATGGGCTTTGTGTCTATCTTGCCCAGAATAATGCGTTCACTATGCTGTTTGTAGTAGCTAACCCGCACTCCTATTTTTTTATTCATTATTAAACCTACTCCTGCATTACCCCTATTTGATTTTGTATTTATAACCCCGTAATCACCTGACCAAAAGTCTTGTTCCTCCTGCCACCGAACTTCACTAATTCTCACTATATCTAACTTTAACCTATCCATTTCCCTTTTTAAATTTTCTAACCTACCTGCCCGATTAAGGGATCTGACATTCCACGCTCCGATCCGTAGAATGCCAGTTTTCTTTCTCCTAATAACGACGTCCTCCTGAGTAGTCCCCGCCCGGAGATCCGAATGGGGGACTATTTTACCTCCGGAATATTTTACCCAATAGGACGCTATCGTCATTTAATCATACAGTAAAGCTGCATGTCCTCGGGAAAAATTACGGCTGTAGTTTCCCCTTGCTTTCAGCCGTTCGCAGTACCAGCACAGCAAGGCCGTTTTGGTTAATGTTACAAGGCCAGATCAGTCAATCATCCAGACTGTTGCCCCTGCAACTACTGAAAATGCTGCTGCCCCCCTTCAGGAACCACATGTTTGTCTGGCCTCTCAACAGATACCCCTCCGTTGTGGTTGCACCTACGGTACGGCCATCTGTATCGCTGAGGCACGCAAGCCTCCCCACCAACGGCAAGGTCCATGGTTCATGGGGGAAGATACTATACTATACTATTCCTCACAAATAAATTTTGCTTTCAGTATTTTGTTGAGCTACTTCTTAATTTTGTGCGTAGGAAAATCTATATAATTAATTACTGACCTGACTGATTTCTGTTCTTCATATAGCTTAACTTGTACGCTCAAGACAGCCGTACGTACGTTCCCAACCATTAGCTACCTTTCATCTCTATCTGCAAAAAGGAAATTCAGATTACTTACCTTCTTGTTCAGTTATTTCTGTAGACTTTCACATCTACTCGACATTCCTGCTTCGCCGACCATTTTGATCTCGGCTGTCGTACTTTTAATTCTGCCTTTTCTTTGTATGATATTGCATACCTTTGTTTAAAAGATGTTCTTCGTTACTGTTTAAAATAACAGTACATAAATTTTGAGCACGTTTAAAAAATTGTGGACTTCGGGTGTTTTACTTTTTTTATTGCTTCTTTCAGTTAGGACAACCATTTTCTCTTCGTGCCTCGTCCTAGCTAAAAGTAGTCACGCACACGATCCTCATTCATATTCCACACGTCGCATAACGTTACTGGTGAAAGCATATTACTGAGGCATTTATTTGGTCGTATGTACCCAGTTTGGAAGTATTCGCCACTCATGGGGACGGTAATCAGGTATTGTATCAGTGAGTGGGAGACAACATACTTGAGTTTCGGTGGGTGTTCAGAATCAGCCATGTTGATGCTCTTACTTTATATGGTGAATATATGGATGCGATCACTGTTATCAATGGTAGATCTAAATAATTTATGACGTTACCCACGATTCCAGACCTTGGGTAACGGACTAGGTAACGGGATACCTGGACATTTTAAGCTTACACTACGTACTATGCGTTTGCTGTCATTTTGGGTAATTTTAGGTTGCTGCAAAAGTTCGTAGCTTTCTTAATACCTTCAATAAAAACGACCGATATGCTTAACAGTGACTTCAGTCATGAATAATATACTCTTCTTCACTAGTACAACAATCTGCCAACGCAGTGGCAACTTTTCGATTCCGCGACTGTAGAAACAGCGGGGTTTTGAGGCGAAGAACTCGTCGAGCGGTATTCGGAGCGCATTTTCATCCGGAAAGAAAGTTCGTTGAAGGCTGTTCGATAGAAAGAGGAAAAGGTGAAAATCTGATGGCACGTGATCAGGCGAATTGACTTCCCATTCCAACTCCTGTATCGTGTCTTTTCTCAATCTAGCAGAATACGGGCGGGCGTTATCGTGTTGTAGCGTCACTTCACGCAGTCTTCCTGGACGTCTCACTTGTTGACAATGGATGTCAACGGTGACGGCTTCACCTGGGGGAAGCACTTCCTGTTACAAAACATCATCGCTGTTCCACCAGGTACATATCATTATCGTTTGTGAATGCACGTTGTTTGTACGGGGAGTTGCTGCTATGTTTAGACACGGACATTTATTTCTTTTCCATATGGTAGAATAAAGACACTATTTCTCGTCAGCAGTGGTGATAAAGGATCGTTGTTGCCCAAGACCTAACTGATGACCAAGCAGAGATGCACTTATGGCCACTCCGTGATTTTTGTGATCTTGGCTCATAGCACTGTTTTACCTTTACCGTCGCATGCAAACGTCGGAGGATGGTGGCCTGAACACAGTTCACCGCATTTGCAAGTTCTCGAGTACATTGACGTTCATATTGTGAATTAATGCGTTCAAACGATCTACATCAATCCCTGAATGTCTTCCTGAACGTGGAGTGTCACTAATGTTAAAACAATCCACCTGATAACGAGAAAACCATTTTCCTGCCGTGCTCTGTCCAATAGCTTTAGACCACTGACGCCGCAAATGTTTCTGACTGCGTCCGCTGTTGTCACCCCCCCCCCCCCGCCCTACTGAACTCAAACGGAAGAATATGCCGGAAATGCTCCGACTTCTCCATTTTCTAGCGCCCACAGTTTCACTCACCACCTCCAAATGACAAAATGATACTACGCACAATATGTAAACTCAAATAGCAACAGTAAACCACAAATAAAGATAACA
This sequence comes from Schistocerca nitens, assembly GCF_023898315.1. Taxonomy (NCBI): domain Eukaryota; kingdom Metazoa; phylum Arthropoda; class Insecta; order Orthoptera; family Acrididae; genus Schistocerca; species Schistocerca nitens. The sequence continues at coordinate 7,829,922 of NC_064623.1, read as the reverse complement.
ATCGATAAATAAACAAAACCACAGCAATCGGAATAGCAATATTCCGAACTAAACATTTGCATCAACTTAGCATTTTTGTAAATTTCTCTTGCATTATTGTTGCGACTGTGTACTGCAGTTTTTTGATTCTACGGTACCCTGAGGACGGTATTGTGCACCGAAAGCAGTTGCCAATAGGCACAATAAATGAACTGCGAGTACAGAGTAAGGCATGTATTTGTTTTCAGCCTCGTACAGTTGGTTGCATTTTGTCGCTACACTTGTCACAGTACCGTCGCCTGCCAGACAGCAGATTGGTGCGCCCCAGGGTGGGCGCAGGCAGGCTACACTGCACAGCACGGCCGGTGTCTGCGCCGTAGCTCACCTCCTCGGTCGGCCGCGGCGGCGGCCATAAGCGGGAGATTCAATTTGCATGGCGCGCGCGTAAACCTGATGCATGGCCGGCGGCGACGTGTCTCGCCAGGAGGCAGAGCAGCGGGGGTGGGGGTGGGAGGCAGAGCACCGGGGGAGGAGGGTGGTGAGGTCACTGGTCCCGCGCTATCTGCCCCCCAGGCTCACAGAACCAGGACGCGTTTTTACCTGTCTAAATCCCTGACAGCTATAAGGGACTGCACTTACCTGATACATCCGATAGAGTGGTTACTCCGTCATCTCATTCGTGGTAGCAAAACATCGCTTTATCCTGGAAATACACTGAGGCGCCAAAGAAACTGTTATAAGCATCCATATTCAAATAAAGAGGCAGAATACGGCGCTGCGGTCGGCAGTGTCTGGCGCAGTTGAGATCGGTTACCGCTGCTGCAATGGCAGGTTATCAAGATTTAAGTGAGTTTGAAGGTGGTGTTATAGTGGGCGCACGAGCGATGGGACACTGTATCTCCGAGGCAGTGATGAAGGAGAAAGTGCAAGCCTTCCGCACATTGCTGCAGATTTCATTGCTGGATCATCAAGTCTCAGCGTGGTAACCATTCAACGAAACATCGCTGATACGGACTTTCGGAGCCGAAGGTCCTCTCGTGTACCCTTGGTGACTGCACGACACAAAGCTTTAAGCCTCGCCTGTCTATTCAGCACCGAGAACTGTAAAAATATACAATATAGATCGATAGATGCAGAAAAGACATTATTTTTATTGTATGAGATTATAATGTGTAAGTAATTAAGTATTATTATCTTTGTAAGAGTATAAAACACAAAGCAATGCTTGTTCTTCTGTCTAGTCTGTTTTGTTCTGTTGTCCTTAGGTTAGTTAGGTTTAAGTAGTTCTAAGTTCTAGGGGACTTATGACCACAGCAGTTGAGTCCCATAGTGCTCAGAGCTATTTGAACCATTTTTTTGTGTCCTAGTAAGAACATATTAGTATAAAGTGATCTCCGTGTGTTATTTCAAGAACCTACGCCACATTTATCTTATGAAAAGAATATTTAATGAAAATTATTTAGCATGTTTCCAGCTGCTGCGGAGCGAGTAACAGTGATCTCTGACTTAACAATTAGCCGCTATTACGCGGTACATTTAAAAATATTTTTTCAAGCACAATGTCTGATAGCCGGAGCGCAAGAAATTATGTAAAAATATGCAGTGAGATTAATTGAAGGAATCCAGTTTATTAAAACTTGTCTATTTTCTGTGATAGTAATAATGTCAGATCAGTGAACTGGAGCTGAGTAATACTACGCTATTGCATTTTCAGTAATTTGTAGGGAGACTGGCGCTCGATAAAACGAGATATAATACGTAATTGGCAACCTACGAAATTCATTATTTTGCTTATTATATCTCTTTTGTATTTTTTTGAAAGCTAAACGTAAACACTAACCTCACTAAAAATCAGTAACAGATCACGATAAATCAAACGACAAACAAATTTACTAGGAGAGTGTTTCCTCTAAAATATACTAGTTACACATTCCAGAATGAGATTTTCACTCTGCAGCGGAGTGTGCGCTGATATGAAACTTCCTGGCAGATTAAAACTGTGTGCCCGACCGAGACTCGAACTCGGGACCCTGGCCTTTCGCGGGCAAGTGCTCTACCAACTGAGCTACCGAAGCACGACTCACGCCCGGTACTCACACTTGCCCGCGAAAGGCAAGGGTCCCGAGTTCGAGTCTCGGTCGGGCACACAGTTTTAATCTGCCAGGAAGTTTCATAGTTACACATTATTTTTTCAAGAGATATAATACACTCTTATGAATCCATTGAACCTGTACGTCAGCAGGGGGCTGTTCAAGCTGCTGGAGGCTCCGTGATGGTGTGGAGCGTGTCCAATTGGAGTGATATGGGACTCCTGATACATGTAGATACTGTTCTGACAGGTGACACGTACGAAAGCATCCTGTCTGATCACCTACACCACTCATTCATGTCCATTGTGCATTCCGACGGAGTTGGGCAATTCCAGCAGGAGAATGCGACACCCCCCACACTTCCAGAATTGCTACAGAGTGGCTCCAGGAACACTCTTCTGAGTTTAATCAGTTTCGCTGGCCGCTAAACTCCCCGGACATGAACATTGTTGAAAATATCTGGAATGCCTAGAAATGTGCTGTTCAGAACAGATCTCCACCCCCTCGTACCCTTACGGATTTATGGACAGCCCTGGAGGATCCACGGTGTCAATTCCCCCCAGCACTGCTTCATACATTATTGGAGTCCACTTATGTGCTCGTGGGGACCGTACACGATGTTAGGCAGGTGTACTAGTTTCTTTGGCTCTTCAGGGCAAAACACTGACACAAATATCTCTTCAATGCTGTCTTTGCAAATCTTAAGTGCAAAACTAACTTTTGAACTTTGGATTTATGTCCTTACAATGATGACCATTCGCTGAAACGTGACACGAAATTAATAAAATATTTGTGGTCCGGACAATCACTCATTTAAATGTATCTGTGTATCAACCGAGTGTGCAGCGTATTAAACAAATGTATTCCATGTTTTGAGAGGTGGTAGTGTAGACTAAAACCATACAAAAATGTACAGTAAACTTAGGCCCTAAAATGCAGACGTCAAGAGCTATGAGGTCTTTTCACCTGTGCAGCTGTGAAACACGTCTGTTCTAATGCAAGCTCTTCACCGTTAAGACCGACCCACAGAATGCAGTTCATGTATGAGATTTTGGATTGTTTTGGGGGAAGAGACCAGACAGCGAGGGCATCGGTCTCATCGGGTTAGGGAAGGAGGGGGGAAGGAAGACGGCCGTGCCCTTTCAAAGGAACCATCCCGGCATTTGCCTGAGGCGATTTAGGGAAATCACGGAAAACCTAAATCAGGATGGCCGGACGCGGGATTGAACCGTCGTCCTCCCGAATGCGAGTCCAGTGTGCTGACCACTGCGCCACCTCGCTCGGTGTTAATGTATGTTGTCCAGGGATACGGCATGCAGTAAACATCTTGCAGTGTTGTAAGTGTAAACCGTTTTCACAGTTGTAAGTGCATAGAATACTTAATTCTAGCGGAACCACCGTATGTTTTGATAAGTTTGTAAAATGGTTTTACATTGCAGTTTTATCTTCCCTTTTTCCAACATGACGGAAGCCTATCATTTCACGAGGAAAATGCTGACACGATGTCCTTTTAATGTTCTTGCGAGTGGAAGTAGCTGTCGATCCCGTGGCCTGCATGCCGACAGATACACACAACGCAGGACACCGTCTGATCCAGTATGCAGCGGTCTTTCCCAGCGACCAGCGGACTCTGTGCTTGCAGATGCAACACCGGCGTATCTCGGCAGACCTCGCATCATTCCCGCTCCTGTTGCGGAGAAGCGAGTGAAAGCAACCTGTCGAAGGAGGTCTTGGAACCAGTGGACCTACAGTTTCAGCAGCTATCGGGGTTAACCGTGCTCCAGTGTGGGCGATCCTGAATGAAGAACTGCTGTACCCGTACCATGTACAAGGCGTCCAGACCTTCCGGCGACAAGATCAGCTTGCCAGAACGGAGTTCTGCCAGTGGCTGTTTCAATGATGTGTTGACGATACACTTTTCACAACATGGATACTGTTCACAAAAGAAACTTGGCTCGTACGAGACGGAACTGCCAATTTTCATAACCAACGTGTTTGCCGATGCAGATCCACAGGCAGTTGAAGGACATCGGCGCTGATTTTCAGTTGGTATTGGCAGGAATTATTGGCCGTGGGCTAAAAGGGCCTTACAGATTACAAAATAGGTCGACTGGTGCAAAGTATCGTCAGCTCCACCAAACTACATGCCTCTCCTGCTAGAGGAGGTACCGTTCCAACAACGGGTGATGTCGTTCGTGCATGGTGCAGCGATGTCCGAGAACACGTCACATTTAGTCGGCAACTGATTCATCCAGGGAGGCCCAATACCTCTGGCAGCTCGTTCTCTCGATCTTCAATTCTCGGACCTTTGGTTGCAGGTACACATCATGTCTTTGGTATATGCCAGCCAGCGCATCCGCAACCAACCTGGAGTTTCTCAAAGAGTGCGTGATTCGCTAAGACGTCAGGCAGAAGCATGCCTTTACTTTGATAAGACACCATATTGATAACCTCCTTTAGCTATTTCTCACAAGTGGATGTCTTATGTAATAGCAAACAGATTACCTTAGGAGCTCTGCTGTTTTACAATAGCAGAATAAAGTGATCTGGTTTGTTTAGCCATTTGTTTACAGCATTCTGCATCCCGTTCGTAATAGCAGAGAGCTGGCAGTAGACGAGACATTACAACACTCCCACCGTGTTAAAAAGACGTACCCCGGTCTCTGGTTGTAAAAGAGTATCGGTAGACGCGAGAGCTGTCGCTGGAATTCTGCAGGTCCGTGACATCTGGGGACTGCTCCCTGCACAGCTCTCACCTTGCTTTCTCTAAAGACGGCCCTTCGGTGCAGTGGAAGTGTACGGGCGTGGCATCGTGTGGACGTGGCACTGAAATCCTGAACTACTTTTCAGCAAGGAGCACACACATCTTCTGTTTCGATGGCTGCCTTTCAGTAATTCCTGTGGTTTCTCAACTCAGCGCAATCCACACTGCACTAGGTGTGCTGCGCAACATATCGTTTATTTTTAAAATTCTGAGAACACTCTCAGGTTAAATCTTTAGTTACTGTTAGCTCACATTTGCGACGGCACTACTCACCGATCCACTAAGTATTTTTAATGCAATGACTGACACATTTTAGCAAATAAGTGGCGAAACTGTAACGGTACTTTGACTATCGCGCCTCCGCCAATACAAAGATATGATTTACGATCGCGCATCCAGAAGAGCGCTGCGCCAGCGACCGAATTTTATAAATAATTTTGATCTTCTTTTTACTTTTCCGTAGGTGTTTGTTTTTAACAACTAATTGATTACTCTCTCTTGTCTTCGTACGAAAGACGTGTATTTTTCGGCGCTGTGTTAAATATGCTTTTAAGTGGAAATTAAAACTATATTACGAAACGAAGTTATTTCAATAGTGATTCGAAATGGTTATCGCCAAATTTATAAATTAATCCTGACAGTGACAACTTAAAGAAATTTTCATCAGACGGAGAACAATGAAAACAAGTCGTCCTACAAGAAAATTAAGAAGACAGCCACGAAAACTATATTACAATTAATACTACGTTTCTAACAAAATTATAAGGTAAATTTCAACTAATTTCTGATGCTATTTCCGTACAGTCGCTTTTTGTAGTGTTGCCGACCCGGTCTGCCATGCACGGTCAAATTACAGCACTATCTCAATCAATAATACGAAGTCCGCCTTATCCGTAACTTATTCCATCAAAATTCAATACCCAATCAGATTTTCCATTTTATATTTTCACGTCAGATCCCCGAGGAATGGAAACACTACAAGACCCACCACCGGTTCGACCCTTTTGTTGCTTGCTACCGTACAGGTTGAGGCATTTAGAATTTTTCTTAATCCCTGGAAAATTACAAATTGGATTTAAAAAATTCGATTAAAAGTTTTTCGTCTCGACAGTGGACATCCAAGGACACAAAACTCGGCCCTCATGCTCTACCCTCAGAAGGCGGGAGGGAGATCACATTTGAAATCTTACGTAGAGCCCCAGTTTTTTTTTGTTTCGGATAAATATTCTTCTAAAAAAGTATGTAACTTCAACATTTTTCCCGTTGCTTGATATAAAATCGATAAAAATCAAGAAGAAAAATATGCTCGATAGAAAATCGAAAAATGTTCAAATGTGTGTGAAATCTTATGGGACTTAACTGCTAAGGTCATCAGTCGCTAAACTTACACACTACTTAACCTAAATTATATAATAATAAGGACAAACGCACACACACACACCTATGCCCGAGGGAGGACTCGAACCTTCGCCGGGACCAGCCGCACAGTCCATCACTAGAAAATCGATAAAAATAAAAAAAAATCTCTAATAGAACAAAGTACTACTATTTCTACTTCGTTGTTACTCGTTAATGCTAAAGATAGTTTTCAATTCGTTGTTAATGAACTACTCTTCCGTTTCAGCGATAACTGTCAAGGAAAATACAGCAATAATGTGGACGAAGTAATGAATTATGTTCTGGCGAATCACTCGTTTTTTGCTATAAAAACCAGTTTCTCATTAAAGAGTTTAGAGTAACTGCCTTTCTAACCTTCTGGCGTTCTAATACGATGATTATTTCTTGTGGTCTCACTTTTCAAAGGTTTTTTAACCCAGTTCGGTTTCTGTACATTACAGAGCCACCTAGCACGCTAGAAACAAAATGTTAAACACAAAAGTTACTTATCTTTTCCCGGAGAATTAGAATCCGCAATAAAAGTGTGCGTTCGATGGGAGTCATCGAACTTGGTGGCCAAATCATTCTCTCGCATTGTCTGTAATGTTCTTTAGACCAACCACGAACAACTGTGGCCAGGTTACACGGCGCATTGTCATCCATAAAAATTCCATACCTGCATGAATGGCTGCAAATAGTCTCCGAGTACCTGGGTGTTAAAATCACGAACAACTTCAGTTGGAAAGACCACATAGATAATATTGTGGGGAAGGCGAGCCAAAGGTTGCGTTTCATCGGCAGGACACTTAGAAGATGCAACAAGTCCACTAAAGAGACAGCTTACACTACACTCGTTCGTCCTCTGTTAGAATAATGCTGCGCGGTGTGGGATCCTTACCAGGTGGGATTGACTGAGGACATCGAAAGGGTGCAAAAAAGGGCAGCTCGTTTTGTATTATCACGTAATAGGGGAGAGAGTGTGGCAAATATGATACGCGAATTGGGATGGAAGTCATTAAGGCAAAGACTTTTTCGTCGCGACGAGATCTAATTACGAAATTTCAGTCACCAACTTTCTCTTCCGAATGCGAAAATATTTTGTTGAGCCCAACCTACATAGGTAGGAATGATCATCAAAATAAAATAAGAGAAATCAGAGCTCGAACAGAAAGGTTTAGGTGTTCGTTTTTCCCGCGCGCTGTTCGGGAGTGGAATGGTAGAGAGATAGTATGATTGTGGTTCGATGAACCCTCTGCCAAGCACTTAAATGTGAATTGCAGAGTAGTCATGTAGATGTAGATGTAGCCGAACATAACCATACGAAGTCAATGATCGGTTCACTGGCACCATAGGAACCAGATCATTCCTTCTAAACACAGCCCACACCATTGTGTAGCCGCCACCAGATTCTGCAGTGCCTTGTTGATAACGCGGGCCCATGGCTTCGTGGAGTCTATGCCACATTTTAACTTTTTGTCAGCATTCACCAACTGAAATCGGAACGCATCTGACCCCTTCTTTGACCCTTCCCGTCCCGCCCCCCTGGGGGTCGAATTTGGCGTCACTGAGTGTTCCACGTGGAGACGAATAACTTCTTATCTGTGTTGACCCATTGTGGATATGGGCCAGTGGCCAGTCGAATGTTTACCTACTCTTCAAAAGATGCACTCCAAATACGAATTCACGGAATCCAGATACTGATGACTACAATATGCAAGTATCGATGTATCTGATTGTCTATACAAGATGGAATTATTGTGATGCCGAAACTGGTTGCCTAATGAAACAACTTCTCAAAACATACAGTTGTCTGGCGATTGTCCTTGGTAAATGGACAAATTTTATTCCAACCTTTTGTAATCCGATTTTTAGTTTGAATCGTCTCACTCTGTACATTGTGGAGCGTTGTTTGGTCAGTAGCAAGCAGGATGTATTCCCACTTGGATGATGCCACGTTACGCAAGTAAGTGCTATAACACTGCAACAGCATTTACGTAGCTTATTCAATCAAATACCAAGTTTGGCTTAGCACATACGACGCCCCAACAGAACAATTAGTCCTGTCACAGAAAAGCCACGTATAACACTTCCGTCCGCTACTGCTATACCATAACCTCGGAACTGGAGGCAGTTTGCAAACAGAATTATTTTCTTATAGCAATTATGGTATAAAGCAAAAGAGCAGTGTTACCCTCTGAGAGGAATTTTGTTATGTTGACCGTGTTATTCCTAACGGAGGTGGCTTATCGGAAATGAAAGTCAGAATTACGTAATTAATTAAACAGTGACAAACAAAATATTGCCTATCTGCACTGTTTAACGGATAACGAAAACGGTCGCCAACCTAACTAGGCAAGAGAATGATTAACATTCTCGTTCAAGAAAATAGTTATTAGTAACTTTAACGGATAAACACAACCTATACTTGGCCACACGCGAGTGCAATGAACTCTGACACACTCATATGTTTACGGTAAGATTGAAACTAACAGTTGGAGCAGCACAAACTATTTGCAAAATTATAACAGGTACAGAAAAACACTATCACTTTCAGGGCTTACACAAACTGAGTGGTCTTTATAACACTACCATTAACATTCCCTCTAGGATCATAAATTGGACATAGGTTTAGGTTAAGTCTCTCTCAGTTAAATACTTTACTATTTAAAATGAGAGTTAGTTGAAATTCACTGACAGGTTACTTATCACTGTTTTTCTAATAAATAGATTATGATTTTCATAAATAAAGATCTTTCCGTTATTTGTTGTCTCGCATTAGCACACTAGACAAACTGTGGATCCTGTTATACTGTTAATATGCACTTATAATACACAAGAGAGACAAACACTTAGTAATCATGAACATATAATTTCCTACTATGCAGTTTTCCACTTTTACTACCGTGAGACATAAAATTAACATTTATGTAAGATACTGACTCACTTTCTGCGATTAACAACAGGCAGTAATGTGATCATTTACTAAGCAAAACTCTATAAGCTTCAGTCTTGAGAAATTTTAATTTGAAGTTGACAACAACACATTAATAAGCAGTTTTACTAGGAAAATCATTTCAGCAAGCATCATTAACTTTAACTTTCTCTTTACTATGTTCAAAGGGGGCATTAATTAGAAAACTGGGTTTTAATGTACTTTCAGTAAGGACACTCGGTAATCACTTTAGTTCAAACGGAGGGGACCCTGAGAGGTGTTATGATGAGGAGAAAAGTCAAGGTAGGTACATAAATTCAGATATAAATTACCTTATATTTCAGCACATTAGCACATCCATTAAGCTGATCCTTCACTGTACATCATTATAGTATTACGTTGCAATGATTGCGCAATGTGGTGGCAACTGCATGTTGGTAGGTGGAATTGCAGGCACAATTGCTGGACTCTGTCATTTCTTGGTGGCGATGATAGATACAAATTCCAGAATAGTTCCAGCTATTTATCCATCCATCCGAGGCCTTGGAAAGAAGCAGGAAAAGCCTCTCTCGGAATCAACACAATATGCATCTTTTACATGGCAGTGCACGGACTCGTAGCTCGTCCCCGACTCGTAGCTCGTCTCCGACTGACTGTCAGTTCCACCTTTTCTACATAGGCCAACCACAATTTGCGCGCGCTACACAGTTCCGTTCCCGAGGGGAACCACTACACCATTTACATACAAACTAACTAAGAACCCTAAGTGAGGATCAGCAATTTACATAACAGTAACCAAATGCATTAAATAAAACAAAACATTTACACATATTGACATCTCTACAAAAAATTATTCACACAAAATTACAATTATATACAGTAAGTTTTGTTCCCTCCAAATGGGACAACGAGTTTAAATGAAAGATATGCTACACAGCATAGAACCAAACCATGACATCAAAGTTTGTATAAAGAAAGCAGTATACAGTTTTATGTTATCGATTCAATCACACACATTTACAGAAGCGCAGCAATGTAACATTAAATGAAACAAAAGCAAAATAAATCAGTACAGCATTAGAGCTATGGTGTTACAGTGCCACGCTGGAAACTCCACAAGTCGTCCTGCCCAGCCTCTAGGTATTATGACATATTGCACCACATTATGCATATTCGATACTGATAATAACATAAATGTTATGACGTGTTTCACAGTGGCGACGATTAATAAATGTGTACATTTCAGAGCGCATGTCTACTGGCCTTTTTTATGTTTCGCTCCATACTATCACCTATCAAAATATGCAGTACCGTCTATATCCTTCTAGGGCCCACAGTACGGGAAGACTGCGCATAAAGGATAAAGATAAATGAATGGAGATACCTGTGTCTCTATACATGGGTAATCCGCAGCTTCTGGTTATGAATCTGGCGATCCTTGCTTGGTTTACCACCCCCATTTTCATCCATTCGTATTCGGTCCGCAGGTCTTCGCAGTTTGTAAAGCTCTTCGGGCTGCACAATGAATTTCTTGCAACTTTTCCCATTGCAGTTGGTTGGGTATTCCTTTTAGATTCGTTAACTAAACGAACAATACACCCCAACGGAGGCCGACATGAGATATGGCAGTCAATGGAAAACTGGAAACCCCTCACGACGAATGAACTAAAACTCTCAAAGAGAAATGTTTCTTCACAAAATGGCGATGCTGAAATTACTCTTCTCCGTTATTAAACAGCAGTACAGGCATTGCTCACAACTTTCTAACTACAGGTAAGAAATGTAATTATGTGTCACATTAGGCAGGAGGATGGAAACTGCAATAAGACAGTAGTTCTATCAGCATAGCTAATCCTCGCAGTTAACGCAGAAATCACGTTTTTAGGAGTAAATCGAGTGGGTGTTTGCCTGGTAGGCAGGCAGCCCGCACTACTCTCGTGGATGCCTTATGGACTGACGTGACGACGGCGTGGATGTGCGTCAACTCAAAACGTACGGAACAGAGCGAAAATGGGCTTAAAATGTAAATCAGTCATACCAGACACAAAGGCACGAGCCATTCGCATGCAAAACTGCCCTTCCTACCACGAGACAAACCCGAATGATTACCTATTCAAAGTCGAAGAGGGGAACTTTGGTAAAGCGGAGATACAAAATATCGATATAGTAGGACCAAAACAACAATCACAATGTCGTGACTTGTTGCTACATTTCCCTCCGTAAGATATTGGTATCTCAGTGTCATAACCTGCCTTTTGGCAATCATATTCTAACATAGGTTTCTACTTAGGCACACAAAACTGATTGTACAACACAGAGAGGCTCTGATTACATGACGATCCTGTAGCTTTACTTGTGGTTTTTCACATTGTAGTCTTACAAATTCAATGTTCTTTTTTTAATTTTTGTTTTTTCAGATATCTAAGTTATTTTACGCAGAGGGGAATAAGCAACGGCATTGAAATGTGTGTTTTTGGTCCTATTGTATATGTATTTTGTTTCTTCGCTTCACCAAAGTTTCTGTCTTATACTTTGAAACGGTGTTTGTAAAGTCTCTGTCGCCGTTAAGACACGCAGTGTTGCATGCGACTCGATCATTCCACCGTTTCTGGTGCGAACAATTTACATTCTTAGCGGATTTTCGTGCGGTTCTGAGCTTACGAAGCCACGCACTACGCTCATTAATATGGCAGAGACGTAAGCAACCGAAAACCTCGTTCATGTTTAGATACAAAGACAGGCATTTAATTTCTTGGTTTTTAGAGGTGTAAGTCACGAAAGTACTGGGATTGCAGTATTAGTGTGTTAATGACTTTCTGTCGGATAGAACAGGTTTATTTTAACCGTTAGAAGTGGGTGTCTATAGCGTGCAACTGTAAATTATGGGAAAACGATGACTGGCAGTAGTCAGCGTTATTTTTATAGGAAACAGAACCGTACAACATGTTTACGTGGCTAAATACTGTCAGCAATAACGCCCAGTACATGCGTTACACATCACCTTATATGAGGGCTGTGCAGAAAGTAAGTTCCGATCGGTCGCGAAATGGAAACTGTAACACCTCCGATTTATTTATCCCGACCCGATCTGATCGAATAGCAGCCCAATAATTATTATTAATATGACCGTGTACCTAATGGGGCTGGCAATCGGAATTGACTGCTACGGAAGTTGTTGCTTTCCAGTTCGTCCTTCTCGAATGCTGTAATAATGAAATGTCTGGTAACAAGAAAAACACCAACACAGTTTCACTAATCACGAACCTATATTCATCTCAAAAACACAAAAGGAGGAGACAACCACTGCCTTCGTCATACATATCGAATTACGGCTAATCTCAGCACAGGCTTCTTCATTTTCCATTATCGTCACACGCTAATCCATCACTACAATCCAACACTGTAATCCAACACTGTAATCCAACACTGTAATCCAACACTGTAATCCAACACTGTAATCCAACACTGTAATCCAACACTGTAATCCAACACTGTAATCCAACACTGTAATCCAACACTGTAATCCAACACTGTAATCCAACACTGTAATCCAACACTGTAATCCAACACTGTAATCCAACACTGTAATCCAACACTGTAATCCAACACTGTAATCCAACACTGTAATCCAACACTGCAATCCAACACTGCAATCCAACACTGCAATCCAACACTGCAGTCCAACACTGCAGTCCAACACTGCAATCCAACACTGCAATCCAACACTGTAATCCAACACTGTAATCCAACACTGTAATCCAACACTGTAATCCAACACTGTAATCCAACACTGTAATCCAACACTGTAATCCAACACTGCAATCCAACACTGCAATCCAACACTGCAATCCAACACTGCAATCCAACACTGCAATCCAACACTGCAATCCAACACTGCAATCCAACACTGCAATCCAACACTGCAATCCAACACTGCAATCCAACACTGCAATCCAACACTGCAATCCAACACTGCAATCCAACACTGCAATCCAACACTGCAATCCAACACTGCAATCCAACACTGCAATCCAACACTGCAATCCAACACTGCAATCCAAAGTGGTGCCGGCGCGGTAGAAGCGAAACTAAAATATCGGCACTAGAATGTCACTAATCACTTTTGTAATAACACTTCTTCACCTCCCCGATATTATTCTAGTACAAAGGTGTTATATATACCACGGCGATGGCAACTCCCTTTGTCGTTAAAGCCTTGCATTACAACAACTGGTTACCGCACACCTCTACCCGCAACGTGGCACTGACTCAACTCAAACTCGCTCTCGCAACACGACACAATCGATTGTTCGCCCTATCGACCTGTGCCGAGTGCAAACTTATAGTAAGGGCCTACGGACCCCTTACAAAACCACTGCAAAAATCCGATGAAGCTGTGCACAGATGTGGTGGGCAGTGTCTGTAGAACGCCCATCGATCGCGTCACATCGCTCTTTTCAGTTCTGAGTGCGCAGTGAGCATGTAAATGTAACTAGAAAATAGTGCCTCCCGCCAAGTACGAAGGCCTGGTGAGAAATTTCGCCTGAAGCTATGCAGCCCACGTAACACAACTGTCACGCCGTCCCTTCTTCATGACAATTCTGAGCTGCACTCTGCAGGGGCAATGAAGATCCTCCTACGGTGCTTTCAGTGGGAAGTGTTTGATCACCCACAGTACAGACCGCAGTTGACTCCCTGTTTCATCTCTGCTCGCACGAACTGCCGACTATGAGGACAACATTTTGGCACAGACAAAGAGCTGTAGACCCGTGTAGAGAATTAGCGGAAAGCACTGGCGGCTGCCTTATGACATGGGTGTTGAAAATTGGTACAACGCCACGACAAATGTCTAAGTCGGAGCGGCGATTATTTAGATAATTAGCTGAGAGTTGTGGCTAGCTGTTGCAAATAAAAATTTTTGATTTTTACGGTAGTGCCCATTTCGCCGACGATCGGAACTTACTTTCTGGGTAGCCCTCGTTGTATGCGAGATTTAGGAGAGTACGCATCCGCCGAAAAATCTGCTGTGCTAGCGACTATGTTAGGGCCGTTATCTCCGCCGTTTTTTTTGCTAGACAATAAAAAATGGCACTTTTTCCCCACTGCAGTAATTTCTATATATTTCATCTAAGTCCACACACTGCGAAGCAGTCTGAAGTGCATAGTAGTGGGTACTTACCGTTGTACCTCGCGTCAGGTTTTCTTCATGTTTCATTCGCGTATAGAGTGCACGAAAAACGAATACACTATCTGGATCAAAAGTATCCGGACACCTGTTAGTGGAGGTCAGTATGGGGATGTGGGGTGGTACCTCCTTTCACCTCTATGACGGATTTGCTCGGAACACTTTCAGTGAAGTGTCTGAATGTCTCTTGAGGACTGGAGACCCATTCTTCCCGAAGTGCAGAAACTAGAGAAGGAGTGATGGTGGGCGCTGGGGTCTGGAACCAAGTCGACACTGTAACTCACCAAAAGATCTTCCATCGGTTTCAGGCCGGCACTCTGAACAGGCCACTGGATTTAATGAATGTAGTAGAGCAGAAACCCTTGCGTCAGACATGCTGCTTTGTGACTGTGTGCGTGCTGATACGATCAATCATTGTCTCAGAAGCGTTACTCTACTGTATACAGTTCATAGTATCCACCCTCATTTAGCGTTTCGTTAAGCTCAATTAGGGGACCGCATCCTAGCTACTAAAACACCCCCAAAGGAGTGTCACCACCTGCTCCACACTTCACCGCTGGAGCCAGGGAAGGTGGCAGGTAAGGTTCTCCAGGCATTCGCCACATCCAAACCTGTTCCATCCTATTGCTGCAGGGTACAGCGTGATTCACCGCCCCAAATCACTCGTTACCAGCCATCAGCCATCCGCTGTACGTGACGTCGGTCTTTTCAAAACCCCAAACTTCGCTTGACACTGACTGTACAAATGTGCGGCTTACGAGGAGTTGCTCGACCGTTGTACCCCGCCCTTTGTAACTCCTTCGGCACACTGACTGTCTACTGGTAGCACTTTACAACTGACGAGTGACTTCTTCCGCTAATTTCGTGCGATTTTTTACAACATCAATGTTCGGCGGTCTTTGTCCGCAGTACATGAGGTTTCTCTGGTCTCGGTTCAGCTGTGGTCATTCCTTCGCGTTTCCACTTCGCAGTCCCATTGCCGACTGTGGTGAGGGTTGAGACGCCCCTCGTGAATTACTTTACTGAGGTGACGTCCAGTGAGCGGTCACGCTGGAAGCCAGAGAGGTTTCCTGGCCCACCCACCCTGCTCTTCCCGCTTCTCTGCTGCAACGCAGTACTCTCCGCCTCCTCTTATATCGGATGTTCACTCTTTTCCCTCTCGTGACACACAGTGGTGAACTCCGTATGAAATAGCGGTGTCTGGTTAGTTCCGATGAGGCAATATGATTAAGCGCCTCTCTCTGCACTGTAATTAGTGTAAGAAGGTTGCGCTACGACGCTGGGATCGCGGATTTACTCCAAACTTTGTACGCCTTCAGTAGGCCTTTACAACAACACAGTGTGCAAGTAGTAAGGGGGACTACTTTGGCAATTCCGAGAAAACCGCGAGAGAAGTTTTGCGCGTCTATTATGTGGCTTGTGTACCTGTGGGTAGGTGGCGGACGTCACAGTTCATCGTGGTCAAGCGGTTCGCCTTCGAGCTATGTCAAACGAACTTAAAAGCCGGTTCGACTCCCGCTCAAACTTAACTTTTAATTTATATCTTTCACCACTGGTCATATCATTTAATTTATATGACGTTTACCAAGTAATATAATTAGGAAAAAATCACGTGTATTTGGATGAAGTTTTAGTGAATTTCAAGGTTATTTGACTACATACTATTTTTAACTAAATTTAATTATTAGAAGAAATATATTTGTAACTATCGAAAAGAAAATGAAGAAACGCATAGACTTTTCCTGAAACTGTATTCTTGTCGTCATTTGCGAAATCCCTAATACACGCAATCCGCTAAGGTACCCGAAACTACACTACTGGCCATTAAAATTCCTACACCACGAAGATGACGTGCTACAGATGCGAAATTTAACCAACAGGAAGAAGATGCTGTGATATGCAAATGATTAGCTTTTCAGAGCATTCACGCAAGGTTGGCGCCTGTGGCGGCACCTACCACGTGCTGACATGAGGAATGTTTCCAACCAATTTCTCATACACAAACAGCAGTTGACCGGCGGTGCCTGGTGAAACGTTGTTGTCATGCCTCGTGTAAGGAGAAATGCGTACCATCACGCTTCCGACTTTGATAAAGGTCGGATTGTAGCCTATCGCGATTGCGGTTTATCGAATCGCGACATTCCTGCTCGCGTTGGTCGAGATCCAATGACTTATCAGAATATGGAATCGGTGGCTTCAGGAGGGTAATACGGAACGCCGTGCTGGATCCCAACGGCCTCGTATCACTAGCAGTCGAGATGACAGGCATCTTATCCGCATGGCTGTAACCGATCTTGCAGCCACGTCTCGATCCCTGAGTCAACAGACGGGGACGTTTGCAAGACTGCACGAACAGTTCGACGACGTTTGCAGCAGCATGGACTATCAGCTCGGAGACCATGGCTGCGGTTACCCTAGACGCTGCATCACAGCCTGCGATGGTGTAAACGACGAAACTGGGTGCACGAATGGCAAAACGTCATTTTTTCGGATGAACCCAGGTTCTGTTTACAGCATCATGATGGTCGCATCAGTGTTTGGCGACATCGCGGTGAACGCACATTGGAAGCGTGTATTCGTCATCGCCATACTGGCGTATCAACCGGCGTGATGGTATGGAGTGCCACCGGTTACACGTCTCGGTCACCTCTCGTTCGCATTGACGGACCTTTGAACAGTGGACGTTACATTTCAGATGTGTTACGACCGGTGGCTCTACCCTTCATTCGATCCCTGCGAAAACCTACATTTCAGTAGGATAATGCACGACCGCATGTTGCAGGTCCTGTACGGGCCTTTCTGGATACAGAAAATGTTCGACTGCTGCCCTGGGCAGCACAATCTCCAGATCTCTCACCAACTGAAAACGTCTGGTCAATGGTGGCCGAGCAGCTGGCTCGTCACAGTACACCAGTCAGTAGTCTTGATGAACTGTGGTATCGTGTTGAAGCTGCATGGGCAGCTGTGCCTGTACACGCCATCCAAGCTCTGTTTGACTCAATGGCCAGGCGTATCAAGGCCGTTATTACGGCCAGAGGTGGTTGTTCTGGCTGCTGATTTCTTAGGATGTATGCACCCAAATTGCGTAAAAATGTAATCGCATGTCAGTACTAGTATAATATATTTGTCCAATGAATACCCGTTTATCATCTGCATTTCTTCTTGGTGTAGCAATTTAAATGGCCAGTAGTGTACTTTGCACGTCGACGCTTCGAGCTGCGGACACAGAGCAGGCCTCTTGTGGCAGTTAACCTGCGTGGGAGTTAACGCAGCGAGAGCGAATAGTGCAAGCTTTCTAATATGACAGAATTACACTAGTACTACAAAATGAAGGCTTGGGCGGGAATCGAACCATCGCCTGATACACAGTCGTCTGACGAATCTCCATCGCTCGCCACTTGACCACCATGAACTCTAACGTCCGGCACCTACGCACAGGTACATGCGTTGTGTAATACTGTCGCGGTTTTGTCGGAGTTGCCAGAGCAGTGCGCCTTACTGTGTTGTTTCAGTGGCCTGCTGAAAGGGTACAAAGTCTGAAGTAGATCCATGATGGCAGTCACTGCAAGAGCGATGTTTAGGGGACTGTGGGATGTTCGTGGATACTCCGGGGGAGAGTAGGGTAGAAATTCTTTTTTCAATCAAATTTTTTATATGCTTTAAATGTTCCCTAGAGAGTATTTTGCGATTACTTCATATGAAGCATGTCATTAATGTTAAAATATGTTAAAACCACAATTTAAGGTTTTTTTTTGGGGGGGGGGGGAGGTGTTTGTCTCGAGCGTCGGAACGCTCGAATGCAGCAGATGTGATTCTATAATACTTAGCGACGGGAGAGGGGTATCGTTAGTTTAGGATAGTATCACATAGGGCATTAGCATCATGTAAAATACTATTCTAGACAAGATTTCTCTTCCTGGCATGATTTGTTTGTGGTAAATAGTCTGAAAACACGTAAAAAATCTCGCGTATGCTTGACTTGTCATTTCGCTTGTTTTTTTTCTGTGAAGTAAAATGCGAGTGCTTTAAAATGACAAACAATCCTATTAATGCGAATAGAAAATGTTCGAAAAGTAATCCCAATACTGAAGAAAAAGCTTGGATTAATAAGCGGAAGCCAGTTAATCGCTGTAATTCCGTCAAAATGAGGAGGAGGCCGGCTACACGATGCCGGTATTGCCTATTACATGTTTGTTCAGTTTCAATGTTAAAAATCACAAGTTGAAGGGTTAAAAGATTTCTTTTTTCTTTGTTTTCAGAACATTTTTCAAGTTGGTGGGAGTCAGTTTGCAACTTTTAACTCTGCGTTTATTTTACAGTAGTACGCAGGATTTTAGACATATATTTTAAGTTCGATTCTCGATGTACGTTTCTACAGCGACTTCTTTGTGGTAAAAACTGACTTATTTCTGAGTTCTGCGATTTTGTTGAAAAGACATCTTTTAAGATATCCCTACGTACTACGTTAGACAAATCATCAGTTTTAAAGCACTATTTGAAATTTTGTTACAGGTTGAAGAGTGTGGCGTTCAGAGGTCCCACCATCTACCCTCGTAGTCCGCGAACGCCTCTGGTCGATGTCGTGTCGTGTCCTCTCAATGCAAGTTTCGTACTTAAAAAAAAAAAAAAAAGAAATAAATGGACAATCTTAAGGGCGTAGAGTAAACGTCTTCAGTCAGTTTTGTAATTTGTCCCGTTTTTATTTTATTGAAAAGAAAACATGAATGCAGGTAGCAAAATCGAGCGTCACCCTGGCCTGCGCCCTTAATACTGCTTTTTGAAATATTGCAAGTGAGATTTCGGGTGATGGTTGCCGTGTAGCGTCATGTGTCCGTAAGTTCAGTTTTTTTCAGCACCTCCCTTGGGTCAAACGAACGTGTGACCACTCGTGCTGGTATCCGCTGTTGGTTCTATCCCTCCTGCTTGTAACGAAAGTCGTTTGTAGTCTGATTGTATTTCCCCATTGTCATACTAATTTACGGTAGTTGTGATCTCCCTTATTAACTTCATTTACTGAGCCTGTATGGTCATTCCATTTCATATTCTCATAAATTGTTATACTCAAGCACTGAGTGACTCAAAAGAACTGGACTGAGGGAGGTGGGGCGGTGGTTGGGACACTGGACTCGCATTCAGGAGCGCGACGGTTCAAACCCGCGTCCTGGTATTCCGATTCCGTTTTTCCGTGGTTTCCCTAAATTGCTACAGGCAAATGTCGGGATGGGTGCTTAGAAAGGGCACGGCCTATTTCCTTACCTCATCCGATGGGATCCGATGACCTCGCAGTTTGGTCCCCTACCTCAAATCAAC
This sequence comes from Schistocerca nitens, assembly GCF_023898315.1. Taxonomy (NCBI): domain Eukaryota; kingdom Metazoa; phylum Arthropoda; class Insecta; order Orthoptera; family Acrididae; genus Schistocerca; species Schistocerca nitens. The sequence goes on along the minus strand of NC_064623.1, from coordinate 7,810,285 downwards.
CAACCGAGCAAAAGAACGGGAAATTTTGGAACGTGTTGTGGTGATGTTGCGAGGTATGCGGCGCCGAATTACATACGGAATGCTGCTCTGACTGTCTCGCCATTTAGTATACAGCAGTGGAACGACGTGTGGCGCGCCTTTTGAGCTGAAAGCCCGTTAGGAGAATGGAGGTGTGGAGGCCGCGCGCCGGGAATTTCTGCCTCATTTCACAACGGACGTCAGGACCGCGTTCCCCCAGCGCACCCAGTCGACACCTGCGTCCACAATTTTGAAGCGACGGCCTCTGCACGGAAGAAGCAATTTGCAGGGAGACCCCGAACCGCTCCTACGGTAGACGGTATCGAGGCTGTGCCGAGGGCTTCCGTGAGAAGCCCACGGCGCTGTGTCGGACGTCAAGCAGAGTATCAACAGCGGCAGCGTTCGAGTTTTCGGCAAATTCTGGAAGTGGATCTAAAGTTCCATCCGTGCAAGCTGCCGATAGTTCAGCAGCTCAGCCCTAACGATCTGCTAATGCGTGGACAGCACGCTGGACGTACGTTAGTGAAAGTGCACGACGACGTCAGTATCATTGACAACCTGTGGATGTCAGGCGAAGCTCACTTCCATCAGAAGTCAGTAGACAGAATTTTCACTACTGGCCTCAGCAAACGCCACGTCACCTACACGCGCGTCCACTGCACAGCAGCGACGTTACTGTATGGTGCAAAAATGTTCAAATGTGTGTGAAATCTTATGGGACTTAACTGCTAAGGTCATTAGTCCCTACCCTTACACACTATTTAACCTAAATTATCCTAAGGACAAACACACACACCCATGCCCAAACCGGCCGGGGTGGCCGAGCGGTTCTAGGCGCTACAGTCTGGAACCGCGCGACCGCTACGGTCGCAGGTTCGAATCCTGCCTCGGGCATGGATGTGTGTGACGTCCTTAGGTTAGTTAAATTTAAGTAGTTCTAAGTTCTAGGGGACTGATGCCCTCAGAAGTTAAGTCCCACAGTGCTCAGAGCCATTTGAACCCATGCTCGAGGGAGGACTCGAACCTCCACCGGGACCAGCCGCATAGTCCATGACTGCAGCGCCCTAGACCGCTCCGCTAATCCCGCGCGGCTGTATCGTGCGCCATGCCGTCGAGTGGCGTTTTACGCCCCTACTTTTTTGAAGATAATGACGGGCGGGCAAACCACTACAGCGTCTGCTCGCTTTTCTTGCCACGGTGGAGAGTTTGGTTGAGCATGAACTGCCTCATTTTCCTGCCAATAGTGGGTTTCAACGTGGCGCAATGGTACATTCTGCACGGATGTCGATGGAAGGTATTGCGACAATTGTTTGCTTGCCGTGTCACTCGAAGCCACGGCGATCCTTCTGCCCCCCCCCCCCCCCCCCCCGCATGATTGTCTGACCTGACAGCGTGTGATTTTTTCCTTACCGGACCACCTTACACCTTAACAGCGGAGTTTGCTGTTTACGACCTGCTACCGAAGAAGAACTTAAAACAACAGTACGAAAGGAAAAATATCCAGGAATCCTACTGATACGTCACGTCGTCCCGTGCACAACGTTCCTATGAGGCTGCAGGAATATCTGCGCGGAGAGAAGGCTTATCTATCAGGTGTAAGATTCAAGAAATGAAAATGTTTGTGGCGTTCAATAATGGCACACACAAAGATGACAAAAACCATGGGACAGAGATCCGCACATATGCAGATGGCGGTGGTATAGCGTACACACTGGCAGAACTGTGATTTGTATTTAGGTGAGTCATACGACGTGATTATGGCCGCACTTCGGGAATTAATAGACTTTGAATGAGCACACATTGCAGTTCAGAAATCGTTACAGAATTCATTATTCCGAGATCCACGACTGTGCCGACTGTGCCACGACTGTGCCGACAATACCAAATTTCACGCATTACCTCTCACCACGGACAACGCAGTGGCTGATGGGCTTCTCGTTAACGACCGATAGCAATGTTGTTTCCGTAGAGTTGTCAGTGCTAAGACACAGGCAACACTGTGTGAAATAACGGCACAAAACGACGTGGGATGTACGACCAACGTACCTCTTACGACAGTGCGGCGACATTTGGCGTTGATGGTCTGTGGCAGCAGACGACCGATGTGAGGGCCTTTGCTAACAGCACGACACCGCCTGCAGCGCCTCTTCTGGACCCGTGGCCACATCAGCTGAACTCTACACGACTCGAAAACAGTGGCCTGCTTAGACGAGTTCCGGTTTCAGTTAGCAAGAGCGGATCGCTGTTACCCCTGGTCTACAGCTAGCGTCTTCGATTAGTAACCAAAAGTCCTCTGTCCCGGGTTGAAACCCCAATTAAATTCTCAATAAAAATCATCAATTTATGCCGACGACATCCGCATGAGAAGTCACCCTCACTCTGCCAGCGTCCTTGTAAAGAGGGCGGAGGAGCGCACAGTGATTCGTGGCACTCTCTTGCGCTTTCCATGGGAAACTCCCTTAAAGGCGAAAGACTCAGCAATCACAAACGGCATGATGATGCAGCAGGCAATTTAAACTACTGCACTGAAGAACGATAATGTGTATCTACAGAACGTGGGGTTTGTACCTGAAAAAGTGTCGTGATGACCTCTCTGTTAGTAACTGATTCCGAAGTAGTCCCCCATTCACATCTCTGGCAGAGGTTCCCAAAGGGGAAGGGGTGAACACGAGGGAAAGATTTAATAACCAACGAACGGATAACGCTCTACGTGTCGGGGCAAGGAATGTGAGAAGCTTCAACGTCGTTTGCAAGCTGGACCGTCTGAAAAGGGAAATTCAAAGCCTCAAGCTAGATGTAGTACTGGTCACTAAAGTGAATGGAAAGCAGATGAGGATTTCTGGTCAGATGAGTATAGAGTAATATCAACAGCTGCATAAAATGGTGTAACGAAAGTAGGATTCCTTATGAATACCAAGGTAGGGCAGAAAGTGTGTTACTGTGAACAGTTCAGTGGTAGAGTTGTACCTGTCAGAATCGACAGCAAACCAACATCGACAACTACAGTGCAGGTATACATCTACATCTACATCTATACTCCGCGAGCCACCTTACGGTGTGTGGCGGAGGGTACTTATTGTACCACTATCTGATCCCCCCTTCCCTGTTCCATTCACGAATTGTGCGTGGGAAGAACGACTGCTTGTAAGTCTCCGTATTTGCTCTAATTTCTCGGATCTTTTCGTTGTGATCATTACGCGAGATATATGTGGGCGGTAGTAATATGTTGCCCATCTCTTCCCGGAATGTGCTCTCTCGTAATTTCGATAATAAACCTCTCCGTATTGCGTAACGCCTTTCTTGAAGTGTCCGCCACTGGAGCTTGTTCAGCATCTCCGTAACGCTCTCGCGCTGACTAAATGTCCCCATGACGAATCGCGCTGCTTTTCGCTGGATCATGTCTATCTCTTCTATTAATCCAACCTGGTAAGGGTCCCATACTGATGAGCAATACTCAAGAATCGGACGAACAAGCGTTTTGTAAGCTACTTCTTTCGTCGATGAGTCACATTTTCTTAGAATTCTTCCTATGAATCTCAACCTGGCGCCTGCTTTTCCCACTATTTGTTTTATGTGATCATTCCACTTCAGATCGCTCAGGATAGTAACTCCTAAGTATTTTACGGTCGTTACCGCTTCCAATGATTTACCACCTATGGCATAATCGTACTGGAATGGATTTCTGCCCCTATGTATGCGCATTATATTACATTTATCTACGTTTAGGGAAAGCTGCCAGCTGTCGCACCATTCATTAATCCTCTGCAGGTCTTCCTGGAGTACGTACGAGTCTTCTGATGTTGCTACTTTCTTGTAGACAACCCTGTCATCTGCAAATAGCCTCACGGAGCTACCGATGTTGTCAACTAAGTCATTTATGTATATTGTAAACAATAAAGGTCCTATCACGCTTCCTTGCGGTACTCCCGAAATTACCTCTACATCTGCAGATTTTGAACCGTTAAGAATGACATGTTGTGTTCTTTCTTCTAGGAAATCCTGAATCCAATCACAAACCTGGTCCGATATTCCGTAAGCTCGTATTTTTTTCACTAAACGTAAGTGCGGAACCGTATCAAATGCCTTCCTGAAGTCCAGGAATACGGCATCAATCTGCTCGCCTGTGTCTACGGCACTGTGAATTTCTTGGACAAATAGGGCGAGCTGAGTTTCACATGATCTCTGTTTGCGGAATACATGTTGGTTATGATGAAGGAGATTTGTATTATCTAAGAACGTCATAATACGAGAACATAAAACATGTTCCATTATTCTACAACAGATTGACGTAAGCGAAATAGGCCTATAATTATTCGCATCTGATTTATGACCCTTCTTGAAAATGGGAACGACCTGCGCTTTCTTCCAGTCGCTAGGTACTTTGCGTTCTTCCAGAGATCTACGATAAATTGCTGATAGAAAGGGGGCAAGTTCTTTAGCATAATCACTGTAGAATCTTAAGGGTATCTCGTCTGGTCCGGATGCTTTTCCGCTACTAAGTGATAGCAGTTGTTTTTCAATTCCGATATCGTTTATTTCAATATTTTCCATTTTGGCGTCCGTGCGACGGCTGAAGTCAGGGACCGTGTTACGATTTTCCGCAGTGAAACAGTTTCGGAACACTGAATTCAGTATTTCTGCCTTTCTTCGGTCGTCCTCTGTTTCGGTGCCATCGTGGTCAACGAGTGACTGAATAGGGGATTTAGATCCGCTTACCGATTTTACATATGACCAAAACTTTTTAGGGTTCTTGTTTAGATTGTTTGCCAATGTTTTATGTTCGAATTCGTTGAATGCTTCTCTCATTGCTCTCTTTACGCTCTTTTTCGCTTCGTTCAGCTTTTCCTTATCAGCTATGATTCGACTACTCTTAAACCTATGATGAAGCTTTCTTTGTTTCCGTAGCACCTTTCGTACATGATTGTTATACCACGGTGGATCTTTCCTCTCGCTTTGGACCTTAGTCGGCACGAACTTATCCAAGGCGTACTGGACGATGTTTCTGAATTTTTTCCATTTTTGTTCCACATCCTCTTCCTCAGAAATGAACGTTTGATGGTGGCGATTTGTGCCCTATCACTCTTGTTAAGCAAATATATTTTCCTTCCTTTCTTGGCATTTCTTATTACACTTGTAGTCATTGATGCAACCACTGACTTATGATCACTGATACCCTCTTCTACATTCACGGAGTCGAAAAGTTCCGGTCTATTTGTTGCTATGAGGTCTAAAACGTTAGCTTCACGAGTTGGTTCTCTAACTATCTGCTCGAAGTAATTCTCGGACAAGGCAGTCAGGATAATGTCACAAGAGTCTCTGTCCCTGGCTCCAGTTCTGATTGTGTGACTATCCCATTCTATACCTGGTAGATTGAAGTCTCCCCCTATTACAATAGTATGATCACGAAACTTCTTCACGACGTTCTGCAGGTTCTCTCTGAGGCGCTCAACTACTACGGTTGCTGATGCAGGTGGTCTATAGAAGCATCCGACTATCATATCTGACCCACCTTTGATACTTAACTTAACCCAGATTATTTCACATTCGCATTCGCTAATAACTTCACTGGATATTATTGAATTCTTTACTGCTATAAATACTCCTCCACCATTGGCGTTTATCCTATCCTTGCGGTATATATTCCATTCTGTGTCTAGGATTTCGTTACTGTTCACTTCCGGTTTTAACCAACTTTCCGTTCCTAATACTATATGCGCACTATTTCCTTCAATAAGAGATACTAATTCAGGAACCTTGCCCTGGATACTCCTGCAGTTTACCAATATTACGTTAACTTTTCCTGTTTTTGGTCTCTGAGGACGGACGTTCTTTATCAACGATGCTGATGTTCTCTCTGGTAAGCCGTCAGGTATTTTATCGTTTCGCCCAAGGGGGGGTCCCTCTAACCTAAAAAACCCCCGTGTGCACGCCACACGTACTCTGCTACCCTAGTAGCTGCTTCCGGTGTGTAGTGCACGCCTGACCTGTCTAGGGGGCCCTACAGTTCTCCACCCAATAACGGAGGTCGATGAATTTGCAACCATTATGGTCGCAGATTCGTCTGAGCCTCTGGTTTAGACCCTCCACACGGCTCCAAACCAGAGGACCGCGATCGACTCTGGGCACTATGCTGCAGATATTAAGCTCAGCTTGCACTCCGCGTGCGATGCTGGTTGTCTTCACCAAATCAGCCAGCCGCCGGAAGGAACCAAGGATGGCCTCAGAACCCAAGCGGCAGGCGTCATTCGTTCCGACATGTGCTACTATCTGCAGCCGGTCACACCCAGTGCGTTCAATAGCTGCCGGAAGGGCCTCCTCCACATTACGGACGAGACCCCCCGGCAAGCACACCGAGTGCACACTGGCATTCTTCCCCGACCTACCCGCTATTTTCCTGAGGGGCTCCATAACCCGCCTAACGTTGGAGCTCCCTATAACTAATAGGCCCGCCCTCTGTGACTGTCGGGACCTTGCCGGAGAATCGGCCACTGGCCCAACAGGCGAGGCATCCTGTGGTGGCTCGGAAACGATGTCATCACCACTAGGAAGCACCCCGTACCTGTTGGAAAGGTGTAAGGCAGCTGCCACGCGGCCAGATCCCACCTTCGCCTTTCGGCCAGTCACGCGCGAGCCCACCACTGTCCGCCATTCACCCTGGAGTGATGGCTGACCGGTAAGATGCTCACTGCCGGAAGACGCAGCGCCATCAGGGGTTCCATGTGATTCCAAGGCCACCGAAGTAGGCATAGGTCTCACCACAGTTGCCCCAACGCCACTACGAGCCGACGCCTGCGCCTCGAGCTCGATGAGCCTAACAGACAAAGCCTCCACCTGCCCCCGAAGAGTGGCCAATTCTCCTTGCGTCCGCTCACAACAACCACAGTCCCTACACATGACTATGTTTACCCTACTCTATACGGTGACAAATTCCCAATATAATCTTCTGATGAGCTACTCTGATAATCAAGAGACACTCACTGAAATACGAGACGCGAAAACTACGCTAGGTTTTCTCAGAAAAACTATTTAAAGGCTAAGCGCAGCAAATAAGTACAAAATAAATTTCTCTCCTAACGATCAAGAACTGTTAGTTTCTATGCAGAGCAGATAAACACAAATAGAATCCCTTCCTTAGTGGAAGGTCGTAAACAAAATGCAAAATAAACGCTTTATACAAACAGTACTCGCTGCTGCTGGTGCTCTCGCTCTGGCTGTCACAAGACATGCCGACGTCACAGGCTGAAGACGAAGAGACAGAGAAAATATATGAGGATATTGAACCAATAATTCAGTACGTAAAGGGAGATGAAAATCTGTTAGTCGTGGATGGTTGTAGGGTGTAATGGTACTTGAATTACGCAACCATTACGGCACATCACCTGAACCTCTCGATACCAGTAATATTCTACTGTATTTCTGTTAACTGCTTGACATATTTGTGAGACGACATTCAAATTTCATTTCATTTGTGATACATCGATATGTTTATATTGTAATGATATTATTCTTATGTGTATTCTTTCTTTTGTCACTATGATCTTTGACATACTTGTAACTCTGATTTTTGGGCGTGTAAGCGATAGTTAGTTGGTTGTTAACTTGTTAGACAGTCGGACGTTGAGAAAGTCAAGTCGTGGACGTCATGTTGGAAAGACGAATATTGTCGTCAGCTTATAAAATGTGAACTTTAGCAGTGACTGTGAGGAAGATGTTTTCAAGTATGTTTTGTATTGTGAAGTGATGTTTGTGTGTCATGTGATATTGCAATAAAAGCAATTAAAAGGAAGTGTAACTTAAATTCGGAGTGCTGATTATTTTTTTTTTTTTACATCACCATTGTCTAGCAAAAGTGTAATCCTTAAGAATGGTTTGAGAAGCGCATCTACAAAACTTTTGAATATAGCAGGATAAAACCTAGGCCTCTTTGCCTCCGAGCTTGGAATCATAACCACCTAGATTTTCAACGATTGAGCCATGATTTTACGACGAGACCACAAAAAGATGAGTGCCTAGTTCTTTGATTATTACATGAAATGACTTTATTAACTGTGCTCTAATGACACCTGCCACATAATATAACTTTGTTGTTGCCCGATAATGCAGTATTTAGCAGCGTGAGCAACACCACAATCGTTATTAAATGCTGAACTTTGTTGTGGTAGGGTTGTTAGAACGGGAAGGAGTAGAAGAATATATGGAGTTGTAAAAAGGAATGATAGAGGGAAAAGACTAATTCTGTAATAAATTTCTCTCTTCAAGAATAACAAGAGGAGGAAGTATACTTGGAAAAGGCCGGGAGATACGAGCAGATTTTAGTCAGACTACATAACGGTCAGACAGAGATTCCGAAATCAGACACTGAATTGTAAGCCGTATCCAGGACCAGATATAGACTCGCATCTCAATGTAGTAGTGATGAAGGGTACGCCGAAATTTACGAGACTACTGAGAAAGAATCAATAGGCAACGAAGAGGGATACCGAATTACTAAGGAATGACGAGATACGCTTGAACTTCACTAACGCTATTGATACTGCGACAAGGTGTAGTTCAGTAGGCAGATCAGCTGAAGAGAAATGGACGTCCCTAAATAGGATAATGACATAAGTGGGAGTGAAAAACGTGGGTACAAGGAAGATGAGTACGAAGAAACCATGGGGGCAGAAGTAATGTTTCAGTTGATCTATGAAAGATGGAAGTAAAAAAATGTTTCTCGAAATTCAGAAGTACAAGTCTCTTAGGATTGAAGTAAACAGAACGTTCTGGGAAGCTAAGATGAAAAAGAAATCATTGTCAGAAGGTCAGATTCAGCATATAGGAAAGTCAGATCAACTTTCGGTGGTGTCAAAAGCAAGGGTGGTAACATTAACGGGAATTCCACTGTTAAATGCAAAGGAGAGAGCGGATAGGTGGAAAGAGTAGGTTAAATGTCTCTGTGAGGGGGATATTTGTCTGATGTGATAGAAGAAGAGACTGAAATGGATTTAGAAGAGATAGGGTCTCAAGTATTAGAATCAGAATTTAAGACAGCTATGGAGGATTTAAGATTAAATAGGGCAGAAGCGATAGATAACATTCCATCAGAATGTCTGAAATCGTTGGGGCAAATGGCAACAAACCGACTATTCACGTTTCTGTCAAGAATGTATTAGTCTGGAGTCATACCATCTGACTTTCGGAATAAAATCGTCCACACAATTCCAAAGACTGCAAGAGCTGGCAAGTGCGGGATATCGCACACTCTGCTTAACAGCTCATGCATCGAAGTTCCTTACAAGAATAATATATAGGAGAATGGAAAAGAAAATTGAGGATATGCTATATGACGATCAGTTTGGCCTTAGGAAAAGTAAAGGCACCAGAAGGCCAATTCTGACGTTGCGGTTGATAATGGAAACAAGACTAAAACAAAAATCAAGATACGTTCATAGGCTTTGTCGACCTGGAGAAAGCGTTCGACAACGTCAAGTGGTACAAGATGTTAGAAATTTTGAGGAAAATAGGGATAAGCTATGAGAGATGGGTAATATACAACATGCACAAGGGCCACGATGGAAGAGTGCAAGAGTGCAAGACCAGGGACGAAGTGCTCGGATTAAAAATGGTGTAAGGCAGGGTTGTATTCTTTGACCCCTACTGTTCAATCTATACTCGAAGTAGTAATGATGGAAATAAAAGGAAAGTTCAGGAGCAGAATTAAAATTCAACGTCAAAAGATAAAAATGATACGATTCGCTGATTACATTGCTATCCTGAGTGAAAGTGGAGAAGAATTACATGTTCTGTTGAACGGAATGAACGGTCTAATGAGTACAGATTGGATTGAGAGTATATCGTGAAAGACGAAAGTAATGAGTAGTAGCAGAAATGAGAACAGTGAGACATTTATTATCAGGATTGATGATCACGAAACAGATGAAGTTAAGGAATTCTCCTACCTAGGCAGCGATATAATAAATGTTGGACGGAGCAAGAAAGAGACCAAAGCAGACGAGGACTGGCAAAAACAGCATTGCTGGACAAGACAAGACTGTTAGTATCAAACATCGTCCGTAACTTGAGGAAGAAATTTCTCAAAATGTACATTTGGAGCGTAGCATTGTATTGGAGTGAAACATGGACTGTAGGAAAACGGGAGCAGAAGAAAATCTAAGTCTTTGAGATGTCGTGCTACGGAAGAAGGTTGAAAATTACGTGAACTGATAAGGTACGGAATTAGGAGGTTCTGTGCTGAACCGGAGAGGAAACGAATACATGGAAAATACTGACAAGGAGAAGGTACAGGTTAATCGGACACCTGTTGTCAGGGAATAACTTCCATGCTACTAAAAGAACCTGTAGAGCAAAAACTGTAGAGGAACACATCTAGCAGGTAACTGAGGACGTAGGTTGGCAGTGCTACTCTGAGATGAAGAGGTTGGCACAGGAGAGGAATCCGTGGCGGGCTTCATCGAACCAGTCAGAAGGCTGATGGCTCAAAGAAAGGAAAGGAGATGGTGGCAGGGTTCGAGTGCCTCAGGAAGCCATGGACCCAATTTGTCAAAAGGCCACTGTGTAAGATCGCGGTGGCTACGTAGTAGTGTGGGCTGTGTTTACGTGGAGAGGACTGGCCCTGGGGTCCAACTGAACCGCTCAGTAACTGGAAGTGTTGGGCTACGTGGAGACCATTTGCAGCCATTCATGAAATTCACGTTTTCAAACGAGAATGGAATGTTTGTGGATGACACGGTTGTTCGCTATTGGTTGGAAGAACATTCTGGACACTCCGAGTGAATGATCTGGCGACACAAATCTCCATACATGAGTCTCATGGAACACTGAAGGGACATAATCCAGAGGTCAGTTGGTGCACAAACTGCTGCACTGTCAACACTCTCGCAATTACGGACAACGGTAGAGACAGCATGTCTCAATATTCCTGCAAGTTACTTCCAAAGACTTGAGTCCTGACATGTCGAGCTGCTGCACTACGCGGGGGAAAAGGAGTTTCGGGGTCACATTAGGATGTATTCCGCGACTTTTGACACTTGTACACTAATGGCCATTAAAATTGATAAACCACGAAGATGACGTGCTACAGACGCGAAATTTAACCGACAGGAAGAAGATGCTTTGATATGCAATTGATTAGCTTTTCACAGCATTCACACAAGGTTGGCGCCGGTGGCAACACCTACAACGTGCTGACATGAGGAAAGTTTCCAACCGATTTCTCATACACAAACAGTAGTTGAACGGCGTTGCCTCGTGAAACGTTGTTGTGGTGCCTCGTGAAAGGAGGAGAAATGCGTAACATCACATTTCCGACTTCGATAAAGGTCGGATTGTACCCTATCGCGATTGCGGTTTATCGTATCGCGACATTGCTGCTCGCGTTGGTCGAGATCCAATGACTGTTAGCAGACTATGGAATCGGTGGCTTCAGGAGGGTAATACCGAACGCCGTGCTGGATCCCAAAGGCCTCGTATCACTAGCAGTCGAGATGACAGGCATCTTATCCGCATGGCATAACGGATCGTGCAGCCACGTCTCGATCCCTGAGTCAACAGATGGGGACGTCTGCAAGACAACAACCATCTGCACGAACAGTTCGACGACGTATGCACCAGCACGGACTATCAGGTAGGAGATCATGGCTGCGGTTACCGTTGACGTTGTATCACAGACAGGAGCGCTTGCGATGGTGTACTCAACGACGAATCTGGCTGCACGAATGGCAAAACGCCATTTTTTCGGATTAAGTCCTGTTTACAGCATCATGATGGTCGCATCCGTGTTTGGCGACATCGTGGTGAACGCACGTTGGAAACGTGTATTCGTCATCGCCATACTGGTGTATCGCCCGGCGTGATGATATGGGGTGCCATTCGTTACACGTCTCGGTCACCTCTTGTTCGCATTGAAAGCACTTTGAACAGTGGACGTTACATTTCAGATGCGTTACGACCCGTGGCTCTTCCCTTCATTCGATTCCTGCGAAACCCTACATTTCAGCAGGATAATGCACGACCGCACGTTGCAGGTCCTGTACCGGCCTTTCTGGATACAGAAAATGTTCGACTGTTGTCCTGGCCAGCACGTTCTCCAGATCTCTCACCAGTTGAAAACGTCTGGTCAATGGTGGCCGAGCAACTGGCTCGTCACAATACGCCAGTGACTACTCTTGATGAACTGCGATAATGTGTTGAAGCTGCATGGGCAGCTCTACCAGTACACGCCATCCAAGTTCTGTTTGACGCAATACCCAGGCGTATCAAGGCCGTTATTACGGCCAGAGGTGGTTGTTCTGGATTCTGATTTCTCAGGTTGTATGCACCCAAATTGCGTGAAAATGTAATCACATGTCAGTTCTAGTATAATATATTTGTCCAATTAATACCCGTTTAGCGTCTCCATTTCTTCTTGGTGTAGCAATTTTAATGGCCAGTTTACCTACGCCAATATTTCCTTTCTAGCTGATTTCAGTTTCCCATTTTGTGCCTGTGGAAGTAAAATACTATTATTACATTAACTAAAATCGTTTGTGGTAACACAAGGATGGAGGTCCAATAATCAGAGACATATTTCGAAATTAATTTGTTAAAATAATAGGAAATGGCGACAGCAGTGCTACACCGCCAGCCAGGTTGGGCTAGGCCAGGGCCTGCGGCAGGTCACGTTTATGCAGACGGGGGCGGCGTGGGGGCGGGGGCGGGTAATCCGGCGAGCGCCATCAGCGGCGGCGGCCGTGTCCTGGCAGGGTCCCCTAATCCCGGCCCCGCAGCCAGCCGGTCGTCCACCCGGACACCGCCTCCACCTGCTGTGGCGCCGCGGGTCCCGTACTACAAACACAAACACACACACAAACACATACACACACACATGCACAGGGTGTGACGCGGCCAGCTGCCGCCGGTCTCACAGTACATGCTCTACATCACACGGTTACCACCAGCTCACGGGCTGAAGGCGTCCAGCACATGTGAGCCAGATTGCGTCGCAGCATTTGTAACAACTTTTACGAAAGAAAATACGCTACTGGCCATTAAAATTGCTACACCAAAAAGAAATGCAGATGACAAACGGGTATTCATTGGACAAATATATTATATTAGAACTGACATGTGATTACATTTTCAAGCAATTTGGATGCATAGATCCTGAGAAATCAGTACGCAGAACAACCACCTCTGGCCGTAATAACGGCCTTGATACGCCTGGGCATTGAACCAAACAGAGCTTGGATGGCGTGTACAGGTACAGCTTCCCATGCAGCTTCAACACGATACCACAGTTCATCAAGAGTAGTGACTGGCGTATTGTGACGAGCCAGTTGCTCAGTCACCATTGACCAGACGTTTTCAGTTGGTGAGAGCTCTGGAGAATGTGCTGGCCAGGGCAGCAGTCGAACGTTTTCTGTATCCAGAAAGGCCCGTACGGGACCTGCAACATGCGGTCGTGCATTATCCTGCTGAAATGTAGGGTTTCGCAGGGATCGAATGAAGGGAAGAGCCACGGGTCGTAACACATCTGAAATGTAACGTCCACTGTTCAAAGTGCTTTCAATGCGAACAAGAGGTGACCGAGACGTGTAACCAATGGCACCCCATACCATCACGCCGGGTGATACACCAGTATGGCGATGACGAATACACGTTTCCAATGTGCGTTCACCACGATGTCGCCAAACACGGATGCGACCATCATGATGCTGTAAACAGAACTTAATTCGAAAAAATGGCGTTTTGCCATTAGTGCAGCTAGATTCGTCGTTGAGTACACCATCGCAGGCGCTCCTGTCTGTGATGCAACGTCAAGGGTAACCGCAGCCATGATCTCCGAGCTGATAGTCCATGCTGGTGCAAACGCCGTCGAACTGTTCGTGCAGATGGTTGTTGTCTTGCAAACGTCCCCATCGTGGTTGCACGATCCGTTACAGCTATACGGGTAAGATGCCTGTCATCTCGACTGCTAGTGATACGAGGCCTTTGGGATCCAGCACGGCGTTCCGTATTACTCTCCTGAACCCACCGATTCCATAGTCTGCTAACAGTCATTGGATCTCGACCAACGCGAGTAGCAATGTCGCGATACGATAAACCGCAATCACGATAGGCTACAATCCGACCCTTATCAAAGTCGGAAACGTGATGGTGCGCATTTCTCCCCCTTACACGAGGCATCACAACAACGTTTCACCAGGCAACACCGGTCAACTACTGTTTGTGTATGAGAAATCGGTTGGAAACTTTCCTCATGTCAGCACGTTGTAGGTGTCACCACCGGCGCCAACCTTGTGTGAATGCTCTGAAAAGCTTATCATTTGCATATCACAGCATCCTTCCTGTTGGTTAAATTTCGCGTTTGTAGCCCGTCATCTTCGTGGTGTAGCAATTTTGACGGCCAGTAGTGTAGTATCCCGCATTGCCTGTCTGTAGTATCCATTTTATTTTGTATACTAAGTCATTTCTGCTGTGCAACCATTTTGTGGCAACTGTATCGACATCAGGAAAACGTAATCACAACTCTAGGAGCAAAGCAACCATTGTTTATAGTCATCAGCACAAAAATAAAACAAAAAGAGCATGTACAATGTTTATCCCGTTAAACACGTACATTTCTGGGTAGTTGTATAATTTAAGGGGTGGTGCATAGTTGGCCTGATACACAATTAAGTAACATAAAATCAAGCACTGTGTCAGCGCAAGTAAAATGGTAGGTAGGCAACAGGTGAAAACGTCATGTATGTAAGTGGGTTAGCACATCAACTGACTTGAGGGTTCAGTCTTTGGTCCTTTGGCTTTCTCTGCGTATTCAAATGATATTTCATCTGTGATTCTCTCTTATACTACCGCTTGTATCCACCTAAGCGCCAGTTCCAGGAACTTTGCTGTTGCCGTATCGTGTTTAAGTGAAGAGCTTTCTCCATTATCACTATGGGTATAAAACCTGTGTCTTAAATTAAATAAAAAGAAGTCGCATGTCATCCTCGCATCACTCCAAAAGTTGAGCAGCTTACATCTCTGTGAAGCAGAGCCTCCGATACTCGTTAATTTCATCCAGTTGCCGTTAAATTGGGCGCTGATGACCACGCTGTTTAGCGCCCGTAAACCTCAACCACACACACACACACACACACACACACACACACACACACACACACACACACACACACACACACACACGCCGTTAAATGCAGTCCAAAAATTCAAAGAAATATGTCGATCTTAATGAAGCAAAAATTAGTTCAGCCTTTGGCCCTGCGAAGTGTTTACTCCTGTGATACACTTCAGTGTGGCACAAAGTTGTAAACTGGAGATGACTTGAGCTAGAGATGAGCGCTCGCGTAAGTGTGTGCGCGCAACATTCGGTTGTTTGACCACACCAGTCTTCACATATTAAGTTAGTCAGTTAAGTTCGACGCGACGCTAAAATACTATTCTTTTACTATGCACGTTTGAAAGACGTGTCCATAGTCAATTTTCTGATCCAACATCCGAAAGGCAGGTTACAGTTCTACCAGGCTAAGTCAGAACTGGACAAATGCCTTCTCGGTACTAATACGTGGTGAAATCTCACGTAACCACTTGCTAATAAAAGTTAGACACAGTTCTCATACACTAAACCACACGTGCGAAAGCAGATACAAATATAGCATCACAATGCAGTTTATATAAACAGGTAGCTAAACTGGATTACATCTAAATTCAGCCAGAGTTATTCTGTATTAATGTAGCCCGTGGACAGTCTCCCACGTATAATGTTTTACCTGTTGTGAAGCTATTGAAACTCTACTAAACATCAATGTGCATTTCACTGTAACAGAACAGGATGTTGTAACAACAAGATTCCTGCTATTGTGTACATATTCATATAGGACAAATGGGGAATTTACTTAGTGGTCTTCCGCGTCTAGCTTCTCAACACGTCTTCTGTGTCAGTAAATATTTGTTGTTTGTTGTTCTGTCTTCTCGTTGGGAATTCCAAAACCTCTATATTACGGTAAATGATAACAGCCAAACAATCGGCTGTAATCATTTACCGTGAAGAATTTCAACAGTTGCTGTTTCAGCCATGTTTAAAATCTTGACCTCTACATTACGTCGTAAATTCAATTATTTATAACAATGACGTCATATCCGTCTCTGGCAACATCCTCATACTGCTCTTCGCTCAACTTCCAAAACGGGCTCCTACTATCTCAATATTTCGACTCTTTTATTCACACTTTACTGTCCCGCTGTTCCCACGAAGATATTTCCCTTACGCAAAGTACCTCTTATCTCCACGATGTCCTTTCTGCCCATCTCTCCATATCAGCCTGCTGTCTTCAACTCTCTCTTCCGTATCATAACATTACGAAGATAAAGTTTCAGCCTATCGCTCCATAGCACTTTCTAATTAAAGAACATATAGCATAGACTTTTATTTCACCATACAAATAAAAAAAATCATTTCCACATAGTATTTATGTACAAAACAACTAAACACAGGCTACGTTTCAGCCTGTATTAAGACCTCGAATGATGGATAAGAGCTAATTTACTAATTACTATGGAGAAAATTTCCGTGACAAATCTTTGTATGAATTGAAATGTTGTCGAACTATGACTGGTTAGGTGAAAACAGGGTCATAAAACTAATCTTTCGAGGTGAAATAAATGTAGAAATAAATAAGTAGAACGTGCACGCATATCGTGTGGTATCAGGAACAGTTTGTTTACGTTATTGTCTCCTTTCTAGTGATGAGATCACTAGACACGGTGTTTAGTGGCTGAGCCTAACACGTAGGCAATACGACAAAACAAAAGTTGGTAACTGAGGGGTTTGCTATACACAGTAAACAAGAGCCCTGCTTACGGCTTCACCTGTACTGAAAGCGTACGCACAGGGGGTGGACGTAAATAAGGAAACACACAAACAGAACACATTAGCGTGTCTAACACGGTGTAAGAAACACGTTGGCATTCAAAACAGGTTCCAGTCGTAACGGAATGAATAAATATAGGCCCTGTAGTGTTTTAAAAGGTATCTTATACCATTCCTCCTGGATAGTAGTGGCAATTTGAGATAAGGATGATGGTAATGAGTCATTTCCTTTCCTATTCCACTCGCAGGTAGAACGAGGGAAAAATGACTGCCTATATGCCTCCGTATGAGGCCTAAACTCTCGTAGCTTGTCTTCGTGGTCCTTACGCGCAGTAGAATCGCTCGGCAGTCAGCTTCAAATGCCGCTTCTGCAAATTTTTTCAATACTGTTTCTCGAAAGGATGGTAGCCTCCCTTCCATGAATTTCCATTTGAATTCCCGGACCATCTCCATAATACTTGCGTGTTCTTCCAACCTATCGATAACAAATCCATCAGCCCGTCTCTGAATTGCTCCGATGTCTTGCTTTAATCCACCCAGGTGCGGATCCAAAGACTCGGGCAATACTGAATGACAAGTCTCACCAGCGTCCTATATGCTGTCACCTTCACAGATGAATCGCACTTTCCCGAAACGCTGCCAATAAATCGAAGTCGGCCATTCGACTTCTTTAGCACAGTTCTCACATGCTCGTTGCATTTAATATCGCTTTGTAACGTTACGCCGAGATATTTAAACGACATTACTACTGCTGTATTCGAACATTACATGAGTAGCTTTTTCCAAATCATCCTCATCAACTTACATTTTGCTACTTCTAGAGCTAGCTAGCTGCCATTCATCACGCCAAGTACAAATTTTGTCTCTGTCTTCTTGTACCTTCCTACGGTCACCCAACTTCGACACCCTACCGCTCACCACAACATCATCAGCAAACAACCACAGATTGCTGCCCATACCGTCCGCCAAATAATTTATCTGTATATAGGGGGCGTATAAATTATCTGTAATTTATCTGTATATAGGGGGCGTAGTAGACAACATTCCACTAGAACTACTGATGGCCTCTGGAGAGCCAGTCATGACAAAACTCTACCACCTAGTGAGCACGATGTATGAGACAGGTGAAGTACCCTCAGACTTCAAGAAGAATATAATAATTCCAATCCCAAAGAAAGCAGGTGTTGACAGATGTGAAAATTACCGAACTATCAGTTTAATAAGTCACAGCTGCAAAATACTAACGCGAATTCTTTACAGACGAATGGAAAAACTGGTAGAAGCCGACCTCGGGGAAGATCAGTTTGGATTCCGTAGAAATGTTGGAACACGTGAGGCAATACTGACCTTACGACTTATCTTGGAAGAAAGATTAAGAAAAGGCAAACCTACGTTTCTAGCATTTGTAGACTTAGAGAAAGCTTTTGACAATGTTGACTGGAATACTCTCTTTCAAATTCTGAAGGTGGCAGGGGTAAAATACAGGGAGCGAAAGGCTATTTACAATTTGTACAGAAACCAGATGGCAGTTATAAGAGTCGAGGGGCATGAAAGGGAAGCAGTGGTTGGGAAAGGAGTGAGACAGGGTTGTAGCCTCTCCCCGATGTTATTCAATCTGTATATTGAGCAAGCAGTAAAGGAAACAAAAGAAAAGTTCGGAGTAGGTATTAAAATTCATGGAGAAGAAGTAAAAACTTTGAGGTTCGCCGATGACATTGTAATTCTGTCAGAGACAGCAAAGGACTTGGAAGAGCAGTTGAACGGAATGGACAGTGTCTTGAAAGGAGGATATAAGATGAACATCAACAAAAGCAAAACGAGGATAATGGAATGTAGTCAAATTAAGTCGGGTGATGCTGAGGGAATTAGATTAGGAAATGAGACACTTAAAGTAGTAAAGGAGTTTTGCTATTTAGGGAGTAAAATAACCGATGATGGTCGAAGTAGAGAGGATATAAAATGTAGACTGGCAATGGCAAGGAAAGCGTTTCTCAAGAAGAGAAATTTGTTAACATCGAGTATAGATTTAGGTGTCAGGAAGTCGTTTCTGAAAGTATTTGTATGGAGTGTAGCCATGTATGGAAGTGAGACATGGACGATAACTAGTTTGGACAAGAAGAGAATAGAAGCTTTCGAAATGTGGTGCTACAGAAGAATGCTGAAGATAAGGTGGGTAGATCACGTAACTAATGAGGAGGTATTGAATAGGATTGGGGAGAAGAGAAGTTTGTGGCACAACTTGACTAAAAGAAGGGATCGGTTGGTAGGACATGTTTTGAGGCATCAAGGGATCACAACTTTAGCATTGGAGGGCAGCGTGGAAGGTAAAAATCGTAGAGGGAGACCAAGAGATCAATACACTAAGCAGATTCAGAAGGATGTAGGTTGCAGTAGGTACTGGGAGATGAAGAAGCTTGCACAGGATAGAGTAGCATGGAGAGCTGCATCAAACCAGTCTCAGGACTGAAGACCACAACAACAACATAGGGGGCGTTCAAAAAGAAACGAGCCGGGGTCTGTAATGCGCAAACCTGTGAGAGAAGGGCAATATGGTGGCGTGTGTAACGAGCTGTGGATGCGACCAGAGCGAGGAAGTTCACAGCCCGTCGCTAGAGGGCACGCGTGATCGTCACGTGGCTGTACAGAGCTAGCAGCAGCATGCGTCAGTCGTCCAACTCTGCAAAGTGACGTTCTCCTTTGACCAAGATGCCCCCCTTCTGATTCACTTACTGCAGCACGGGATAATAGTGAATGCCCAGCGTTACTCGCAGACCTGACCACCCTTCGCGGAGCGATCAAATCAAAACGACCAGGCAGTCTCACCCGTGGGTTCATTCTGCTCCACGATAATGCAAAGCCTCATACGCCGGTTCTTTCTTCCCGCGCCCGGGTTCCCGGGGTCGATTCCCGGCGCGGTCAGGGATTTTCCCTGCCTCGTGATGACTGGGTGTTGTGTGATGTCCTTAGGTTAGTTAGGTTTAAGTAGTTCTAAGTTCTAGGGGACTGATGACCATAGATGTTAAGTCCCATAGTGCTCAGAGCCGTTTTGAACCTTATACGCCCAACACAATCGCGGCACTCCTGCATAAATTCAAATGGGAGGTTCTGGGCCACCCTCCATACAGTCCGGACCTCTCCCTGTGGTTGCGTCATTTTTGGTCCCCTTGAAAAGGCTCTGAGGGGCAAACGATTCACCTCGGACGTAGACGTCCAGCTGTACGTGCAGAACTGGTTAACATCACAGCCCCAGGAATTTCATTAGACAGTCATTCACCGCCTTGTGTCACAGAGGGGCAAGTGTCTCAACAGCCAGCGTCAATACTTGTAACATGCCGGTACTGGTTCCTGTAATTATGCCTCTGGCTCGTTTCTTTTTGAACGCCCCTTATAGATAATAACAGCGGTCCTATCGCATTTCCCTGGGGCACTCCTGACGAAACCCTTGTCTCTGATGAACATTCGCCGTCGAGCACAACTTACTGGGATTTATTATTTAAGAAGTCTTCGAGTCGCTCACACATCTGTGAACTTATTCCATATGCTGGTACTCTCGTTAACAGCCTGCAATGCGGTACTGTGTCAAATGCTTTCCGGAAATCGAGAAATATGGAATCTCACTGTTTCCCTTCATCCACGGTTCTCAGGGAAAGCTGAGTTTCGCACGAGCGATGCTTTCAAAAACCATGCAGATACGTCGAAATAAGCTTCTCAGTCTCAGGAAAGTCTATTATCTTCGAAGCGAGAATATGTTCAAGGATTCTGAGGCAAAAAGAAGTTAGGGATATTGGCCTGTAATTTTGGGATTATTTCTCTTACCCTCCTTATACAGTGAATCCTCGTGCTTAAAAAACCGGTCCTGGACTCTGCAAGCTGTGTAAACAGGGTGTTGTCTTCTTGGAAAACAGCATCACCGCTGTGGAACGAACACTGTACCACGGGACGGACCTGGTTAGCCAACGTGCTCGTTTTAGCGGTGATACGACCTTGCCGAGTAATCATGGAGCCCTTGGAATACCAAGATATGGCTGCCCAAATTATCATAAGACCCCTGCCATGTTTCTTCTTGGGAGCAAGCATTCTGCATCATGGGCTTGCCATGGCGTACGCCAGACGAAAACTCGGCCGGAAGTTGGGAACTATCTACCATCGCTTCAAAGTCCACGTTTCATGGCTCCGGCGCGACGTTTTCCTGTTGATGGTATCTGCATCACTGGCGAGTGCTTTTTGAATTCCTGCCCGCCATGTAATGCCCTGCTATGGATCTCTCTTCGAGTTGTTTTGGAACTCAAAGGTTTCGCGAGTGTGACATCCAGTTCTCCAGTTCATGCAGCTCTCGCTCTCTTAGTGTTCGTCACAATCCGCTTCATAAACCACCCATCACGACCACTCAAAACACGCTTTCGTCCGCCTTGTGAGTTAGCGAATTATGTGACTGCGCTTTCCCTGTATGCGATATCAATCTCCTATACGGTGCATCTTCATTGAAAAACCAAAGAAAAAAAAAGTTCAAATGTGTGTGAAATCTTATAGGACTTAACTGCTAAGGTCATCAGTCCCTAAGTTTATACACTACATAACCTAAATTATCCTAAGGACAAACACACACACACACACACACACACACACACACACACACACACACACATGCCCGAGGGAGGACTCGAACCTCCGACCTCCGCCGGGACCAGCCGGGAAAACCAAAAACTTGGCCTACCTTGGTCATCCTACGAACACCAACAATTTGCCCAGTTCGAATTCACCTAGTTCCTACTACACACTTCAGAAGCTAAGTCGCATAGTGCTCAGAGCCACAGCCTACTTCACAGAACAGTGTTCTGACCACGACTGGAGTTTCAAACATATTCAGGAGATTCCATGGGCGCCGATTGAGGTTAGACAGAACAGGACCACCTGCAGGCATCTACGGTATGTTTAAGCGTGTATTTTTAGCGACGTTCCATATTTTTGTCCAGCGCCTGCGGGCTGGTACAAAATATCGACATCCTACCCCCTACTCAATGACAACATTCCTCGCTGCTCTGCGTTACCATACTATCTCGTTACCACCAGCCCTTCCTTGGCCACGAATGAGCCCAGCATTCACGAAAACTGTGGATTAAACACTAATTTAAGTCTTCTATAATATATTTACCTGTCAGTCTTTGCTACCCTCTCACCTTTCCATAGTGCAGAAATGTCAGCGACGTAATTATGAATCAATCTAAAATCTGAAAGGCGAAATAAGGATTAGTCACAAATATCGGCCGTTAACGGTTCTCTTTTTCTCACATGACTTTCGCCCCAAACACTTGGTAAGATAGCTGTTTTTTGATGGTGTTACTGGACGTGTTAATATGTGTAAAGAAAAATGATGCATTTGAAGAACTGTGGTCAGAGAAACAATTGTTAGGCAACAGTATCTGTGTCTACGATGACAGCACCGTGGCCTCGTAGAATCTTTGACAGTCAGTGGAGGGAAGCCGCGGTGAGCAGTAGGCGGGGATCCGTCCAGTGTACAGTGTAATGCATGGACCCTCTTTCGGAACCTACGATTCATTACGAGGAGGAACGAAGACTGAGTACAACGGTCGGATAGCGTACGGACATTGAAAATGTTCTGACACGAAGAACAAAGTATTATTTGATGAGGTAAAAGATTTATTTTTATTCTTGTAGACTTGTACTGTTGGTCCACTTCACCCTCGTCAGAGCAGAATTTTTGATAGTTGTTCTATTGATTGATCTTCTGAGTTAATATACTGTACAATGGAATTTATTAAATTAAATGGACCTTCATATTAGAGCTCTGATGCACCTCCACTTCTACTGGCTACTGATGGCGGAAACATGCCGTGTGTACGTAAAAGTGATCATCTGCGCAATGGATATTTTAACGCTACTGAAATCGCCCTGACACTTATACGTCCCCCAGTATAAGTACGTCATTCTCATTTATGTAAATTGTGATGTGTTAACCTACCCGTTTCGTAATCATATCCTGTGGATACAATAGAATGTCGGGATAAGAAGACAAAATCCACTCCCCCTTTTAACGCAACGTTATGAAATGTACACAAGAGCCAAGATTAATTGGTACATGAAAATACTATGTACTGATTTTAACACATTTGTTAGTGATAAACACAGTTTAAAGAAACCAAGTAATGATGTCAAGTCTCAGGTTCTCCCTGTATTAGTACTGGCCCTTAAACTGCCTGGTTCTGCCCTATAATGTACTCGCGGTGTGCGATTAGGCGCGGAGTAACAGACATCCCCCGTTGTACTAACAGAACGGAGTGGTCGGGGTTGGGAGGAGGCTCCCAGATTCCAGCACCGCAGGAGCATCTCTGACTGTTCACCGCAAGGGGTAGGGCGGCACTGAGGATTAAGTAGATCACGTATCTTTGCACTACAGCTGCACTTCTCACGAAACCACAATGAAAACACGCATTCCGTAACTGAGAGCAACATGATAGGAATAGGAAAAGATTATGCTGAGAGGCACCCACATGCCTTGCTCATACTGTGGCATCAAGCAGTCGGGCCTGCAAGATGAGTGGTCTGCCAAGCGAGTGGATTCATTCTTATTTATCGATTAACATGAGCTCTAGTACCCACAATTAAGTTACAAATTATTCTCCTGTTTGAATATTACGCAACGGAAACGGATAACCCACATCTGGCTATTAGTAATTTACACAACTCCGACTGTTCACTACGCACTGGCAATACCACATTTTCTTTCTTATTTAACGGCTTTGATCAACACGTGACCATCGCACTGAATATGAATGGCGCGCACATTTTATAATGGAATACATGACAACATACTATTCGAAGGAAAAGGCCACCAATCTTTTTCTTTTCACTATCTTTTTTATTCCGATAAATTCTATAACCTAAACACACCATTACCTTTTCTACAACAATTGCACATGAGAAACTCTGCCCATTGGGCATGGCTTTACATATGGTCTCGTAATTATTTAACGCTAGAGTGCACTTTCTGGATAGGATGGTAGATCTTTTGCTATATCTCACACTTCGACTCTCACACCCAT
The DNA here is from genome assembly GCF_023898315.1 of Schistocerca nitens. NCBI lineage: Eukaryota > Metazoa > Arthropoda > Insecta > Orthoptera > Acrididae > Schistocerca > Schistocerca nitens. The sequence continues at coordinate 7,786,357 of NC_064623.1, read as the reverse complement.
CATCACGAAAATTTCCTCCAGACCGAGCGGTACAAAAAGGAACATGCATAACCCACTGCCTCTGAACCTATCTTGCTACTCTCCCATGCAAACCACACATATTTAAATTACATGAAAGACACCACACTGACAACATGGAAAACAACACAAGGAATAGTCACAACGTTATAATCACATCACTTTCAGCTTTCCCACTGCAATTAGTATTCATCCCAGTTTCACACGACACTGCCCCACTTCGTAGCTTTTCTTTCCTACTATGAACTCTGGAGGATATATGCACGTCTTCCTGTGCAATGCAAGCCAAGTGGCGTTGCTGGATAGACGGCTGACTCACCTTGCTTCTCTCTCAGAGTATTATAGTTTGAATCTAGCGTCACACGGAACTATAACACGCAAAGTCATATTAAGATCATATTCGTCACACACGCGAGTCCTCAACTGATACCATGGACGAGTACTTCTCTTTACCCTTTGTCTCATACACAGATTGAGACTCACACAGTACTCATCACGTGGAAGTACTCGTCTCTAATTTCAAGTCCTGCACACGCCATTTCTTAAATATTGCGAAATTATAGTACACACGCTAGTAATTCAGCTTAACTTAAGCACTCGGAAGTATTTCAACTTATTGCTACACGTGGTTTCATTGTGACCGTTGGTCACTCCCGCAGATTACTATGATCCCCTTAATATTACCTGCCTGACATTTAATTCTCCCCACAAAAGTTCCTGAAATAGAGAAATTATTATTCCAAACTATTCTTAAGTATTCCACATGCATACCATTCTATCCACTCTTTTGTCTTTACGGATCACACCTAAGACAGGTCTTACCTACACAAGATCCAGCGCCAGAGTGCTGAAAACATGGCCGTTCTTCAGGTCATCTCGCACCTCTGCCGAAGTGGAGGAGCACCTTGCTACCGTATTGGCCAGCCACATTTCAGGCGCTCAAAGCTCGAGTAAATTTCATCTCTTTGGTTCCACCAAAGGTGACCAAAGGACCGTCTCAAAGATGATCATATATTCACATTCACTATCTGCGGTTAGCAGACGACCATACATTCATTCATTTCGTCGATCTCACCACATTGGATGTAGTGATTTATTTTGTGGGAGTGCACAAGTGATCAATTAAATAAATAAATTGTCATTCTTTCCTACACTGGTATCCGGCTTCGGTGTATTAAGTGAAATTGAGTTATTATTACAAAAAATATGTTGTTCTGACAAGAATAATGAAGTATGTTGTACCTATTTTCAATGTCAGGCAGTACTGCACCCTTTCAGTGCATCTTGAAATAAATAAGTCAACACAATTGTGTCCACCCTTTTGCCAGAGCCTCTCGGTACGTGAAAAAATATGCGAAGGCTTATGTGTCACTAATAATGTACACTGGGTTCCCTGAGGCAAAGTAATGGGGCGGTGCAACCAGGTTCGTCTCGCGATATCCAGATGTCTGCCCCAGTGAGCGGCAGCTGAGCACTCGTGGGCGGTGTTACGTAGCACCCCTGTATCAGACGGCTGGCCGCAGAATTTCATAACTGCGAGACCTCGTTCACTTTGTGTTCCTGGCGGGAGTGTCAACAAGTGGGACACGAAGCGACAGCGTTTCATCACGTTAACAGGTCAGGCGGAAAGCAGGACATCCATGCTTTGTGCGAAGTGGGTAGCTAGCATCAGCAGGAGCTTAGGAAAGCAATGCGACTGAGAAGTACCAACTCACCTTGTCACGTGAAGTAAGAAGCCGCATGGCTAACGCAAGAAGGCGTACTGAATTTTGTCAGGTACCACTCTTTTGGTGTAACAAATGCGTTAAGCAAACAGGGCGCGATAGGGATCGCTGATACATTCGTATGAGGAAGGCCTATGTGGTCACTACAAGTGATGTTGGGTCAACACCAGCCGATATTTCACCCTTACATGAAGTCATTAAAGATCACCTAACTCAGGTTGAGCTAAGAGTAGGGCTGAACAAAAATGACTGACAAGGCACAATGCATTTTCTAGAGGGTATACTATGGACGTATTGGAATAATTAATGTCAGGTGATGGTTTTAAAGTAATTCTCACGACATGAAAACTTGGTGGAAAAGCGTCGATTTACTGGACACTAGTTTATCCCAGGGAAGTATTCAGAATTGACTGTGGCTGGCTGGGGAGTGGCGAAGGGAAGCGGCAATAGGCAGCTTAGGGAGGCTCAAGCCCTGAGAAAGCGGTAATGGGGCGCAGCCTCCAGCTGCCTTAAGATGAGTGACAGTGAGTGGGTGGTTGACCCCATACTGGTGTACCGGGAAGTGGACGGAGAAGTTGTATGCCTGTTGATAAATGTCCATCATCCCATTTTCAGTGAAACATGTGAGTAAGCTGTGCAAAGCTATGGTGGAGCGGTCAACAGAGGTAAAAATATGCGTGTCTGTGACTATAGCAACTTCATGCTGAATTCTCGGTCCGCAGAGTCTGAAGTAAATCAGGTGAACAGCGACAGAATGAAATACGCCGGCGTCCGATGGGAACATAGGACCAAGGAATTTTAAGTACTCTCCTGGGAGTCAGAATTCCGGAAAAATTGGTGTTTTGTGCAGATGCTAATCTTGATGGATGGCCTGGGAGGAGCTAAATAGCCGAAATTGAGAGGAAGGGAAATTTTGTGGGAATTTGTTCACTTCCCAGAGCAGGCATTGGTCGGCGCTGGGAAGCGACGCATAATTAACGCGACTTGCGCTGCAATTGGCGTAAGTGATTTTGCTGGAGGGGAAACCGAGGCTAAGAGCGGACTGGGAGAAGTCTCCGTAGAGGTCTTCCGTTCCCGGCTTGCCTAGAGTGCGGATGTGGCGTTCTTTACTCAGCTTGCCTGAGAAAGAGTGAGCATCTCTGCAGTTTAGAACTTAGCAAATGGAACGATTGAGCTTGGAGATAGAAAGTTTTGGTTCAGCTATGTACTGAGCAAGATGGCTAGGAGTGAATAGACCTGCAGCACCACGAGGCCAGCCGACGTCCGCATAACGACGCCGCTCCGCCACGCTGTTCAAATGGTTCAAATGGCTCTGAGCACTATGGGACTTAACATCTTAGGTCATCAGTCCCCTAGAACTTAGAACTACTTAAACCTAACTAACCTAAGGACATCACACACATCCATGCCCGAGGCAGGATTCGAACCTGCGAACATAGCAGTCCCGCGGTTCCGGACTGAGCGCCTAGAACCGCGAGACCACCGTGGCGGGCCCGCCACGCTGTATTCGGTGATATTGCGCCCGCTCCGGCCACTGATTAATTTGTTGGATCATGTCGGCAAAGTTTCCACGAGGGTTTCATGGGCCTTGTATTGTAGAATTCTTCTCGCACTTTGCATTACGCCTGGGTCAGTCGATAGGAATTACTTTGGAGTTATCGCGCTTTACTCCACGCAAACGCAATTTATTACCACTGCCTGATAGGAGAGTCTTGTAATGTGATGATTGAAGGTCAGGAGTTAAAAATAAATTTGTGCTAATCGACTGCATCTGTTTTCAATCAAGTAGTTGAAATCCCAAGTCACATTCTTAATTAATTTTATGTTCAACATTTGCATCTGGTGTTCAATAGCTGAATGTAACATCAATGTGCAGCCCTTTTTAATTAAAAGTGATCAATTCTGAATCAATTAATGTCAACACTGCCACCGCAGTTCAATCAGAAGTCACAGGGCCTTATTATTTTTTGCGTTATCCGATATTCCGGCACTTTTGCACTCTCTGTTGATCTGTTAGTCAATTAGCTGGTGGTGAACACACGCTAAAAACAGATAAATGACGGGTGGGGTGTTACAACACTATAAATACTCCAGCATTTGAGTTCAGAGAGGATTTGGTCAGAAGGATGGATTATGTACAGGACGCGCGTACTCGATTCCCTGACACGGTATTAGCGCTGGGTGTAACTCTGTTGTGGATTTCCCGCTCATACTGAACACCGCCAACAGCCGCCGAAGAGATGCCTTCCTCTCCACAAAAAGCAGTCACCAGTTCGGCGCTGCTCACAGCTTCCAAGTCAGATGGGAAGGCCCGAGGCCCGGGGGTGTTCCGTGTCGACTCGGGCCAGGACACCAGCTTCCCTGACACCTCAGCATAGCCACGGGGCCTACCTGCGAGGCTGGCCAGGGTCGGCGCACTTCTCGACCACGCGGGAACCGCCATCGCTATTCAGAGGGCAGAGGTGAGCCACAGCTGCGGGAGGGGATCGGGGACCTCCTACGGCGGCGGGTGTAAGCCACATACGCACGCGCCACCTTCTTCGAGAGCGGAGGGGGGAGACGCAGCGTCCTCTTACTGAGTAGCTGCAGGGCGCTCGCGGCACACATCTACATCTACGTGATTACTCTGCTATTCACAGTACAGTGCCTGGCAGAGGGTTCAATGAACCACCTTCAAGCTGTCTCTCTACCGTCCCACTTTCGAATGGCACGCGGGAAAAACGAGCACTTAAATCTCTCGGTGCGAGGCCTGATTTCTCTTATTTTATCGGGATGATCACTTCTCCCTATGTAGGTGGGCGTCAACAGAATGTTTTCGCAATCGGAGGAGAAAACTGGTGATTGAAACTTCATGAGAAGATACCGCCGCAACGAAAAACGCCTTTGTTTTAATGATTGCCACTCCAATTCACGTATCATGTCTGCGGCACTATCTCCCCTATTTCGCGATAATACAGAACGAGCCGCCCTTCTTTGAACTTGTTCGATGTCATCCGCCAGTCCCACCTGATGTGGATACCACACTGCACAGCGGCACTGCAGAATAGGGCGGACAATCGTGGTGTAAGCAGTCTCTTTAGTAGACCTGTTGAACCTTCTAAGTGTTCTGCCAATGAATCGCAGTCTTTGGTTTGCTCTACCCACAATATTATCTATGTGATCGTTCCAATTTAGGTTATTTGTAATTGTAATCCCTAATTATTTAGTCGAATTTACAGTCCTCAGATTTATGTGACTTATCGCGTAATCGAAATTTAGCTGATTTCTTTTTGTACTCATGTCAATAACTTCACACTTTTCTTTATTCAGGGTCAATTGCCACTTCTCGCACCCTACAGATATCGTATCTAAATCATTTTGCAAATCGTTCTGATCATCCGATGACTTTACAAGACGGTAAATGACAGCAGAATCTGAAAACAATCTAAGACGGCTACTCAGATTGTCTCGTATGTCGTTAATATAGGCCAGGAACAATAGAAGGCCTATAACACTTCCTTGAGGAACGCCGGATATTACTTCTGTTTTTCTCGATGACTTTCCGTCTATTATTAAATAAAAATGTTAAAAATTATTATTACGAACTGTGACCTTTCTGACGGGAAATCACGAATCCAGTCGCACAACTGAGGCGATACTCCGTAGGCATGCTTCTGAGGAACGGTGTCGAAGGCCTTCTGAAAATCTAAAAATATGAAATCAATTTGACATCCCCTGTCGATAGCACTCACTACTTCATGAGTATAAAGAGCTAGTTGTGTTTCACAAGAACGATATTTTCTGAATCCGTGGTATGTGTCAATAAATCGTTCTCTTCGAGGTTCAAATGGCTCTGAGCACTATGCGACTTAACTTCCGAGGTCATAAGTCGCCTAGAACTTAGAACTAATTAAACCTAACTAACCTAAGGACATCACACACATCCATGCCCGAGGCAGGATTCGAACCTGCGACCGTAGCTGTCGCTCGGTTCCAGACTGTAGCGCCCAGAACCGCACGGCCACTCCGGCCGGCGTTCTCTTCGAGGTACTTCATAATATTCTAATACAGTATATGTTCTAAAACCCTATTCCAAATCGACGTTACTGATACGGGCCTGTAATTTAGCGGATTACTCCTACTTCCATTTTTGGGTATTGGTGTGACTGGAGCAATTTTCCAGTCTTTAGGTACGTATCTTGATGTCAGCAAGTGGTTGTACATAATTGCTAAATATGGAGCTATTTTATCAGCATACTCTGAGAGGAACCTGACTGGTATACAATCTGGACCGGAGGCCTTGGCTTTATTAAGTGATTTAAGCTGCTTCGTTACTCCGAGGATATGCACTTCTATGTGTCTCATCGTGGCAGTTGTTCTTGATTGGACTTCAGGGATATTTATTTCGTCTTCTTTGGTGAAGGAGTTTCAGAAGACCGTGTTCAGTAACTCTGCTTTAGTGGCCATGTCATCAGTGACTTCACCGTTGTTATCTCGCACTGAAGGTATTGATTGCGTCTTGCCACTCGTGTGCTTTATGTATGACCAGAATCTCTTTGGGTTTTCTGCCAATTTCGAGACAGAATTTCCTTGTGTAAATTATTAAAAGCATCTCGCATTGACGTACGCGCCATATTTCCATCTTCTGTAAAACTTTGCCAATCTTGGGAATTTTTCGTTCTTTTAAATTTGGCATGCTTTTTTCGTTGCTTCTGCAACAACGATCTGACCCGTTTTGTGTACCATGGGGGATCAGTACCATCACTTATTAATTTATGTGGTATATATATCTCTCAATTCCTGTTGATAATATCTCTTCGAAAACATTCCACAACTTTTCTACACTTACATGATCAGATCGGAAGGAGTGAAGACTGTCTCTTAAAAAGGCGTTAAGAGCATTTTAATCAGCTTTTTTTGAATAGATATACTTTGCGTTTCTTTGTGATGGTTGTGGGTGTTACGGTATTCAGCCTAGCAGCAACTGCCTTGTGGTCGCTAATCCCTGTATCCGTCACGATACTCACTATTTGTCCAGGATTATTTGTTGCTAAAAGGTCAAGTATGCTTTCGCAACCATTTACGCTTCGAGTGAGCTCATGAACTAATTGTTCAAAATAATTTTCTGAGAAAACATTCAGTACAATTTCGGATGATGTTTTATGCCTGCCACCGGTTTTAAACGTATAATTTTTCCGGCATATCGAGGGTAGATTGAAGTCACCACTGACTATAACTGTATGAGCGGGGTACTTATTTGAAATCAGACTCAAGATTTCTTTGAACTGTTCAACAACTATGTCTTCTGAGTCGGGGGGTCGGTAAAATCATCCAATTAATAGTTTAGTCCGATTGTCAGATATAACCTCTACCAATACTGTTTCACATGAACTATCTACCTCAATTTCGCTACAAGGCAAACTACCTCTGACAGCAATAAAATACTCCACCACTAACTGTATTTAATCTATCCCTTCTGAACACTGTTAAATTGTTTGAAAAAAATTCAGCTGAACGTATTTCCGGCTTTAGCCAGCTCTCTGTACCCCCGGACAAACAGCGGCAGAGAACAGCCGCAGCATTGCTAAAGGAGAGATTGTGCTAAAAGAAAATGTTTAAAAGTTCCTCTTCTTTTACTGCGCCCACCGGCGTACACAGGTCGCAACCACCTCCTCTTCCCTGAGGAAGCGACGAGTAGCGAAATGGGAGAGTGTCCCCTGACACGTGATCCAGCTGCCACGCCTCTCATTAGTCGCCACCTGCAGCGGTTACAGTTGTGTTTTAACGACGCCTGCATCTTCACCGTACACTGTTACTCAGTCATGTATGCGCGTCTGAAGGAACAGACACTCCCTTAGATGCCTGCAGTAAACATTACGAAATAAGTTCGCATCTTACGAACATGCACTGACGCCAGCTGTTTGTGACGGACGAAAATTTGTCACGGACTGGGACTCGAACCTAGAACTGCCAGCCGCGCGGGGTAACCGCGCGGTCCGGCGCCTTGTCACGGTTCGCGCGGCCGCTCCCCTCGGAGGTTCGAGTCCTCGCTCCGACATGTGTGAGTGTGTCTTGTCTTTAGCGCAAGTTAGTTTAAGTTATATTAAGTAATGTGTAAGCTTAGGAACCAATGACGTCAGCAATTTGGTCCCATAGGACTTAGCACAATTTTCCGTTTCCTAGAACTGACAGTCTACGCGAGCGGTCGCCTTAACCACTTTGTCTGTGAGAGCACGCCTCCAGCCCACACGTGTCACCACGTGGCCGCGTCCTGCACTCGTACAACTGCTGTGGTCCTTTATTATTATTGTAGTGACCTTTTTCTGGTGTGTCTGTTTTTTACGATGTACTATGCAATGTCTTTGAAACATCCATGCATTGTAACGTATGTGAAAGCAGTATGTCTATGTTCGTCTGTGAAAATAGACTCGATAAGCAACCGGAGCTATCATTAAACTAAGTCTCACCTGCCCAACACTGCGTGCGTGTTGTATGAGCATCAGCTTCTCTGTCATTTAAGCCCTCAACAGATCGTTACATGAAAAACTTTAAACTAACATTTGGATAAGTTGTCTGACCGCGTATTTGAATATGAAAAACTACAGGAACAAATGAACCTGTAACAATGAATACCGAAGCTATCTGACTGCGTTTTTGAATAAGAATTTGCAAGTAGACAGAATCTGGCTAGTGCAACGGAATTTAGTGGATTGGAGTACATGACATGTTTCGGCCCTAATTTTTGAACTCACCTCGTTAGATAACTGCCTTTTCTCATGTGGTTTACAGCAATTCGCAGCAGCACGCAGCAGAGGCTAAAGCTTATTGTTGCTAAGAGTGAATTTAATAAAAAGGAGTTCGCTTGGGAATTGTTAACCACTAAATAACTTATAAGAACAGATTTCATAAATTGAGTCTATTTAAAAACTTCAGAAATCATCAAGACCTACTATTAATAATGACAATGACATAGGTGTTAATAATGGCTGAGTGCCAGATTAACATATCATTTCAATTTCAAAGTTACATTAACATTTAATAACCATAGCATTTATTTATTAATTAGCTGTCGAGAATAATTATTATTATTTGGAGGACAAGGAGGTTTCTTTAACTGAGAAGCAAAACATGGGACTGTTGCAAACTCGGACTAAGAATCACGAGCCTAACCCTGCAATTGTTTTTGCGCTATACCTGCGAATTTTACCTCTAATTCCATCTTCAAGCGTAGTTACGCCATCTAAATCTCTCCTCGCTATATAAGTGAAATCAGACCTTGAGTGTGGTGAGATCTGCCATCACCGACGAGAGGGCAGCGTGACACGCCTTCTGTCTCCGAGCTCTCGACCGACACTACTACTCCCACCCTCGCAGACACACCTCGTCTCACAACAATGCTTAGAATCGCGCTCCCATCTTTCGCCCTCAGATTGTTACCATAGATATCTGAGTGCTTACACAATGGAAAGAATAGCGTTGACTGTATTGTTATCAATGTAAAGGAGAGTTCTGACACACTCGTTACATCATCTCTAAAGGACACTGTAATGCGAAGATACAGCCATTGAAAACATCAGTGATGTATCCATACCTCGACAGGCTAAAATGACGATACAGTGTTTGTCTCCCTGAGCGTAGCGTTTGTGTCTACGGGACATGTCGAAGTTGAGCGTGCTCAGATAGCCGAAGTAGTTAAGGCGACCGACCTGAGCGAGCAACTCGGAAACGCCGCTGGTGCTTTGTTGTTGGCCTGGTACTGACGTGAGCATCTTCGGAAAGCGACTGAAGTACGGTGGAACCACGAGCAGTGGTCAGGCAGTTGGAAATCCACGCCTCTTGTCAGAATGTGGAGACGGGGCGTTTCCCTGCCCTGTACAGTACGGCTGGTGGTGGTGGTGGTCTGTGACAGACATAACGACAGAGAACAACGCAGGTACAGGCACGTGTTTTTCGGAGCACACCGGTCAGCACTCTCTGTAGAGTATGGGGCTCTGTGGCAGCCGACGCCCACATGTCCTCACGTTGACACGACGGCGTTGTCAATTAGCACTACGGTGGGCACACGATCATTGATATTGGACCATGTATCAATGAGAACTTGTCACTTGTTCGGATGTATCGAGTTTCTTGTCATACCATGTCGATGGTAGTGTCTGGATAAGCCGTCACCCAGGCAAAGGGCTGTTCGCAACATACACTATTTCTTTAATTATTTTCACTTTATTTTCAAAATCTAGTTTGGTATGTGGTATAGATAGTAGGCGGTGCACCGTGGAGTGGGTAGTAGCATGTTTGTGTGTTACGGAGTGCTGTGCTTGTGGACAAGTAAATAAATTCTTTCAACATTTGAATTCGCCCCACAGTAAAATCAAGTTTACAATGAAATTGGGAGGGACCCTATGAATATTTTAGACCTCACCACTGACATCAGTAAGCAACAGCATTTATTTAAGACACACAGGAAAGTAACCTTAATATTAATGTCAGCCGGTTCCTAGCATCCCATAATACACAGACATGCAGTCTTCCACTCCATCGCGCATCGTCTATTATCAGTACCACAAACCAAGCCAGAGTTTGAAAATTAACTGAATATAATTAAACATGCAGCATACATGGATGGTTACAGTCCTACAGTAATTGACAACATACTCAACAAAAAGGAGAGACAGAGGATAACAAACCTCCTTTATCCATCAGATAACAACAGTAATAACAAATGGGCTCCCACGCTATATGTGAGTAAGTCTTCATAGGTTTTTGTGAGGAAACTAAAATACAGAAAATACAGTCCAGCTTTTTTCTCTCCGAGCACTGTTGCCCAACTTCTGCTCAACAATAAAGATAAGATTCAACCTTTAGTACAGAGTGAAATTTATAGAATTTCCCGCAATCTGTGTGGCAAATTATATGTAGGTCACTCACGTAGGACTGTAACTAGTAGATTCACTGAGCATGTTAGGTGTTGGAGACTGAAAAAAGAAAGACTCCACCTTTGCTAAACATGCTCTGAACCATGTGAAGCGTGATGGTCTCCGTAAAGGAATTACAAGCAGAAAAACTAACATTACTTGAAATTCTAGGCATTAATAAACACCTGTCGAAGAATACTGACCTGGTACTTAACGACCAAACACAGTTCCATTACACGCCCTTCTTACGGTAGCAGCAGCCAGTTATTATTTTTCTGACCAGCAGACAATAAGCTTGTTGAAACTTCCTGGAAGATTAAAACTGTTGGCCGGATCGAGACTCGAACTCGGGACCTTTGCCTTTCCCGGGCAAGTGCTCTACCACCTGAGCTACCCAAGCACGATCACGACCCGTCTTCATAATTCCACTTCCGCCAGTTTCTCGTCTCCTACCTTTCAAACCTCGCAGAAGTTCTCCTGCGAAACTTTAAGGACTAGCACCACTGGAAGAAAGAAAGGATATTGCGAAGACATGCCTTAGCCACAGCCTGGGGGATGTTTCCAGAATGAAATTTTCACTCTGCATCGAAGTGTGCGCTGATTTTGAAACTTCCTGGCACATTAAAACTGTGTGCTGGACCGACTCTCGAACTCTGGACCTCTGCCCGTGAAAGACAAAGGTCCCGAGTTCGAGTCTCGGTCCGGCACACAGATTTAACCTGCCAGGAAGTATCAAAATCAGCGCACACTTCGCTGCAGAGTGAAAATTTCATTCAATAAACTTGTTGTAACTGTTCCACGCCCACATTCTGTTGACTTCTTTCTCCCCCTCCCTTCGTTCGGTTGTTACCAGTTTGATCATAGGATCTAGTAGCCTGTGCCATTACTCACATGTAGAACAGTTTTGGCTTCCACACTCATTCAGTTTTAATATCTGAATATGCTGCAATATAAGATTTAATTGTTCAGGATCTCTTTAGGTATTACATTATACTTGTGTTTTGTATCGATATAGTCATAAAATGTCACTTCTCTTTGTACATTAATCTTTGTACAGCTATGAATTCTCGCTAAAGTTGTTTGGACTATCTGATTAGTGTTATCTGACGATGGTCTAAGAAGACAAAAGCGATTCATAACGAACTAGTAAATAAATATTGTTGTGGAAATTTAACACTTTGTATTCTACATCTACATGATTACTCTGCAATTCACATTTAAGTGCTTGGCAGAGGGTTCATCGAACCACAATCGTACTGTCTCTCTACCATTCCACTCCCGAACAGCGCGCGGGAAAAACGAACACCTAAACCTTTCTGTTCGAGCTCTGATTTCTCTTATTTTATTTTGATGATCATTCCTACCTATGTACGCTGGGCTCAACAAAATATTTTCGCATTCGGAAGAGAAAGCTGGTGACTGAAATTTCGTAAATAGATCTCGCCGCGACGAAAAACGTCTTTGCTTTAGTGACTTCCATCCCAACTAGCGTATCATATCTACCACTCTCTCTCCCCTATTACGTGATAATACAAAACGAGCTGCCCTTTTTTGCACCATGTCCTCCGTCAATCCGACCTCGTAAGGATCCCACACCGCGCAGCAATATTCTAACAGAGGACGAACGAGTGTAGTGTAAGCTGTCTCTTTAGTGGACTTGTTGCATCTTCTAAGTGTCCTGTCAATGAAACGCAACCTTTGGCTCTCCTTCCCCACAATAATATCTATGTGGTCTTTCCAACTGAAGTTGTTCGTAATTTTAACACCCAGGTACTTAGTTGAATTGACAGCCTTGAGAATTGTACTATTTACAGAGTAATCGAATTCCAACGGATTTCTTTTGGAAGTCATGTGGATCATCTCACACTTTTCGTTATTTAGCGTCAACTGCCACCTGCCACACCATACAGCAATCTTTTCTAAATCGCTTTGCAACTGATACTGGTCTTCGGATGACCTTACTAGACGGTAAAGTACAGCATCATCTGCGAACAACCTAAGAGAACTGCTCAGATTGTCACCCAGGTCATTTATATAGATTAGGAACAGCAGAGGTCCCAGGACGCTTCCCTGGGGAACACCTGATATCACTTCAGTTTTACTCGACGATTTGCCGTCTATTAGTACGAACTGCGACCTTCCTGACAGGAAATCACGAATCCAGTCGCACAACTGACACGATACCCCATAGGCCCGCAGTTTGATTAGAAGTCCCTTGTGAGGAACGGTATCAAAAGCTTTCCGGAAATCTAGAAATACGGAATCAACTTGAGATCCCCTGTCGATAGCGGCCATTACTACGTGCGAATAAAGAGCTAGCAGCGTTGCACAAGAAGGATGTTTTCTGAAACCACGCTGATTACGTATCAATAGATCGTTCCCTTCGAGGTGATTCATAATGTTTGAATACAGTATATGCTCCAAAACCCTACTGCAAACCGATGTCAATGATATAGGTCTGTAGTTCGATGGATTACTCCTAATTCCCTTATTAAACACTGGTGCGACCTGCGCAATTTTCCAATCTGTGGGTACAGATCTATCGGTGAGCGAGCGGTTGTATGTAATTGCTAAGTAGGGAACTATTGTATCAGCGTAATCTGAAAGGAACCTAATCGGTATACAATCTAGACCTGAAGACTTGCCCGTATCATGCTATTCAAGTTATTAAATAAATACGTGGTAAAACTGACTAAAGGAAATCAGTTGTTATATATACAGATGAATGAAGGAATCGTTATTTCGGTTATGACGTGTGTGTACGAGTGAGGGTGGCGGGGGGGGGGGCGGATGGGGGTTCAAACTATAAAGGCAGTAGGAAGGTTGAAATGGACTAGATTGGAGAAACTAGCCAGATAGGAAGAGGCTTGCACAGAATTGAGTAGCGTGGAGATTGGCATCGAATCACTCTCTGGACTCGAGACCGTAACAACAACAGTTACAATCTGACAGTCTTTTCCTGTTCCGCTTTAGTCTCATCAGCGTCTGGTGACGTCAACAAGCGGGACCCTGTGGGAGGCAGTAAGCAGACGCCTCCGTCGCCAGCCTGCCGACTGGAAATCTGATTACGTCAGAGCGGCGCCCCTGGGTCAACTTCGCGCTGCGGAAAGGAGTCGCGCCTTTAGTGCCGCCATTAATTAGCCGCGTTCTCCAGCGCTGGAAGCCGGGAGCGCGGACAGATTTTACGGGCCCGCACCCGGCCGACCCCCCAGGGGGGCGCAGAATTAACTACTCTTTACGACCGGGCGCGTGTTTTCGGCGGCTCTGCCGTCACCACTAAACTGTCTTCCCTTCCGCCCAATTTTCATTTTCATACTCAGCAGCCCAGGGCTGGGTAGCGGTGTGGGGAGGTGGTACGTTTTCTGGCGGCGTTAATTGAACGATGCGTTTCCTTCTGGGGCGACGTTAATTAGAGTTGCGTCCCACTGGAAATGTGATCAGAGGAGCAGACGGCGGCGTCTGAGCCAGCGCGGATGGCGCAGATAATTAACGATTACCTAACCTGACGGCGCGTGGCGTCCGCTTTCCTTCGCCTGCGTGACGTCACACAGTGAAGGCACTCGTCTCGTGTCTCTGTCCGTACCAGCCAACCGTCTGTGTCTGACACGGGGGAAGGGGGGGGGGGGGAGGGGGCTTTTAAAAGGGCTTTGCCTTTGAAGACTGAAACATTACCGATGGCCATTAAGAACATCAATTGTTGATCTACTTAACATGCACCCGTCGTCTATGGGTAGCGTCTATAGTAATCCAAACCCGCCACAGCTTAAATTCTGATTAATAATCAGCATTGGCGGCCGAAGACTTCCTTTATAAGCAGTCACCCTCATTCTGCCAATGGCCTTGTCAAAAAGGGCGGAGGAGCGGACAGAGGTTCAGGGCACTCTCTTGTCCTATGTGGGGGAAACTTCCCCTAAAGGCGGAAGAATCAGCAATCATCAACGGCATGAGGATGCAGAAGGCAACAGAAACCACTGCATTAAGGACACATAATGTCTATTCACAGGACATGTGGCCTGTAACTGCTGAAGTGTCGTGATGATCTCTCCATTGGCAAAAGATTCCGGAATAGTCCCCCATTCGGATCTCTGGGAGGGGACTGCCAAAGGGGAGGTGACCGTGAGAAAAAGATTGAATAACCGACGAAAGGATAACGTTCTACGAGTTGGGGCGTGGAAAGTCAGAAGTTTGAACGATGCAGGGCACCTAGCAAATCTGAAAAGGGAAATGCAAAGGGTCAATCTAGATATAGTAGAAATCAGTGAAGTGAAATGGAAGGACGACAAGAATTTCTGGTCAGATGAGGACAAGGTAATATCAACAGCAACAGATAATGGTATACAGGGAGTAGGATTCATTATGAATAAAAACGTAGGGCAGAGACTGTGTTACTATGAACAGTTCAGTGGTAAGGTTGTTGTTATCAGAATCGACAGCAAAGCAACACCGACAACGATAGTTCGGGTAAACATTCCGACGTCGCAAGCTGAAGGCTAAGAGATAAAGTATATGAGTATATCAAAAGAGTAACAAAGTACGTAAAAGGAGGTGAAAAATCTGTCATGGTGGACTGGAATGCAGTTGTAGTGAAAGAAGTAGAAGAAAAGGTTACAGGGGAATATGGGGTAGGAGACAAGGAATGTGAAAGGCTAATTTTCTGTAATAAATTTCAGCTAGTAATAGCGAATACTGTGTTCGAGAATAGCAAGAGGTTTAGGTATACTTTGATAAAGGGCGAGTGATACGGGAAGATTTCAGTCAGATTACATCATGGTCAGACAGATATTTCGAAATCAGATACTGGATTGTAAGGCGTGCCCAGGAGAAGATACAGGCTCAAATCACAATGTAGAAGTGATGAAGGCTTGGCTGAAGTTTAAGAGATTAGTCAGGAAGAATAAATGAGCAAAGAAGCGAAATACGGAAGTACTGAGGACTCAAGAGATACGCTTCAAGTTCTCTAAGGCTGTAGATACAACAATAAGGAATAACTCAGTAGGCAGTACAGTTGAAGAGAAAGGGACATCTCTACTAACGGCAATCACAGAAGCTGGAAAGGAAAACATAGGTATGAAGAAGGTAACTGCGAAGAAACCGTGGGGTAACAGAAGAAATATTTCCGTAGATCGATGAAAGAAGGCAGTACAAAAATGTTCAGGGAAATTCAGGAATACAGAAATACAAGACGTTGAGGAATGAAATAAATAAGAAGTGCATGAAAGCTAAGACAAAATGGCTGCATAAAAAATGTAAGGAAATGGAAAAGAAACGATTGTCGAAAGGACTGATTCAGCGTGTAGAAAAGTCAAAATAACCTTCAGTAAAATTAAAACCAAGAATGGTAACATTAACAGTGAAACTGTAATTCCATTGTTAACTGCAAAGGAGAGAGCGGATAGGTGGAGGGCCTGTAGTAGGGGGAAATGTGATGGAAGACGAAACCGGAGTCGATTTAGGAGATAAAATATTAGAATCAGAATTTAAGAGAGCTTTGGAGGACTTAAGATCAAATAAGGCAGAAGGGATACGTAACATTTCATCAGAATTTCTAAAATCGTTGGGGGAAGTGGCAACAAAACGACTATTCACGTTGGTGTATTGAATTTATGAATCTGGCGACATACCATGTGACTTTCGGACAAATATGATTCACACAATTCCGAAGACTGCAAGGACTGACAAGTGCGGTAATTATCGCACAAACTGCTTAACAGCTCATGCATCGAAGTTGCTTACAAGAATAATATACAAAAGAATGGAAAAAAACTGAGGATGTGTTAGATGACGATCCGTTTGTCTTTAGAAAAGTCAAAACACCAGGGAGGCAATTATGACGCTGCGGTTGACAATGGAAGCAACACCAAAGAAAAGTCAAGACTCGTTCATAGGATCTGTCGACCTGGAAAAGCGTTCTAGAATATCAAATGGTGCAAGATGTTCGAAATTCTGAGAAAAACTGAGGTAAGCTATAGGGAGAGACGGGTAATAGGCAATATGTACAACAGTCAAGAGTGGATAATAAGAGTGGTGGACGAAGAACGAAGTACTCTGATTACAAATGTTGTAAGACAGGGATGTAATCTTTCCTCCCTACTGTATATCTGTACATCGAAGCAGCAGTGATGGGAATAAATGAAAGCTTCAAGAGTGAAATTAAGATTCAAGGTGGAAAGATATTAATGATGCGATTCGATGATGACATTGCTATCCTGAGTGAAAGTGAAGAAAAATTACAGGATCTGCTGAATGTAATTGACAGTTAACTAGTAGAGAATATGGACTGAGAGTAAATCGAAGAAAGACGAAAGTAATGAGAAGTAGCACAAATGACTACAGTGAAAACACTTGACGCCAGGAATGGTGATCACGAAATGAAGTTAAGGAATCCTGGTACCGAGGCAGCAAAATAACCCATGAGGGACGGAGCAAGGAGGAGATTAAAAGCAGGCTAGCTCCAGGAAAAACGGCATTCGTGGTCAAGAGAAGTATACTAATATCAAACATAGGCCTTAATTTGAAGAAGAAATTTCTGGGAATGTACGTTTGGAGTAAAGCACTGTATTTTAGCGAAAAATGGACTGTGGGAAACCCAGAACAGAAGGTAATCAAAGCATTTGAGATGTGGTGCTACAAACGAATGTTGAAAATTGGATGGACTGATAAGGTAAGGAATGAGGAGGCTCTCCACAGAAGGAATATGTGGAAGACACTGAGAACTAAAAGGGATAGAATGATAGGACGTCTGTTAAGACATCAGGCAATCACTTCCATAGCACTAGAGCAAGCTGTAGAGGTCAAAAACTGTAGAGGAAGAGAATATTGGAATACATCCAGCAAGTAGTTGAGGACGTAGGTTGCAAGTGCTACTATGAGGTGAAGAGGTTGGCACAGGAGGAATTCATGGCGGGTCGCAGCAGACCAGGCAGAAGACTAAAAAAGGAAAAAATTATTTACTGTTGTTGATAATTCTTCGGGGTTATATGGCCGTGGTCCATGGAATTCTTCTATTCTTAACGTTTCGTCCAATACTACGTTGGACATCTTCAGAGGTATGGCTTGTCCTGCTGCTTCCTGCCTGAGTCGGCAGGACTCAGCACAAGGATGCAACAAATTGATAAAATTATACTATACTCATCCTATAATGATGATCTAGCAACAGCATGATGACCTGTGCAAATGCACGGTGGGCGGTTTAGGGGGTGTGATGGTGGGTCCTACCCGTAGGCGCGTGCTGTTAGAACGACTACAGCGCGCGTACGCTATTTCGTCATTTTCTCAAAATCATGATATTTCAAATTTCTATCATTTAAATCAGACATATAGTTTATAATAAACAACTGTCTGAGTATCAGCCAGTTATACTTACAAATAACGAGCTTATTAACGATTGAAGTTTTTACAGTTAAAGTCCCATAGGCTTTCCAATGTATAAGAACTTTAACTTTTGTCCCTTAATCTCTTAGCGATGACGTCACAAACCTGAGTCGGCAGGACTCAGCAGGACCAGCCATACCTCTGAAGATGTCCAACGTAGTATTGGACGAAACGTTAGGAATAGAAGAATTCCATGGACCACGGCCATATAACCCGGAAGAATTATCAACAACAGTACCATCCGGTCGTGAAAGCCTTCATTGTATGACTTATTTACTCTTTCGCTTTATGTATCATTTATAATTCTAAGTTGAATATAATAACAGCTATAAATATTTAAACACGCTGCACTATAATATTGACAAATAATGGGAATGGTATATGTTGGACTTAACGAGACTAGACTGCAGTGGAAACAAATAGAAAAGAGAAGAGACAGGATTTGAGCTGAGAATGTTATAGTGTGTCGCGTAACTGATACGCTAGTGGGTGGGGCACATCTCGCATATGGACAGAGAAGATTCTGTGTTGGGTTGCTAGTAATACAAAAATAGAGGACCACTAAAAAAAGTTGGTTTGACGAGCTGAACGAATAATAAGGGAAACGCAGATGGAAAAACTGAAGACTGAAATGTGTAAACAAGACTGGAAGTGTTTTGTATCCAGTATTGGCTGATAAATGGCTGAGGACGATGACGAAGCGACCTGAAAACAGTAGGTAATCAGCTAGTCGAGGAATAAATTAGATATTGCATCCCTCACAGTCGACTGGGAAACCGGTGTGGGAGGGGGTGGGGAAGTGGTGTCATCCCAGGAATGGGCACAACATTAACGGTCTGCCCACGACGAGTGTTGCATTTCGGCGCTAGCTGTGTTGTGGTTGTTACAGTGACTGGGGGCGACGTGAGCCCGCTGGCTGCTGGCCACGTGCCTGAACCGGTGACCCACATCCTGGCACGGTCGCCAGCGGCGAGTGATGAGCCGAGGGGCGCTATCGGTCCGAGCGCTGCCGGCCCCGGCGCTCCGTGTTTAGATCAACTTCTCCAGGGCCCGCCGCGCCGCGCCGCGCAGCCCTGCGCCCTTATCGCCCTTCAGGCCTGCCCCGCGGCTTAAGGAGCCTCGCCGTTGGGCAGGGGGGAGGGGTTGCGGGGGTGGCGAAGCTCTGGTACACACGAGGTGCCTCCCCGCAGACAACGCGCCTCCCCCCGCCGTCACAGCACTGCACGCGGTCTGCGCCTGCGGTACCTGGCTTAACTTCTCTCACAGTGATTCCCTCGTCTCACTTTTCTTCATTTACATCCACATGACTAATCTGCAATTCACACTTGCGTGGTTTGCCCATAGCATGTCGGAAAAACTGGCACCTAAATCCTTCTGTGCGACGTCTGAGTTCTTTCATTAGGTTGGTGCATACGTTCGTAGCGTTTTCCCATGAGTTTAACAAACGGAAGAGATGAACAAAACAGAGACTTTAATCATCAACGTTAGATTCTCCTTGAAAATTTACAACAATCTGACAATGCTGCAGTAACTTTTCGATTCCGCGGCTGTGGAAATCACGTGGTTTTGAGGCGAAGAATGCGTCGAACCATGGTTGGATGTTTGGGGAAGGAGACCAGACAGCGTGGTCATCGGTCTCATCGACTTAGGGAAGGATGGGGAAGGAAGTCGGCCGTGCCCTTTCAGAGGAAGCATCCCGGCATTTGTCTGGAGTGATTTAGGGAAATCACGGAAAACCTAAATCAGGATGGCCGGACGCGGGATTGAACCGTCGTCCTTCCGAATGCGAGTCCAGTGTCTAACCACTGCGCCACCTCGCTCGGTTCGTCGAACCATGTTTGGAGAGCATTTTCGACCAGAAAGGAAGTTCCTTGAAGGTTGTTCCAAGGAGTGAGGAAAAGATGAAAATCTGAGGGTGCAAAATCAGATGAATAAGAAGGGTGTGGAATGACTTCCCAACCCAGTTCCTGTGTAGGGTTTTTTTTCAGTCTACCAGAATGCGGACGGGCGTTATCCGTACAGTAGCACCACTTCACGCGGTCTTCCTGGTCGTTGTCCTTAGACTGTGTCTGGAGGACATCTCAGTTGTTCACAAAGAATGTCAGCAATGATTGTTGCACCTCGGGAGAAGGAATCGTAGGATTCTACACCGCCGCTGATCCACCAGATTCAAAACTGCGGATGCGCACACGTTTCTGTACGGGGAGTTGCGAGAATGGTCGGCTATCTCACGGGCAAATGTATCGTCACCCAATGGTTTTTTGACTCTGGCTTAGAGCATATGGCAGTCTTGCAAGATAGGCTCTTCTCTAAACTTAAAAATGAAGATATTTGTTGGAAGTAATTATTATAGTTCACGTTTCACCTCAGAGAAAATATTGTGCTTTTCTGATATAGACCTACGGGGTCCAAATTATTTGCACTGTAGATGGCCACGCAAAAGGGTTTCAATATTTAAGACCGATGCTGCCATTTATCCGAAATACACTACTGCCCATTAAAATTGCTGCACCAGGAAGATGATGCGCTACAGACGCGAAATGTAACCGACAGGAAGAAGATGCTGTGATATGCAAATGATTACCTTCTCAGAGCATTCACACAAGGTTGGCGCCGGTGGCGACACCTACAACGTGCTGACATGAGGAAAGTTTCCAACCGATTTCTCATACACAAACAGCAGTTGACCGGCGTCGCCTGGTGAAACGTTGTTGTGACGCCTCGTGTAAGTAGGAGGAATGCGTACCATCACGTTTCCGACTTTGATAAAGGTCGGACTGTAGCATATCACGATTGCGGTTCATCGTATCGCGACGTTGCTGCTCGCGTTGGTAGAGATCCAATGACTGTTAGGAGAATGTGGAATCGGTGGGTTCAGCAGGGTAATACGGAACGCCCTGCTGGATCCCAACTGCCTCGTATCACTAGCAGTCGAGATGACAGGCATCTTATCCGCATGGCTGTAACGGATCGTGCAGCCACGTCTCGATCCCTGAGTCAACAGATGGGAACGTTTGCAAGACAACAACCATTGCACGAACAGTTCGTCGACTTTTTCAGCAGCACGGACTATCAGCTCCGATACAATGGCTGCGGTTACCCTAGACGCTGCATCACAGACAGGAGCGCCTGCGATGGTGTAGTCAACGACGAACCTGGGTGCACGAATGGCAAAACGTCATTTTTTCGGATGAATCCAGGTTGTGTTTACAGCATCATGATGGTCGCATCCGTTGTCGCGAATAGTAGAAGATACACGAATAGTAGAAGATACAATTAAAATCATGTAGGCTGTAGGCTGGAAAATTATTGCTACAGATCAAGCGAGGCGGACGTGACCAGACTATCTCGTGTGTAATGTGTAATGTGTACTCGACTAACAAGAGCGGAGTATGCAGCATCACGAGGCTCAAACACAGTTAGCGGCAACCCGTGGACACAGCAAACAGTGGAGAATGGCTAGTTCATCACGTAGGCATCACATGCTGCCGCGTGACTAGCCTACTCAAGGCTTAAAGTTTGGGGTGCTAGAACCTTCTAGAACCTTCTAGAACAAGTGGTGCCGGGTGCACTAACCCCTATAAAAGCGGATAGCCGCTAGATCGAAGGAGAGTGATGGAGAGAGGTGCCTAGGACGCTGGTCCACGTTAGTCGGCGTCGGGATGCTGCAAGAGTTGCAGGAGAATATTGAGCACAGCAACAAGTAGGGACTTAGGCTTAATCGACACAGCTGACACTTAGTCTGGTGCGCTCGCCTCTGCTGTATTAGGACTTAGGGTTGGGACGTTAGGGATGGCAACTGTATAGCCAGATAGACGATCATTGGAGACTGTATGTAGAATCGTATTTGAATCACAAGTGCCAGGGGTACTTCCAGTATAATCATTCTATACATCGAGTATACATGAAAGCTTCCCTAAGATCCTATCCGAGTTCCATACTCTAGCTCACCTTGCAGCCTTCTCTACAACGGAGCAGTGAGGAGTTGGCGGCCCACACCACCGAGACCTCATGCCAAGTAAGTTCTCTGACGCGCACCAACGCAGTCCTTCCACTCCCTCTCAGGACACGTCAGTGGGACACGACAGAGGTTTAGACCATCTTTTCTGGTGCCAGGTGTGGGGTATAGGTGAGGTATCTACGGGTGAAGAAGCGACAGTATAGAGCACTGGAATAGGCAGAGGGGCGTTAAGTAGCACCAGCGTCGCAGAACGAGAGGGTCGACACATCGCGCCGTCGCAGAACGAGGGGGTCGACACATCGCGCCGTCGCAGAACGAGGGGGTCGACACATCGCGCCGTCGCAGAACGAGGGGGTCGACACATCGCGCCGTCGCAGAACGAGAGGGTCGGCATCGCGCAGCTGCGGAGCCAGAGGGTCGTCGCAGTGCACCGTCGCGGGTCCAGGGGGTCGCCGCGGCACGTCTAAACGGAAGGTGCTGATTCACGCCAACGCAGCACCAGCGTCGCATCGCGCCGCCGCCGGGGTAGAGAGGCGCCGGTCCGCGCCGTCCCAGCAGCTGCACCGTCTCGCACCGCGCTCATCTCGAGCGGGTCTACTCGCCGCCACCGCGACGCGCCACATTCAGCGCCAGCCAGCAGGAGTCAACGTTAGTGGAGATGTCAACCTCCAATGAAGTAGACTCGGGCGAAGGCCCGCAGACACTCTCCAGTGGAAGCAGGCTATATTTAAGTTATAGTGAGGCTACCAAGTTGGTACCCCATAAATTTGATGGGGACAGAGAAAGATTGTCCGAATTTATTGATAATTGCGATAATGCTTACACGTTAGTGAACCCTAGTTATAAGCAAGTGTTTCTGAAGTTCATTATTGGTCAGATAACGGGCTCAGCCCGCAGTAAACTATTGGTTAGAGATCATACAGAGACTTGGTCTGCCGTGAGGTCTATATTGTTGGAAAATTATGAGAGCAAGCGCACAATTGACTACTATGCTTGTACTATGTTTAATAGTAGGCAGGGAAACGGTGAAAGTGTGGCTCAATGGGGCTCTCGCGTTGATTCTATGCAGTTCCACTTTCGAGAGGCAATGAAGAGGGTCATGGATGAGGACGAGATTGCAGGATGCAATGCGCTGATAGGGAAGCTAGGACGAGCCGTGTTCATACAGGGAATATACGACGAAAGAATAAAAACAGTAATACGGGCACAAGGCGAACGAATAACCCTGTCAGAGGCTATTGACTTATCCGCAACGGAGGAATGTGCGATAACGTCCGAGCGAGATAAACGCCGCGTGGCGACTGCAAGCAGGACAGGAAGGAAAAGTAGTATGAAATGCTTTAATTGCGGAAAAGAAGGGCATGTAGCGCGTGAATGTAGACTAAAGTATACCGTCCGAAAGACAGACCTGGTAAAGGGCGGCTCCCATGGCACAGACCGAAAGCGATTACCAGTCAAGGAAATTGACGTGCGGGAATTTAGGGGAAATGGGGGACGAGCTCAGTGTCCTCCACCCGTACGGTGTACAGCATGTAACCTAACGGGACACACACCCCCGTGTACCAAAGCCAAACCAGTGACATGCTTCACGTGTCACCGACACGGACACTATGCTCGCGATTGCCACGAAAGTAAATGGGTTAACATCCGTGGGAAGAATATCCAGGGAAACGAGAAGAGGGCGTAATGCCGCAGTTCCATTACGCTGCGTCAGGAATAATAAGAGCTGCCGAATGCACGGGCAAAAATGACTATATATGCGTGAGGAGCAAAGATGTAAAAGGAACTGAGACGAGA
Organism: Schistocerca nitens; assembly: GCF_023898315.1. Taxonomy (NCBI): domain Eukaryota; kingdom Metazoa; phylum Arthropoda; class Insecta; order Orthoptera; family Acrididae; genus Schistocerca; species Schistocerca nitens. The sequence continues at coordinate 7,762,595 of NC_064623.1, read as the reverse complement.
TTACTAATAGATAGTGGGGCCCACCTTAACCTCATTAAATCCAGGGTTTTGAGGGATGGTGTAAAGAAGGAAACCGAAAGGGCAGTGACAATAAAGAGTATCGTCAATGAAGAGGTCAGGACGGAGGGTCCTGTATTAATCGAATTAAGTAACGCTATAGGAAGAAAATGGGTTACTCAGTTTCAGGTTGTAAATGAATGTCTTGATCTGCCGTTTGATGGGTTACTTGGACGGGAGTTCCTGGACGCACATAAAGTCGTGCTGGATTATGGGCGACGGAGAATGTATGTGCAAGACGAATGGGTAGAATTACGAGAAGCGTGCGAAGAGGTCACTGCAAATCGATTAGTTGCGCAAAGTGGTAAGATTGGGACGGAGGTAAGAGCCAGTTACGCAGATGTAGCGCGAGGAGATAAGGCGCCGGTCGAGGTTACGACGCGCGCGCGCGCAGTCGCTGGGAAACAAATAAGAGATAGCGGTCCAAGTTATACAGATAGTAAGGGCGGCGGTTACTCCAAATACCCGACGAGGCGAGACAGCCGAGTGCCGGTTGCGCCAACTTGTAAGAATTGTGCGACGCCAGATGACAGTGAAGTCATTCGAAACGAAGAGCTGCCAGAACGAGCAAAGAAGCCCTGTAATATCACGACGAGTAGGCGTGACAAGTCGCTAGCCCCGGAGGATCTGGAAGAAGTCAGGATAGGACCCCGGGAAGAGAGGTTTATAAGAGTCCGCGTGACGCGAAAAATAGGTAGGGAGGCAGTAATTCCCAAACAAGAGATTAGACCAGGGGTCTATATACCAGAAGCCATAGTGGCTGTCCAAGATGGGACATGTATAACGAGCGTAATGAATACCCGAACCCAAGAAGTGCGGTTTAGGGTGCCGGAAGTACTAGCAGAAGGGGTCCCACCGCCCAGTAGCTACAAAGTTAGACGTGCACCCCAGAACAGGAGGATCGAGAGAAAAACGCGGCAGAAGTTGTTAACGGAAAATATGCGTATAGACCACTTAAATCGGGAGGAGCACAACGCCATACGGGAATTGTGCTTGGCGTATAACGACGTGTTTCACTTACCAGGGGACGTGCTCACCTACACTACCGTAGTGAAGCACCAGATCCCACTAACACCGGAAGCTGAAGGAACTGTTATAAATCAAAGACCGTATCGCATCCCACAAGCTCAGCAGGATGCACTGCAAACGGAAATTCAGGGCATGTTGAGAGACGGCATAATCTCGCCGAGTACCAGTCCATTTAATTTCCCCTTGTTATTGTTGCCAAAGAAACGTGATGCTAGTGGTAAACCCAAATGGAGAGTAGTTGTTGATTATAGGAAACTAAATGATGTCTCGATAAATATGGTTTACCCGTTACCTAGAATTGACGAAATTCTAGATAGTCTAGGAAAGGCAAAATATTTTTCAACGTTAGATCTCGCGAAGGGATACTACCAAGTATTAATAGATGAGAAGGATCGGGAAAAGACGGCATTTAGTACGCCGACGGGACATTACGAATATAATAGAATGGCCATGGGCTTAAAAACGGCCCCATCTACATTTCAACGGTTAATGAACACCGTGCTGACGGGCGTGCAAGGGAATAAAGTGTTCATTTATCTAGATGACATCGTCATCGTAGGTGCATCGCTTGAGGAGCATAACGCACGCCTTGAAGAAGTATTTGAACATTTAAGAGAAGCGAACCTGAAGTTGCAGGTCGACAAATGCGAATTCTTGCGGACAGAAGTTACGTTCTTAGGACACGTTTTAACGGCAGAAGGTTTGAAACCCGATCCCACGAAAGTAACGGCAATAGAAAATTACCCGCCGCCAAAGACAACTACGGAATTGAAATGTTACCTGGGAATGGTCGGATATTACCGACGGTTTCTGAGCAATTTTAGTAAAATTGCCAAGCCTCTACATGAACTACTGAAAAAGGGAGTTCCGTACGAATGGGGCGAAGTGCAACAGGAGGCCTTTCAGACCTTGAAAGAGAAGTTAACCAAACCTCCAATACTACAGTACCCGGATTTCACTAAGGAATTTTTGGTAACCACAGACGCCAGCAAATACGCGATAGGAGCGTATCTGAGTCAAGGTCCTATAGGAAAAGATTTACCGGTTGCGTATATATCGCGCACTCTCAATAAAGCAGAGATAAACTATAGTACAATAGAGCGAGAGTTAACTGCTATAGTGTGGGCTGTTAAATATTTTCGTCCTTATCTGTTTGGGAGGAAATTCAAAATACTCACGGACCACAAACCCCTGATGTGGTTAGGCAGTATCACAGATCCATCGTCTCGATTAATGAAACTTCGGCTAAAATTGGAGGAATATGATTACCAAATCCTGTACAAGGAAGGGAAACAAAACCGCGTAGCTGATGCATTATCACGGATTCGGAGTGTACAAGACAGCGATAAGGAAGTACCGCAGGATAGCGGGAGGCAAGGAGAAATAAAGGCGGACGCCGCGCAGCGGGACGAGAACCGAGAAGTAGATAACGAAGTAGCGACAGAAGCAGTAGCGACAGCTGAGATAACAGACCCCGAGGAAACAGCTGACGCGACCGAGATAAGTGAAGACGGAGCCGCACCGCCGATAAACGAAGAAGACGTTCTAAGCGCAGAGGACAAATTGGAAATCCTAAAACAGATGCACATATCTCCCATAGGAGGCCATCAGGGAATGGGAAGAACATATGCGCGAATAAAGCAGTACTGTACCTGGCCGGGTATGAAAGCCGATATAGAAAAATTCATAAGAATGTGTGAAAGTTGTCAAAAGAATAAGATAACCCAAGCAAAAACGAAGCAACCGATGGAACTAACTCCGACTCCCGAATTCATATTTGAGCGATGTGACATCGATATAGTAGGTCCCTTACCAGTTACCCGAGTTGGCCACAAGTATATTTTGACCTTTCAAGACTCTCTTACGAAGTTTGTAGTAGCTGAACCGATACCTCGACAGGACGCGGATACAGTCGCTCGAAAGTTAGTAGAAAACATTATTTTGAAGTTTGGCGTTCCGACCGCCCTATTAAGTGACATGGGGAGTAATTTTATTGGTGATACGATGAGACGAGTCTGCAAATTACTGAGAATAGAGAAGATACAAACAACGGCGTATCATCCGCAGTCGAACGGAGCATTAGAACGTACGCACCGCACGCTAACAGAGATGTTACGACATTACGTGAACCGGGACCAGACGGATTGGGACGAATGGGTATCGTTCGCATGTTTTGTGTACAACACAACACCACACAGTACCACGGGATACACTCCATTCCAGTTATTCTTCGGCAGGAAGTGTAATCTGCCAGGGTGGTTACAGAAGAAGCCAGCCAACGTGATCTACAATTATGATGATTACGTGACGGAAATCCGACAGCGACTGCAGTTAGTACACCAAGAGGCCCGTAAGGCAACACAGGAAAGCAAAATCAGGAATAAAAGCGATTACGATAAAACGCAGAACCCGAGAGAATTTAAAAAAGACGATCGCGTATTACTGTATGATGAAAGCGTGCGTCGGGGACGCTCAAGGAAGTTAGACAGCCAGTGGCGAGGACCGTTTACTGTAGTAGATGTACAGGGACCGAATGTGATAATTAGACTGAAAGGAAATAAATGTATAAAAGTGCACGCGAATAGGCTGAAGGAATTTTACTAAGCAGGCAAGAATATCTTTTAGTTGTTCGTGGTAGAGGAAGTGAACAGATTGCAGGCGATAGCAAAACATGAGAGTGACACGTGCGTTCCTATTACAGATGCCACTGACGAGGGCTCTGTGGATGACAGCGATATTCGGAAGTATATGGCAGATCGGACTCGCAGGACGCGAGGCAAACCCACAAGATGTAAGAGTGCAAAAATTCCAGTCTGCACCAGGAATGTATTACGACAACCAGGGCAGTGTGAAACTATACAGCACAACGTGGAGAGTGGTGACCTATTTCAACCTCAAGCAATTGCATGACAAATTTGAAGAGACGCAGGTGGGGGCCAATAGAGCGATAGCACATTGTATAAGTACGATGAATCAAGCGAAGTTAGATGTCGGAGAATGTGAAAATGTACAACAAACTGTAAAATGGCAGGTGGGAGAGATTTCTAAATCAAAAGCCTTGATTGACCAGTTGGCTAGACATGAACGGCTCAGAACCAAAAGGGGGATATTGAACTTTATTGGGGTAACAAGCAAGGTATTGTTTGGTACACTAGATGAGGATGATGCGGAATTCTTTAAAGCTAAGATAGATGTTTTAGAGGAACAGCAAAGGGAATTATTGCGATTGTCCAAGGAACAAGTAACCATTGTGAGGGCGTCACTGACGGGGGTGAACCAAACAATTAATGCAGTCACCAGGAATACTCAAATAATTGCGGATGGGATAAGGAAATTGAGTAAACATGTCGAGGATTACGAAAATAGTACCAACAGGAAGATACAACACACCCTGATTGTTTTGACTATTACAGAACAACTAATGCAAATCTCTAATATGTTCAATGAGCTCGAAAGGGAATATGATCTATTGATCTCTGCCATAGTTAATGCGCAGAAAGGGCTATTGGAACCACACTTGATTAACCCTGTACAAGTAGTCACGTATCTCGAACTCATAAAGGAGGAATTAAAAGACAAGAAGTTTCCCGTTGAACTCACGAAGGACCAAGGGTATCTGTTACTTCGTATAATAGATATAGATGTAGTTCTTGCCGGCAATACCTTAAGTTATGTACTAAATATACCTTTAGTGGATAGTAGTGTATACACTTTATATAGAATATGGCCATTACCCGCGGAATATGATACAGCTAAGAAGTTATTTGCGTATATCGAGCCTGAACGAAACTTTCTACTTATTGACGATGCGAAACGACAGTACGCACTACTGTCTCGTGACCAATTGCAGTGTAAAACGGTTACGGCGAGAAATCAAATTTGTAAACAACGATTCATTCTGATGTCGACCTATGATCACGAGCGATGTGAAGCTCGAATGCTACAGCCTATAAGGGAAATTCCGAAAGATTGCAATCAAAAGTATGTCATACTGAACGAAAGCATCTGGACACAGATACAGGACAATGAGTGGCTGTATGTCGCTCCCAAAGATGAAGGACTGACAATATTATGTAACGGATCACCCCCAAATGACCTTATTGTAAGGGGTACCGGAAAGTTAACCTTTACGAGCCAGTGTAAAGGATACGGTGCGCAGGTCATGTTACAAGCTGACCATATAATTAGTACTAATGTAAGTAAGAATGATATAGTACCTATGCTAAACTTAAATATAGATTGTTGTATCATAGACGAAACAAAGCAAGAGGTCACACGTATACCTATAGATTTACCCTTAGAACATATTGTTAGACATTTAGATGACCTCAAGGTAGCCAGTCACAAAGTGGATGAACTACAGAGTGAAATAGAATATCAGCAGCGAACCACCTTTAGCGGATGGTCTAAGAGCGTATATTCCGTATGGGGGTATACGGGTTCAGTAGTGTTAGTTGTCTTAATTATATCATGTTGTTTATGCATCTATTGTAAGTGTTGCCGTATGTGTGGCAAAAGATTGTGTGAAATCGGAGGGCATTGTTGTGCTAAAGTGTGTGTGACAAATACAGTGGTAGCGGATGGCCGCTGGGAACGAAGTGTTCGGTACACCCCTGCCCGCCAAACCGAGCAAGGTGAAGCGGCAGCAGAAGGGGGAGAGTATGAATTAAGTTGTACACGTCGCACTCCTCTCTCCGATAGGGTACAATGGAGAGAACAGAGTCAAACGCCACAACTCTCAGAGCCCCGTGCCAGAGCAATGGAGCTGTTAACCTCCAAGACAGACAGGAGATAACACAATTGTATGTTTATTGATAATCTTACCCTCCTGATGTATCCTAAATTATTGACAAATCAGATCTTTTGTATGTGTATAAAACTCAAATGTGTACTTATGTATGTATCTATTCTGTATGCTCTTGGTAAAAATTTGCAGCATTTTTTTGAATATGTGACATGAATTTTGTTTGTTCTATGCACATTATGGACGGCACTCAACTGTATCTTATAACTTCTTGTGGTTTTTTTTTATGTCTGTGCCATGTATTCTTATGTTTATAATGTCAAGTCTTGATGACAATAAAGACTGGTAAGTTTTACTGGCACCGCGAGTAGAAAACGAAAATTTTGTAATCTCGAGGCACCGAGCTTACAAAATTTTCCCCTGGGGAAGGGGAGGTGTCGCGAATAGTAGAAGATACAATTAAAATCATGTAGGCTGTAGGCTGGAAAATTATTGCTACAGATCAAGCGAGGCGGACGTGACCAGACTATCTCGTGTGTAATGTGTAATGTGTACTCGACTAACAAGAGCGGAGTATGCAGCATCACGAGGCTCAAACACAGTTAGCGGCAACCCGTGGACACAGCAAACAGTGGAGAATGGCTAGTTCATCACGTAGGCATCACATGCTGCCGCGTGACTAGCCTACTCAAGGCTTAAAGTTCGGGGTGCTAGAACCTTCTAGAACCTTCTAGAACAAGTGGTGCCGGGTGCACTAACCCCTATAAAAGCGGATAGCCGCTAGAGCGAAGAGAGTGATGGAGAGAGGTGCCTAGGACGCCGGTCCACGTTAGTCGGCGTCGGGATGCTGCAAGAGTTTCAGGAGAATATTGAGCACGGCAACAAGTAGGGACTTAGGCTTAATCGACACAGCTGACACTTAGTCTGGTGCGCTCGCCTCTGCTGTATTAGGACTTAGGGTTGGGACGTTAGGGATGGCAACTGTATAGCCAGATAGACGATCATTGGAGACTGTATGTAGAATCGTATTTGAATCACAAGTGCCAGGGGTACTTCCAGTATAATCATTCTATACATCGAGTATACATGAAAGCTTCCCTAAGATCCTATCCGAGTTCCATACTCTAGCTCACCTTGCAGCCTTCTCTACAACGGAGCAGTGAGGAGTTGGCGGCCCACACCACCGAGACCTCATGCCAAGTAAGTTCTCTGACGCGCACCAACGCAGTCCTTCCACTCCCTCTCAGGACACGTCAGTGGGACACGACACCGTGTTTGGCGACATCGCGGTGAACGCACATTGGAAGTGTGTATTCGTCATCGCCATACTGGCGTATCACCCGGCGTTATGGTATGGGGTACCATTGGTTACACGTCTCAATCACTTCTTGTTCGCACTGACGGCACATTGAACAGTGGACGTTACATTTCAGATGTGTTACGACTCGTGGCTCTACCCTTCATTCGATCCCTGCGAAACCCTACATTTCAGCAGGATAATGCACGACCGCATGTTGCAGGTCCTGTACGGGCGTTTCTGGATATAGAAAATGTTCTACTACTGCCCTGGCCAGCATATTCTCCAGATCCCTCACCAATTGAAAACGTCTGGTCAATAGAGTGTGTGCAACTGGCTCGTCACAATACGCCAGTCACTACTCTTGATGAACTGTGATATCGCGTTGCAGCTTCATGGGCAGCTGTACCTGTACACGCCATCCAAGCTCTGTTTGACTCAATGCCCAGGCATATCAAGGCCGTTATTACGGTCAGAGGTAGTTGTTCTCGGTACTCATTTCTCAGGATCTATGCACCCAAATTGCGTGAAAATGTAATCACATGTCAGTTCTAGTACAATATATTTGTCCAATGAATACGGGTTTATCATCTGCATTTCTTCTTGGTGTAGCAATTTTAATGGCCAGTAGTGTATATTGACAATAATACGGCCATGGTGGATACAGTTCCACATGGAATTAGACATCACTCTATTTATCTCACATTCTCATTGTCTGTCTTGTTTCTTGTACTTTTTTTCTAATGCAGAACTCATAATTCTTTTTCTGAGAATTTAGTGTCTAACACAATTTTATACTTCGAACGCTTGTTCTAAGTCAACAAATCCTATAGACGTGTTTCCATAATCAGCAGCAACGTAAGAACTGCCTCTCTGGTGCCTCTACATGTCTTCCTGAAGACACTCTGACCGTTCTCTAACTGATCAATTTTCTTTTACATTTTTTTTCATTACTCTGCTCAGACTTTTTCTCGCAGTTACCTTCCGTTGCTGTCTTAGATTTTGTGTGGACGATTTCCTGTCGAATGTTCAACTATACATCGCCAGACTTGTGGATTCTATATACCGTTTGAATAGCTGTTGGATTTCCACTCCTTTCCAAAAATGATTTTAGTACACTGATTTTCTTTTATAATCTTTGTTTTCGGACATCATTCATTCAGCTATCTGAAATAAGTCACATCTAAGTCCAGCGTGCTGGCACAATCCTAGTACAAAATTTCTCCAGAGACCCAGTCAAAAAGTGGGCTCAGTTCCAGAAAGCGGATCTATCAGTCTGCAGTGGGATGTACGTTGATCTGAAACTTCCTGGCAGATTAAAACTGTGTGTTGAACTGGTTCTTGAAGTCAGAACCTTTGCCTTTTGTAGGCAAGTGCTCTACCATCTGAGCAACCCAAGCACGACTCACGACCCGTCCTCACAGCTTCACTTCCGCCAGTACCTCGTCTCCCACCTTCCAGACTTCACACGAGTTCTCCTGCACGGTGGAAAGCACTCCATTTCTCCTACAGAAAGCGAGGTTTTATGGAACTGTTAGCTCAGCCAACCGATGGGTGTCATATCTAATCAAAATAATGCAGAAACTTGTAGTTATTGATGCAACCAATATAAGCAGGGACTGGGGAGGAATCAGTTATGGTGTTCCATAAGGCACTATTATGACCGCCATTATTCCTCATGTATGTAAACGACATTCCGTGTAATAAGCAACATGCAGAATTAGTTCTTTTTACGGATGGTACTTGTACTGTAGGCAGTCTGGAACACACATAAACAGCAACAGTTGAACTGGTAAATAACGTTCTTCAAAGTGTTAGTGAGGAGTTTTGTGCGAATGGTGTCATTCTCAATTTCAGAAAGGCACAACATATTCAGTTCTCCACGTCTAAAGGCACTACTGCAATAATAATGTCGTGTGACTAGGGCCTCCCGTCGGGTAGACCTTTCGCCGGGTGCAAGTCTCTCGATTTGACGCCACTTCGGCGACTTGCGAGTCGATGGAGATGAAATGATGATGAGTGGGACAACACAACACCCAGTCCCTGAGCAGAGAAATATCTCCGACCCAGCCGGGAATCGACAGTCTGTTGCGCTGACCACTCAGCTACCGGGGGCGGACGTTACTGCAATGGTAACAGTAACACATGGTGAAGAAAAAATAACTAGAATGGAAAGTACCAAATTTTTAGTTATCCGTGTGCATCATAATTTAAACTAATAAAAAAAGAAAGATTTTGCAACTCCCGAAAGAACTTGGTACAGCCATATTCACTCTGAATCACAGCAGATCTTCGGGATCTGTGGGGTGGGCTGTCGGTAAATCAGGAAGTTGATGTGGTGTCACAGCCAGACACCACACTTGCTAGGTGGTAGCTTAAATCGGCCGCGGTCCATTAGTACATGTCGGACCCGCGTGTCGCCACTGTGTGATCGCAGACCGAGCGCCAGCACACGGCAGGTCTCGAGAGACGTACGAGAACTCGCCCCAGTTGTACGACGACGTTGCTAGCGACTATACGGACGAAGCCTCTGCTCTCATTTGCCGAGAGACAGTAGAATAGCCTTCAGCTAAGTTCATGTCTACGACGTAGCAAGGCGCCCTTAGCCTTAGTTAGCTTGTATCTAAAGAGTCGCACTTGTATCGCCACAATCTCCAGATGTCTCATCAAGAACGATGTATACAAAGGATGGATTAAAAGATAAGTACCAAAGGAGCTACGTACTTTTCTTTATAGCATTCATTAAGTCTCCTGTTTCAGACCTCACTCCATCCTTTGTGAGTTAGCGCGTGCATCTTGGCCGCCTCTTTCAATTAGTGTGCGTAGTGTTGGCAAGTCTGCCGACAACAGTTGACGCATTGTGCGTATTTTTATTCAAGAAATGTCCTGTGGAATAACTTTCGGGGTAACTCATCGCTAAGGTAAAGAGTCTTCATTGCTCAGAAATGTGTTGTAAGCTTAACACGTAGTGCTCAAGCACGATCGCCTTGGATACATTCGGTTCAGAACTTGGGCATTTTGACTACTGCTTCACAGTATATTGATTACCTCATAAAGTTTGCTACAAATAATTCACAGCAGTTCAAAAGGAACGTGACGTATATAATTACAATACCAGAAGAAAACAAAAAAAAGACGTTCATTGCGCCACATTAAGGTGCTTTTTAGCACAAAAAGATCTACACAGTGCTACAATCTCTTCACCTCAATTATTTGCTGGATGTATTCCCGTGTCTATCATAGCCGGCCGCTGTGGCCGAGGGGTTCTAGGCGCTTCAGTTCGGAACCGCGCTGCTGCTACGGTCGCAGGTTCGAATCCTGCCTCGGGCATGGATGTGTGATGTCCTTAAGTTAGTTAGGTTTAAGTAGTTCTCAGTCTAGGGGACTGATGACCTCAGATGTTAAGTCCCATAGTGCTTAGAGCTATTTGAACCTTTTTTTTTCTGTCTGTCTTGCTGTACAGTTTTTGCGTTCTACAGGCCCCTCTAGTACCATGGAAGTCTTTCCCTGATGTCCTACCATCCTGTCCGTTTTTTGTCAGTGTATTCCTCATCGATACTGCGGAGAACCTTCTCATTCCCTTACTTTATAAATCCACTTAATTTTCGACATTCTTCTTTAACATCACCTCTCAAATGCTTCGACTCTCTTCTGGTCCGGTTTTCTCACAGTCCATGTGTCACTACCAAACAACGCTGTGCTCCAGACGTATATCCTCAGAAATTGCTTCCTCAGATTAATGCCTATATTTCATACAAATAGACTTCTCTTGGCCAGGAATGCCCTTTTCGCTTGTGCTAGTCTCCATTTTACGTCCGTGCTTCGTCCGTCATGGGTCAGTTTGCTGCCTAGGCAGCAGAATTCCTTAAGTTCATGTACTTCAGTAATGCTGATGTTCTGCCACTTCTCATTACTTTCGTCTTTTCAGTTTACTCTTAGTCCATATTCTGTACTCATTACACCGTTCATTCCATCCAAAAGTTTCTTCTTGACTTTCACTGAGGATAGCGTCCAAATTGCTCCCCAAAATGTTAGGGACAAATTTTTAATGTGTTATCAAGGTGCCTGGCTCATCCATACTTTTTGTAAGTAACTAGCCAGACACGTTTGCCAGTGTAGTTATGTTAGCTCTTCTCTTGTATTACTTGTGTTTTAATTGGTGTTTTCGTGCGTTTCAGACAGTTTACGTTATCTTAAGGGGTGTGAGGCTGTGTGCCTGGCTGAATTACCGTGAATGCGCCCCTAGTTCTGCAGGTGTACTCCTCCACTGTTTGACGAAAATTTTTATCCCTTTTAATCACATTTCCGTATGGGTGCTCATAGCCTTATTGTTCGTACTTTCGATGATGATGTGTGGACTGCCTGTCTGCTCTTGAGATGACTGCGGATCGTCTTGAAAGCCGATAGCCTATTATCAACAAAACGCAAAAATTATTGTGAATCATTAATATTGACTATATCATTGTTCTCAGTACAACGATTTTGTGAAGGTACGGTGAAAGTGTCCGACTTGAAGAGCCGTCTTCAAGACGATTGTGACCGAACGCTAGATATTATTCTCACTGGTTGCTCTCGTGCAATTAGTAACTTGTTCTTAAGTGATGAATTAAGTAACAAAACTATGACGTACAACATTAATGGGTGGAATACTACGACTTGTACACGGTTCAGTCACATTACTATGACCATTGAGTATGTTAGGCGCCAGCATGCAATAACCACTCACCGACGACATGTGGTAGCACTAGCAGTGGAGGGCATATGAAGTGTGTTGGGAGGGACGCGGGAGACAGTGCAGTAGGAGTCCGTAATGTGGAAACGGAGCGATTTATCGGACGTCCAAACGGGGTGTGACCATTGGGTTTCGGGCCAAGGATTTAAGCGTTTCGAAAACGGCTAAGTATGTAAAGTGTTCGCGTGCCGTCGTGATTAAAGTATACCGCGCATGGTAAACTGGCGTTACCCACAACCGCCGCTGAGGCAAGTATGGTGCATTACGAGCAGCGTGGAAAGACGGTTGCGGAGAGGTGGCCGCGCGAATAGGCGTGCAACTGTTGACCAACTGGCAGCCCAGATGAACCGAGGAGCTACCGACAATGTCTCCTCAACGAGCGTTGTGCGGACGTTGCTGCGTATGGGCCTCCGCAGCAGACGCCTGGTTCGTGGAGCCATGCTGGCTGCTATTCACAAGCGACGAAGGATGGAAATTACACTCCAATACCGCCACTGTACATAGATTAAATGGCGGCAGGAGACCTTTCCAGATCACTCACGTTTTGGGCTCCAACGGGCAGACACCTGTTGGCGTGTACGGCTTGACAAGTCCTAAAGCAAACGCCTTTCAACAATCGTCGGAAGGGTCCAGGCCAGAGTGTATTCCCTGGGTGACCTCGTCACTCTGAAGGGCACAGTGAATCAACACAAGTACGCATTATTCTCGGGGAGCACGTCCACCCCTCCATGCAGTTTGTTTATCCTCGGCAGGATGGCATCTACCAGCAGGATAACGCAACGCCGCACGCAGCTCGCAGTGTACGTGCGTGGCTCTATGAGCACCGGGGCGAGTCTACCGTGCACCCCTGGCCTCCAGACTCTCCGGACCTAAACCCAGTCTGTGGGGCCACCCCCACTGGGCTTTTCGTGCCGCGGATCGTCGGTAGAGAAGCATGGAGTCGGCACGGCTGAACGTACCTGCCGGAACCACAGCGACACACTCTCTTCGTGGACGCCTCGCAGCGGTCCGCGCTACGAAGGGTGGCTGGTCAGGCTCCTCGCAGGTGGTAACACTGATGCGTCACGACAGTGTAGTTTAGTATTAACGACAGGAAATAAAGCTGTTCAACCACAGAGTCGCCTGTTCTAATTGGGAAAAACGTGTGCATCGGGCATAAGTAACCTCGGAGAAATGCGGCGATGGGATTTCTTTCGCCTGCAGGAAGCAGAAAATGTAATGGAAACATTTAAAGAACGAGGTAGGTGTTTCGGTAAGAAACAACACTTAACAGGTACGGGCTGTTTAGTTTTCGGAAAAAAACAATGGCCACCAGTTATTAACTTCAAACAGTGTGCTTCTCTGACCACATTGCTTCCGTTTGGTCTCTGAAAACTGCTGCGAGTAGTGAGAAATGTATTTGCAGTTACCAACTAAATAGCTTTATTTTTTCCCCTGATATATTTGTTTCATTTTATTACGTGAAGTATTTTATTATTTAATTAAACTATTTGACATGGAAATTCGCCTCTGTTACAAAGTCCATATTTTACTGAATTTACAATGACATTTAAGCCACACAAAACTAATTTTGAGAAGACTGCAATGACCGATGGTTGTATTGTAGTTGATACAGAGGAGGAGGAGATTACTGTTTAACGTCCTGTCGACAACGAGGTCATTAGAGACGGAGCACAAGCTCGGATTAGGGAAGGATGGGGGAGGAAATCGGCCGTGCCCTTTCTAAGGAACCATCCCAGCATTTAGCTGAAGCGGTTTACGGAAATCACGGAAAACCTAAATCAGGATGGCCGGACGCGGGATTGAACCGTCGTCCTCCCGAATGCGAGTCCAGTGTGCTAACCACTGCGCCACCTCACTCGGTGTGTAGTTGATACAGACAGCAGCGCTTTGTCGAAGAACAATAAACAATTAATCGCGATGTGAAATCTACTTTCCCACTACACAGCTTGAAACAATTGCTTTGGTTCATTTACAGTACTCTGACGTTCGTAAAAAGACTTCTTGTTAGAGAAGGAATACGAGACGTTACAATACTGTTTTCTATTTCCTTCGCTGTAAACAGCCAAATCTACTACACCTACATCTACTCTGCCACTGCAGGTTTTTTTAGCATTTCCATATCACTCTCCTGTCGGTCAAAACTACAGGGAGCGAAAGGCTATTTACAATTTGTATAGAAACCAGATGGCAGTTATAAGAGTCGAGGGACATGAAAGGGTAGCAGTGCTCGAGAAGGGAGAGAGAGGGGGCTTATGGGCGCTCAACATCGAGGTCATCAGTGGGGAGAGAGACAGGGTTGTAGCCTATCGCCGATGTTATTCGATCTGTATACTGAACGAACAGTAAACAAAACCAATGGAAAATCAGGAGTAGCGATTAAAGGTCAGATAAGAGAAATAAAATCTATGAGGTTTGCCGATGACGTGGTATTTCTGTCAGAGACACTAAACGAACAGTAGTTGAGCGGAAAGACATCGTATTGAAAGGAGAATACAACATGAACATCAACAAAAGCAAAACAAGGGTGATGGAATGTAATCGACTAATATCAGGTGATGCTAATGGAATTGGAACAGGATGAGTTTTTCTGTTTGAGCAGCAAAATATCTCAGGATGTCTCAAGCAGAGATGATATAAAATGTGGACTGGAAATAGCAAGAGAAACGTTTCTGAAAAAGAGGAATTAGTTAACATCGAATATAGATTTAAGTGTTAGAAAGTCTTTCTGCAGGTATTTCTCAGTAGTGTAGCCATGTATGGATGTGAAACTTGGACAATAAACAATTTAGACAAGAAGAGAATAGAAGATTTGAAATGTGGTACTACTGAGGAATGGTGAAAATTAGGTGGATAGATCTCGTAACTAATGAGGAGGTACTGAACAGAATGTGGCACAACTTGGCTAGAAGTAGGGATCAGTTGGTAGGGCACGTTCTGAGACCTCGAGGGATTACCGATTTAATATCGGAGGGAAGATTGGTGGGTACAAATCATAGAGGGAGACCAAGAGATGAATACACTAAGCAGATTCAGAAGTACGAGGTGTGGCTAGAAAAAAACCGGACTAGTACTGGTGAAACAATAAAACGAATGCAATAAGGCTGAAAGTCGCGTGGCCTGTCACGTGACTCTCGCTCCGCCTACTGCTCGAGTTTCATCTGCCTCCTGCACTCAGTCTGCCCGTGGCGTCTGTTTTAAGTAGTTGACGTTTTGTCTGTGCGTCGGAAAATGTTGAGTGTACAGAAAGAACAGCGTGTTAACATCAAATTTTGTTTCAAACTAGGAAAATCTGCAAGTGAAACGTTTGTAATGTTACAACAAGTGTACGGCGATGATTGTTTATCGCGAACACAAGTGTTTGACTGGTTTAAACGATTTAAAGATGGCCGCGAAGACACCAGTGATGACACTCGCACTGGCAGACCATTGTCAGCAAAAGCTGATGCAAACACTGAAAAAATCGGTAAACTTGTTCGACAAGATCGCCGTTTAACAATCAGAGCAGTGTCTGAGTTGACAGGAGTTGACAAGGAAAGTGTCGAGCAAGTTTACCGATTTTTTCAATGTTTCCATCAGCTTTTGCTGACAATGGTCTGCCAGTGCGAGTGTCATCACTGGTGTCTTCGCGGCCATCTTTAAATCGTTTAAACCAGTCAAACACTTGTGTTCGCGATAAACAATCATCGCCGTACACTTGTTGTAACATTACAAACGTTTCACTTGCAGATTTTCCTAGTTTGAAACAAAATTTGATGTTAACACGCTGTTCTTTCTGTACACTCAACATTTTCCGACGCACAGACAAAACGTCAACTACTTAAAACAGACGCCACGGGCAGACTGAGTGCAGGAGGCAGATGAAACTCGAGCAGTAGGCGGAGCGAGAGTCACGTGACAGGCCACGCGACTTTCAGCCTTATTGCATTCGTTTTATTGTTTCACCAGTACTAGTCCGGTTTTTTTCTAGCCACACCTCGTATGTAGGTTACAGTAGTCATTCTGAGATGGAGAGGCTCGCACAGGATAGAGTAGCATGGAGAGCTGCATCAAACCAGTCTCAGGACTGAAGACCACAACAACAACAACAACAACAACAACAACAGTTGTAATCATGTTTTCATCCTAATATACTGAATAAGCACAATCAGAAAAATTTCGTCATTTCCTATTCTTTCTGGTATGGCAAGTTCAACAGCCAGCGTTCTATCTTCGTTCACTCCGTTTCAACTGATGATCGGTACTGATTCATATAATTTTTTTCTCCCTATCTCTTACGCAGTATGTAGACATACCATCTACATTTAATCTAACAACAATATTTTGTCTGTACCAAAGGCGTAGAAATGATGAGAACAATGGAGTAGTTGGGCTGAATCTACTGACGCGAGATAACTAGTAAAAAACAGAACGATGTAGTTGTCAAAAAAAAAAAAGTTATCTGTTACTTGGCTGCAGTCGATGCCGTTACGAGAGTGGTTGCTGGTAATTTTCATCAAAAACCGAGCACGCTCGCGAAATGGCTTCTACAGACCTAGGGTACGACTCGCCACTAGTAATTATTTTCCCCCGAAACGAATGTTAATTTTGTGAAACAAGAGGGGAGCTTGGTTTTGCTGCTTTCTCGCTCGTAATTAAAAGCAGATGCGACTGCTGGGTCGTTTTCTTTCCCTTGGTCCTACTTCTGCTCTTCTTCTCGCCGGTGGCTCCTCTCTTGCTACAAGTGACTCTTTAATTTGCACGTCAGTCCGCGCTTTCCTCGCCAGCAGCTAACGAGTCTCTGTGTCTCCCTGGGATTCATTCCGAGGCGGCTGACAGGGGGTGGCAGCTGGGGTGGAGGTTGGTGTCCTCCCCCACACAGCGGTCTCCTGCTTTCACAGCTGCAGCCACTTAACAGCACAGTACTCTCTCTGTGTGTGTCCTCCTGGACGTCTGACTCCAAACAAGTGTCTGTCCGGTCCCTAACCCCGACTCCCTAAAGCGGCGGCTTCTCTTAATTTAATGTCTGCGGCCCTTTCCGTGAGGAGAACACTTGCTTTCTCAACACGTAAGAAGGCTAATTTAGGGAAGAGAGAGACACGTTTCTATTACAAAGATACGAAATACTCAAGGGAAGTTGGGAGGTCTGCAGATAAACTGTCACTCGTTCGTTGAGTGTTTTTGATGGTAAGGAACCACTCGTGCGAAAAAGAGGTCGTTTTATCAAAAAGAACCCCACTTACATATTTAGTGTGGTTGTTTGGATGGCAGTCTTCAGTAATAGCTGTTATCTTTTGCCAGACGTAGTGCACCACTTCGACGTTGCATGTACTCAACAACTCGTTGGAAATCCCCTGCATAATTGTTGACCTACGCTGCCTCTATAGCCACTCACAACTGCGAAAGTGCTGCCGGTGCAGGATTTTGTGCACGGACTAACCTCTCATTCACACTCAAGCGCCAAAGAAACTTGTATAGGCTTGCTTTGCTTTGCTTTCACTGGTGCCGTGTCCCACGCTGACTCAGGGTCGGCATTGTTGAACGGATTTGTCAAGGTTAGTGGAAAGGGGTGGCCGGAAGCCCTTCCTGCCGCCACCCCGTACCCCGCGGGACGGAATGAGAGTACCCCAGCTGTCTGCGTCGAGTTAATGGAATAGTGCGAGCGTGTTCAGAAGTCTGCGAGTCGTGTCACTGAGGCGGAACGTGGGGACCCGCACGGTATTCACCTATCAGGATGTGGAAAACCGCTTAAATACCACATCCAGGCTGGCCGGCACACCGGCCCTCGTCGTTAATCCGCCAGGCGGATTCGATCCGGGGCCGGCGCGCCTACCCGAGTCCAGGAAGCAGCGCGTTAGTGCTCTCGACTACCCTGGCGGATAAAGAAAGAAATTGGTATAGGCATTCGTATTCAAATATAGAGATAAGTAAACGGGCAGAACACGGCGCCGCGGTCGGCAATGCCTATGTAAGACAACAAGTGTCGGGCACAGCTGTTACATCGGTTACTGCTACTACAATGCCAGGTTCAGGGTACCGTGAATGTCAGGAATCCGGTAAAACATCAAATACCCGACATTGCTGCGGCCGGAAAAAGATCCTGCAAGGACGGGACCAACGACGACTGAAGAAAATCGTTCAACATGACATAAGTTCAACCGTTCCACAAATTGCTGCAGATTCCAATGCTGGGCCATCAACAAGTGTCAGTGGGCGAACCGCTCATCGTGGACACGGGCTCTCGGAGCCGAAGACCCACTTGGTGACTGCACGACACAAAGTTTTACGCCAGTCTCGTTTCAAATGATATCGAGCGGGTGGACGTGTACGGATATGTAGACAACCTCATGAATCCATGACTCTGCATGTCTACAGGGGACTGTTCAAGCTGGTGGAGGCTGTGTAATGGTGAGGGGCGTGTGCTGTTTGAGTGATACGTCTACATACGACTCTGACAGGTGACACGTACATAAGCATCCTGTCTTGTCACCTGCATCTATTCACGTCCATTGTGCATTCCGACTGACTTGGGCAATTCCAGCAGGACAATGCTACCCCACACGTCTACTGCTACAGAGTGGCTGCAGGAACACTCTCCTGAGTTTAAACACTTCCGCTGGCCAGCAAACTACCCAGACGTGAACACTATTGAGCATATCGGGGATGCCCTGCAACGTGCTGTTCAGAAGAGATCTCCACCCGTTCGTACTCTGACGGATTTACGGACAGCCCTTCAGCATTCATGGTGTCAGTTCCCTCCAGCACTACTTCAGATATTAGCCGAGTCCATGCCACGTCGTGCTCGCGGGGGCCCTACAGGATATTAGGTAGGTATACCAGCTTCTTTGTCTCTTCACTGTATATCCCATTAACCTTTCATGGGCTTCATGACGGACAGTATGAATGGCAGAATCATTCGCTATCATTATCCATAATGTTTTTCAGAACAGTTGCTAACAATTGTGGACTGGTAACATGACGCATTGTCACCAATAAAAATTCCATCATTGTTCTGGAACATAAAGTCCTTGAATGGCTGCGAACGGTCTCAAAGTAGCCGAAGGAAACCATTTACAGTCAATGATCGGTTCAGTTGGACCAGAGGACCCAGTTGATTCCACGAACACACATCGCACACCATTATGGAGCCACCAACAGCCTACACAGTTCCTTGTTAACGACTTGGATAGATGGCCTCGTCATGTCTGCACTACACACTAATCCTACGATCAGCTGTTACCGACTGAAATCGTGACTCACCGTTTTCCATTCGTCTAGGGTCCAACCAATGCGGTCACAATCCCAGGATAGGCGCTGCAAGCTGTTAAAGGCACTCGCGTCGGTCGTCTGCTGCCACAGCGCATCAACGCAAAACTGCGTCACACTATCCTTAACGGATACGTTCGTCGTACGTCCCACTTGGATATCTGCGGTTATTTCGCGCAGTGTTTGAGGCGTGGCTCGCTCGAGTCATCCTTGCCTTGGGTTAAATCTCGGTTGCAGTCCTGTGGTTTTATTTCTCCTGCGGTTATCGCGATAATGTTGCTATCCTCTCCGAGAGTGGCAGCAGCGGCGTGCATCGATACTAGTACTGCTGTACTATCTTCGGTGTGACGGGTACAGTTTAGGACTGAGCGGTGTGCGACCAGTCGATCGGTTGGCGTGGAGCAGCGAGGAAGTCTCCGTCACGCGTGTTCTGGCCGGGGCCGCTGGCGGCGTGCACGCACGGTTAGAGTGTGGGGTGCTGCTTACGAGTGCTAGGAAGTTCGTAGCCCACCGATCTCGGACATGCGAGGTGAGTCCTCACTTAACCTACTATCGAGCCTCAACTGTTTACATTTCTTCGTTTGATCCTGGTTGTCGCTTTTGGGACATTCCCGCGAGCAACAACGTGTGTGTATTCAAGTTGGCCAAGATCCCAGCCGTCATCCTATGGAGTTAAACTCGATTTATTCGTTGTTATTGAAGTCGAGCAGCGGTATCTTCTGCCTTGGGGCCGTAGGCGTTGAAGTTACCTGCCCTGATCGTTGACGTAATTTTCGGCTACGTATTTTCCTCGTCGTGTTGTTGCTGTCCAGTGTGGCGTGTAGCTCGGCAGCTGAGGTGTTGTTGGTCGTTGTGGGCGCCAATATTCTGTGTGTCGTTGTATTGAAATCTTGTGGTCGTTTTGCTGGTTGCGTGGAGCCCTACTGATTTTGTTGATTGGTAGGTCGGCTGTCTGTCGGTTGAGTTGCCTTCAGATTAAGAAGTCGTTGGACAGGCTGCCTGTGTCTCCTAAGTGGGCGTTAGTGTTACAATCCCAGGCCGAGCGTTGGAAAATACTGAGCACCGTTCCTTGTGTGTTACGTAGTAATTTCCCAGTTTAGGTTTTACTTATTTGGGTGATGTGCGGCCTTGTTATTCTTTATAGGGGCCTTCAGCCGAGTTTTATATGAAATGTTTTAAAATATGGCCTTTTGCCTTTTAAAATTGAAACTCTTGTTTCTAGGGCTTAAGCCGTTAAATTATTTGTTGATGTGCTGCCTTCAGCCTAGTTTTAATATCTCTTAAATTAATGTTCTTGTCTTGCCCTTAAGGCATAAGATTGTTATGCTTTTGTAGGGGGGGGGGGGTCCTTCAGCCGAATTTTGCATGAAATGTTTTAAGATCAGGCCTTCTGCCATTTGATTGAAACTCTTCTTATTGCTTAATATGCGGCCTCCACCCAAGTTCCATTAAAATTAAATTGCTAAGGCCTTCAGCCTGTTTAGATTGAAGATTTAGAAAATATTCTTGGGTGAAGCCACCAGAAGAACCTTGTATTTCAATTTCTTGCTTAGGCCTTGTGTCTTGGATTTTGAGGGCGGCCTTCAGCCGATCTAAAGTTAATGAAAGGAGGTCGATTAAGGTTTTGAGTGTTTTGCATCCTTGTTGTAATATTATGTGTTGATGAATAGAGTTCGTGTGTTGAGTGCAACTGACTTAATCCGCTCTCTCCTGCTAGCCCAGGCATTTCAGTGTTGCTTCTCTGTCACCACTTTGTCCGTGGTGAGAGCTAATTCCTGAAATCTGGTATATTCGGCAACCCGTGACAATGAGGATCTCGGAGTATTGAATTCCCTAACAATTTCCGAAATGGAACGTCGCATGGGTCTAGCTCCAACCACCACTCCGTGATCGGAGTCTGCTAATTCCCGTCACGCGACCACAATCGCATCGGTAGCTTTTTCGCATGAATCGCTCGAGTACAAATTATAGCTTCACCAATGCACCGCCCTTTAAAACCATGCGTACGCAATACTACCGCAATCTCTGTATGTGCATACCCCTATCGCATGACTTTTTCACCTGCGTGTACTCAGGATGATACAGTAATGATGTTCCGAATATTCAGGAATGATGGAAAAGGCTAATTATATCAATTTGAGGTTTCGTGATGGGGCCTGATCTGGAAGCCAGCAAATCGAAAATGGTTCCGATACCAATGAAAGTACAGTACATTTACCGGTACCGTTGTTGCTAAGATTGTAAAGAAGGCAACTTTCAGAGATGGTAATATGGCTCAAAAACAAGAAAAAATTCTCCAGTGCTTACGTGTTCGAAAATGCACACCTTAAGAGCTAGGGGTACTTGTTCATCTTGGCTACTATCAGACACGTCTCTTCTACTGAACAAGTGGCTATAGCTCTTGAGACATGTATCTCGGACCCCTTGTGTACTAGACGTTTTACTTGTTTTGGTTCATACTACCGCCTCTGAAAATGGCCCACTCTACAGTTCAGCAACAACAGTATCAGTACATATATTGCAATGTCAGACGTACCACAATCATTTTCGCTTAGATGTTTAGACTGTGTCATTTTCGGACCAGGGTTTCGTTACCTCAAATTGATACATTTACCATTCTCTGACATCCACGAATGTTCTTATGATTCCGGAATCCCCTTGTATAATTTTTTATTTCTTTTTTTTCTCTCTCTCTTTCTCTTAAATGTATGGTAGTTTAAGACAGGTCTCCACAAGAAGCTTATGTCTTTTATTTGCTTAGCATCAATAGTGCCGCTTTCGTAAGTAGCAGAAAATACTCGATTCTTTAAAGAATCGACCTTTCATGTACCTTGACGTGACAAAAGTCATGGAGTATGGGTACGCACATGTACACACGGCCATAGTAAAAGGATAAGCTATACAGGGGCAGTGCGTTGGCGGGGCTGTTATCTGCACTCAATTCGTAATTCCTTCCTTTGTTATTTGGAGATGCAGCTCTAACGTTGTGAAACCGGTGGTACACCTAAAGGATCAGACAACAGCTGTTCGCGGTTTATTTTTCAAACAATGCATTACCTTCAGCTGCGGATGGCCATGTTATAAAGTTTGCATAATGGCGGTATTCGCTAAGCATCTCCCCCTCCGCGGTAACTAGATGTTGCGGGAGGCAAATAGAAGATTGGGAAGGTGGGGGCGGCTTTCGCGAGGAAAGCTTTCAGCGGAATATTCGGTTTCGCCGCTACTGAAGTTTCAGACGGTAACACCTTAAACGTCGGAAGACTCGCCAAACGCACAGAAATGCGATTGTCTTTTTTTGGAGCCTGGGCTTTCTTGCAATTACCGTAAGCTTCTCATCTGCAAGCCCGTAACCACAGCCACGAACAGTTCCGCAGCGCTCAGGACTTTTAGTTCTCAAACACAGCTCCGAGAAACTGCAGTTAAAGAGCGCGCGAATCTGCATTTCGAGATCGTTTTCCCTCGCGATTACTGCAATGTGGCGGACGGAGGAGCCGCCTTTCTTTGAATGCACACTTTAAAAAACAAATTTCCTTTACTGATGGTCGACATATACCTCTATCCTCCGCAGGTCACCTAACGGACTGTGACGGAGGGTGTTTGTTCTAGCGTCAGGTGCCCATTTCCTATTCCAGTTTCTGGCAAGAACGACTGTCGAGAAAATCCATCAGAGCGCCTATCTGATTCTCACACAGTAGTCACTTCGCGAGAAGTGTGTGGCACGGACAGAGTTGCACTCTGGCAAAACTATAGTTCGGTAGTCTCGGTACAGTACATAAATTACGTAGCAAATGGAAGGATTACCTGCAGTTTTTGTAGCACTGGTAGGGAAAAAACAAATGAATGTATGTGAGAAAGTGGGAGCCGACCACTTGTCTTTGCTTTCTGGTTGTTAGTTTCTTTGTTTTACACATAATTAGAACCACACATTTTCAGTTTTAGTCCATTGTGTATTTTATATCCGTACAGAATATGAATTGCATTTTATAAGTAATAAAAATTATTTGATCTCGTAACTTCTGCGCTTTTATGTAACCAATGCAATTACTCGTGATTCAAGTACAGTTTACATGCACAAACATATATAATTATTGTCATTACTTCGTACTCAATGGAACATTCTTTATGATGGTCAAAGGCAAGAGTTTCCTGTTATTATTGATGATTGCGGATGCTATTTATGAATAACAGAAACATTTGGTACGTAATTTCGACCAAGTTTGATACATTGTTACTTTCCATTTTTTTTATTTTACCTTTTTGTTGAGCAAATTGCGTTTTCTAGTGCTATAAACATATATAATTTTCTTCACTTTTGCTGCATCTCTCTGTCTCACGTCACGGATAAACAATTTTCGAATAAACCTTAACTAAACATTGACAGTTTCAATATTGCTATAAATGTCATTTTCGATGAATAGCTAGGAAGATAACTGTGAAGACCAAAAATGTTCTGTAGGTTGCCCATCCCTCAATAAATCCTCAGTTTCTAGACGGTTTACCACTTCCGGTTTGTATGTGAATCTAATAAGACACTGATAGGATACGTAAAGAAAGAGGTTATAAGGCTACGCCCAATAGGTAAGCAACACACCTGACGTACAGGTAACGCTGTAGTCTACGCTTACTTACGATAGTCTACGGTAGCCCGCGGTAGTTTTACAACTCTACGTACGAAGTAAATTATCGCCCGTCTCTTCTTCCAACGTAAGTTCTCGGAATTTCAACGGCAATTCTTTTCGTGATGCACAATACCTTGGAGGAAGCTGCTTTGCTTTCAATCTTCTCACTCTCTTCCACTTAGTAATCAATAGTTTGCACAAGTGTGCAAAAAGTCGACAGTAACTTTCGCATGATGTGTCCCGGCCGACATAGCTTGACAGAACTTGGACTGTGTATGGAAAGTACTGTTTCGGTATAGTATGGAAGGTAAGTGAGAGAAATGCGCTGAGAGACAAACAGAAATGACACTGATATTTAAAGAGAATAATTACACTCAGGTCATCTGAAGATTACACAAGGAGGGTGATGGTTATTCAGCACGGAAGCCAGCGGGTGCTCTGCAAAGTGATGCCATGTTGGCCAGAAGGTCGGTCTGGAGTTCTCGTGGCAGGGCGTTCCTCCACTACTGTCAACCGCTGTACGATCGTTGATGTGTGTGGGCGAGCTGCATTTCGTTCCCCCAACACAGCCCACAGGTGCTATATGGAATTTAATTCGGGGAAACGGCAAGACAAGTCTATTCGCGTCCCTCTCGTTCCAGGAACTGCTCCACCTGCGTTGTTCGTTGCGGTCGCGCATTGTCATCGATAAAAATGAGGTCCAGGCCGAATGCGCCAGTGAAGGGCCACACTTGGGGAAGGAGTTCAGTATGACGAAAGTGATGATCGATGAATGTACTGTGTTCAGGGGTTTGGAGGGTCCCCACACCGTAACAGACGGACCGCCGAATCGATGTTAATGTTCCTGGGTGCATTAGGTGTTGCTACCTCGAGCCTTGTCGAACGTTTTTGCTGTTCCTGAAATAAAACATGAGTAACACACACACACACACACACACACACACACACACACACACACACACAGAGTTCAGCAGATATTATTGCGTAATTTATTAAATTGATTCTTTAAGAATAACATAAAAAAATTTCGTAATCGAAATCTGGTTAGAAACATGTTTTAAAATAGTTTTTTTGGGGATCTGCGCCTACTGTCGCTCCTCTTGCTATGCTGGGATCCGCATCTTCTCTACGCTTTTGTACGTTAATTTTCCTTTCACACTACCTTAACGAACTGCAGATGAGTCTAGAAGGCTGTGAGAAACATTACCTTTGCTCACATCGTGGTTTTTTTTAATAGTAGGTACTGCAATCTTATTTCAGTTTTTAGTCTGGCGTATATCAACCTGTTTGTCTCGAAATGGGTTGTAACAGTGTACGCATATTCAAAAGAATGAGGAAATGTCAAATTTAACATGTAAAAGGTACACGAGATGTAAGCAAGTGTTAGGTATGGTTCCCCTAAGTGTGAAGAACAGCTTTCGACGAAGTCACTGAGTTCATCGAAGAAGGAACTTAGTGAAGGAATGTATGATTTTTTGTACAGTGCCAAAGATGTGTTTCCCCGTCGATTTAGGATAATTTATCTAGAAATAATTGCCTGAACTGCTGAAATATGTGTACATAGGAAAACACAGATTACAAATGAGAGGTACAATCACATATGTGATTGCATTGTCCTAAAACAATATTTGGGTCCTCGATTGTTGTGAAGATACCTGCATGTGATGCCTGTCTACTGTTCAATAGCAGAAACGTAGGTAGAATTAAGTGCCTGCAGACACTAGGCTTCCATACAGATGCATCCGCACTGAAGACACTCAGAAGCATCGACAAAGTGCGACTGAACCAAGCTCAGGCAACAAAAGAAAAAATGCAAAAGTTGGCTAGAGAAAGAAGGTAGGAGCAGAGATTACTCCAGGAAGACGAGGAAGAAAATAAAGATTATGGATATGGACAGCATTAGGCACCAGAAGTATAGTGATGTTGTCAAAATTGAAATAAAAATTTAAAATGGGAACTGACTTTTTTTAGCTATAATGCATGTTTTCTCAGGAACTATAAAAGCTGATATCCTGAAATTTGGGACAGTTCTTAAGAATTACTTACTGAAGAAAACTTGAAAGGTGGCTACACTGAGCCACAGCGCCAGAGATCGCTAGAGAGCATTGTTCCGCCGCCTCCACTGGCACAGTGATTATTGAGATGTCGTAGTGGGAGTGCTTGTCCAGGACTCGTAGTAGTCAGTTCGTGTTCAGATGTGCTAGTAAGGAGTGCTTGCTGAGATGTGATACTGAAAAGTTCTTGTTGAGATGTGGTAATAGCGAGTCGGTGTGGAGATATATTGTAATTATGAGAGTGATTTTGGTCAATATATGAAGGTAACGAAACTTGATTTATTTTTCATTATTTCCATGTTTTAAATAATGCGTCATTACAGGTTCAGTCAACAAAGCATCTGGCTTGTGTTCTTGGATTAGAGTGTAATTCTGGTTTTCTTGAGTAATTATGGTATTTTTATTTCCTTTAATTAATTCAGTATAAGTGATATTTAAAATTTCTTGTGTTGTTGAAGAAGAACCGTGCCAGATGCGTACGTTGAGTCATACTTCCACACACAGAACAGTTACACTTGTGCTTTGGTTTCGTAGGTTTTATAGTTGCTGGGGACTTAATTAATTAATTGTGTTAATGAAAATTTCCATTTCATTCTTTGTTGCTCTATGCAGTCAGATAGCGTAATAATAACAGTCAGGGCCAACCGTTACGAGACTTCGTAATCGGACAGACAGCTACTAAAGCAAAAAAAAAATTAAAATTATTTGCATTCAACTTTTATTAAGCCCCCATGCACGTGGCGACCACTGCTTCGGATCGTCCCTTGGAATTCTTCTGATTGTAGAAATAGTGGACAGTAGCATTGTTGTAGTAATTTGTAGTTTAGTATAGTCTGTTTTGCATGTGTAGATTTGGTAAGTGTCATTCTTATAATGGTATTTTTTCTCTGAATTTGATTTGTTGTGTTGTATACGCGTTTGACGACTTAGTGCAATTATTTCAATTGTTCGTTAATCGTGTTTGAGGGAAACATTTCGAGTGAATGGTATTGTTGGAGATAAAGAGTCATTGTGTGTAATTTCCGTACAGTGACGAGTTTTGTATGCTTTGTAAATGATTACGCGATCGATGAAAAAGGCAAAAAAGATGAATAGTGAGAATAACGAAATTGTTAACATGGCGAACTCGCCAACAGAGGAAAACAGTATGATGGATAATGAAGTGGAAAACAATGTAATAAGTCGGGAAAATAGTCCGGAACCATTTCAAAATTTTTCTCAATCAGGAAATTCACAGAATACGAGATTAACGATAGAAGATTCGGAAATAGTATCGAACACAGATAGCTTTACAGCTATGACGAAGGAAACTGGTTTTGCGGGAAATGTTAGGGGCGGAAGGAGTTTCGTATCAGTTACTATGGAGCAGTTGATGAGTGCTATATTAAAAATGGAAACACGGTTTGGATCTGAATTAAAAACAAATAGGGGAACAATGGAGCAGTTACGAGACTCACTTGGATCACAAATAGGAACAATTAAAACAGAGATAGGAACAATTAAAACTGAGATGGGAGCAATGGGAACACGGTTAGACTCACAAGGATCTGAATTAAAAACAGAGATAGGAACAATCAAAACTGAGATGGGAACAATGGAAACACGGTTAGATTCACGAATAGGGACATGTTTCAAAAACATGAAAGATGAATTAAAGAAAGAAATCAGAGAAGAAGTACAACCGATTTTGAATTCTCACAATAATAGATTAATTGCAGTAGAGATTAGACAAAGGGAACAGGATAGAGAACAGGAAGAAAGAGATCGCGTGATAGTACAAAAATTTTCAGAGTTAAATTTACAACGTGCACACGATAAGGAAGAGATATTTGAGAGAATCGAGGAATCCGTACCAAATGACAGAATAAATAATCTAACACAACAATATGAACAGTTAACTACCAAATGTGACAACACTGAAACCCGAGTCGCGACACTTACGGAAGACGTAGGTAAACAGAAAGAAAAAAATAGGTGACTTATCGGAAAGAGTTGAGGAGATTTCAGATAAATTGACAAGTCTTAGTTTACATGGGGATAGAGATTCAGATGATACAGCTCCATTACCATTCGCAGAAACCGAAGAGTACCAGAATATAAATAAGCAAGTTGAAAATCAGGGAAAATTTAATGAACGCGTTAAAAGGGAAGTTGAGGCATTACGGAAGCAAGTCAAACAAATTGAAGGGGAAATCGTAGGAAAAGACAGTAGAAGAAATTTAGAATCACAGATAGCAGAGGGCTTTGAAGAAGATAATTTGTTTCATTTACGGGATGCAGCAAGAGAGCGCCAGGCGCGCGAACTTGACAATAATCGACATTCAAACTGGGACAGACGCGGTAGGTCTTTGTCGCCACGAGGCGAAAACTTTGACTATAAACACTTTTTGACTGTTCGGAAATTTAAGATCTTCCGTAATTCTAAGAATGACATACATCCATGTGCATGGTTAGATCAATTTATGTATGCACTCCCACCAAATTGGCCACTAAGTCACAAACTGGAATTTATGTGTGGATATTTAGAAAACGAACCGGCGACGCGGATGCGTGCACTCATTAGAGATTGTAATAATCTGAATGATTTTTATCATGCATTTCTATCGGCATATTGGTCCGAAAACACACAAGACAGAGTCAAAC
This sequence comes from Schistocerca nitens, assembly GCF_023898315.1. NCBI lineage: Eukaryota > Metazoa > Arthropoda > Insecta > Orthoptera > Acrididae > Schistocerca > Schistocerca nitens. The sequence continues at coordinate 7,734,175 of NC_064623.1, read as the reverse complement.
ACAGTCTTATTATGCAGCGTAATTTCAAACAGTCTGAGTTCCGCACGCCAGCAGAATATTTTGAAGACATGATTCGAAAGAATCAGTTCCTTTCCAACCCTTATAGCCCGACTGAATTAATTCGCATTTGTTTAACTAAGCTGCCACAATCCATAAGACAAATTGCTTTAGCTGGAAGATGTAAAGACGACATTGAGACTTTTAAGACTTTGTTACAAGAACTTGAGTATGACAACGACGACGGGACTTTTTGTAACTTTTTCAGTAACAGTAATTACGATAGATTTTCAGAGAAAAGGGATAGTGATCGGAACGGGCGTTATATGGGTAATTTTGAGAATGACAGACGTAACAGACAGGACAATAGATACCAGCCTTATGACAATAACAGGCGTTCCAACAGAAATTACACAGACAATTATAATAACGGTAATTCTTACCGGAATGATCAATCATACGGAAACAGTAATCGGTATCATCAAGACAGAAATTATTCATACAATAATAGAAACTCTTACTACAGAAATAACCAGGGTAGTAGGTCTAACAATAATTTCAGAAGTGACAGTCGAAATTATACAAGAAGTAGTTATGCAGACAGACAGGAAAACAGAAATTTTAATAACAGACACAACCAAGAATTTGCATCCAACAGACAGGAAGGACCTAATTGGCATCCTCCGCGTGACAGAAATTCAGAGAGACAAGTAGAAATAGTAGAAATTGATCCGCGAAATGACGGGAATAATCAAAGACGTGACGCAAACAATCGACCATGACTTGCAGCTTCGGCTTCTGGCAGCAATATAGACGGTTCAGAAAGTAATGACACTACGACTTTACACTACGTACGCCTGGAAGACATGAGAGACATTTTGCTAGATGAAAAGGAAAATAATGTAGACGCATTTTTACATCCTGTCATTGAAGTACGTGTGGGTAAGAATAAGTTCACTGCAGTTTTAGATTCTGGGAGCCCATTGAACGTCATTAGTGAATCAGTTTTTCGTATATGTGAAAGAACTATTGCCTGTCCTGTGTTACCTATTTCTAAAACTACAATTCGAGGAGCGATTTCTGGAAAAGGTGTGGAAGTTAAACAACAGACCAACCTAAATTTCATTTGTCAAGGATACGAATTGTCTGCTAATTTTATTATTGTTCCATTACTCAGAACACAGATTATATTAGGTATGGAGTTTCTTAACACACATAAGGTAATTTTGAACTTTAAAGAAGGAAGTGTGAATTTGACTGTTGCCGGAATGCCGAAATTTTTGAAATTTTTCGAGTGTTTAGCAAGATCTGAATCAGATACAAAATGTTTAAGGTTTCTTACTTCTGATGCTTTCGTTGAGCATTATGACGACAGTGTGTTTATTCATGACAATGAGAATAGATACAGAGACGCGATGGAGGATATAATTAGTAGCGAAGAATTAATTAATGAAAAGGTTAAGAAAGCTGAAGTGCCAGATGACGTTGCAAAAGAAGAGCTGCACCATATTTTGACTTCACATGCTACAGTCTTTAGTCATCACACAGGAACTATACAAGGCTTACAATATTTATTTAAAGTAAAAGAACACACACCATTTCGCGGGAAAACGTACGCTATTCCTTTGGCTTACAGAGACAAGGTTAAGAATGAACTTCAATACATGTTAGATCAGGGCATTATTGAGCCAGCAGTCAGCCCTTATACCAGCCCATTACACGTTGTTCTTAAAAAGGATGGGTCAATTCGTTTGGTTCTGGATTCCAGACAGATAAATAATATTATTATTCCTGAAACTGACCGTCCACAAAATTTAGATGAACTTCTTCAACATTTCCATGGAATTAAAGTTTTATCCACGATTGATATGCGCGCAAGTTTTTGGCAAATAGAACTCCACCCTGATTGTAGAAAATATACTGCTTTTTTAGCCTTTGGTAACTGTTACCAGTTTCGGAAATTACCGTTTGGACTTACTGTATCTTCAGCAGCATTCATTCGTAGTTTAAATGAAAATTTACCTGTTTATCTTCGTGACAATATTACTTCTTATGTTGACGACATTCTTATTGCTAAACGTTCTTGGAGTGAGCACAACAAAATTTTGGATTCATTATTACGTATTTTTGCACGAGTTGGCATGACAGTGAACTTGGAAAAATCAGAATTTGGTCGTTCTCAGGTGAAATTTCTCGGTCACATTATTTCTACAGAAGGTATTCTCCCTGATCCAGAGAAACTAGACGCTATTCGTAATTATGCTGTTCCAACCACAAAACGTGATGTTCGTAGTTTCCTTGGTGTCTGTAATTTTCTTAGACGCTTTGTTAGATTGGACAATTTGGCCACACCTCGTTTATGTGAATTTTCTGGAAAAAATTCTAATTGGTGTTGGGATGAGGAAGCTCAATCAGAATTTGAACAACTTCGTGATGCTTTAGTTGCTGCTCCACTTCTTTCACATCCGGATTTATCTAAAGATTTTTGTTTGGCGACGGACTCATCATACAAAGGCCTAGGTGCACATTTATTCCAAGAGATAGAAGAAGACGGCGTTGTAGTACAGAAAACTGTTGCCTTTGGAAGCCGTGTTCTCTCTAAATCAGAGAAGAATTATTCGATTACGGAACTTGAAGCTTTGGCTGTTGTATGGGCTTTCACAAAATTTCGCACATTTTTGTTTGGCAGACATACTAAGGTTTACACCGATCATCGAGCTCTGGAATTTCTTATGTCAACAAAATTAACTCACGGCAGATTGTCACGATGGGCGTTGTACCTACAGGAATTTGATTTTAGTATTGTTTACATACAGGGATCTTCAAATATTGTTGCTGATGCTTTATCACGTGCACCTATGGGTTTGAAACAAAGTGCTGAAGAGGACTGCAAAGAAAACCATTATTGTTTGATGTACATTCAAGGTGTTGCGTTTGAGAACTTTATTTCGTCTTCGCTCCAGGACATCGCTAAGGAGCAAAATAAGGATCCAATCTGGAAGGACATTAAGGAGAAGTGGAGGAGAAAGGAAAGCGTAGCGATTAGACAGCATTATTTAGTTCGCAATGACATTCTTTTTAAACGGAAATCGGTCGACAACTCTGTTTGGTTAGTTTGTATTCCTGATGAGTGGGTCAATAAATTGATTTGGTACACACATTTCAGTTATGCGCAGTTTGGTCCCAGAAAATGCTTTCATAAATTACGAGAAAATTGCTACTTCAGTAATATGGAAAAACGTATTCGATCTGTTCTTGCCAAATGCAAATTATGTCAAAAGGCTAAGCCGCCAACAGTTTCTCACAGAGCACCGTTGTTTCCTATCATTCCAGCGAAATTAAAGGAGATGGCTGCAGTCGATTTGTTCGGTCCAGTGGTTCGTTCTACTAATGGTTTTGCGTACATTTTCGTAGCAGTGGAACTGACATCAAAATATGTGTGTTTTACACCGTTACGCAAAGCAACAGCTCGTTCAGTATCTAACGCTTTCATCAAACATTTTCTTAAAGAAGTTGGTCATGTTGATAAGGTTATATCAGATAATGGATCACAGTTTCGCTCTAAAATTTGGCTTCGTACTCTACGGCGTCGGAAGATTAAATCAATTTTCATTTCACTTTTTCACCCTCAATCTAATGCTTCAGAGAGATGGATGAAGGAAATCAATAAATTGTGCCGTCTTTATTGTCATCAGAATCACAGAACTTGGGATCAGTATCTTCATATTTTTCAAAACATTCTGAATGAACTTCCTAATGACTCAACTTCTTTACCGCCTCTATTGATATTAAAAAATAAAGTACCAACAAATCGCATTTCTGAAATCGTTCCTTTTCCGCCTTCACGGAAACTGCGGCATTCTGAAGTTGTCAACCTGGCTCTACAAAATATTGCATCGGCGGCTGCTAGAAGAGAGAAATCAGCTAAGCGTCCTGGTCGTTTAAAAATCTTGTCAGTTGGCCAGAAGGTGTTAATTAAGTCCCACCGTTTATCTCATAAAGGAAAAGGCTTATGTCGCAAATTTTTTCTGCTTTATAACGGTCCGTATAGAGTTCGCAAAATTATTCATGATAACACTGTTGAAGTAGAAACTCTTAAATCTCGGCGCGCTAAGGGAATACATCATATATCGAACGTAAAAATTTTTGTAGAATGACATACTTTAGAGAAACTAACAGCTACGTAAACATGCGGAGAATGCAAGAGTACCGCGCTGTGTTTTGGCGGCGGCACATACTCAAAGCAACAGTCAGTCTGCGCGCCGCACAAGGCAGTCGTTGACCGCAAACAATCACTTCCTACGTCACGCGCCTACAGCTGATCGAGCGCTCAGTGCGAATGCACTGACAGACGTAAATAAATACACAGTTTAATTTCTCCGAATAAATTCTGTATAAAGCTATAAGGACTTCATAAATTATGTTATTAACGTTCAGTATTTTTCAGGATACGGTTGTATAAAGTATTTAAGACCTTCAGGTAAATTCTGTGCGTGTCCGACGTTAAGACGACTTGCTTTGGAGAAAATTTTCAGGAAGAAGGTCATTTCGAAGAAGAAAGTAATAAACAAAAAAAGGTAACGGTTAATTGAGTTTATTTTTCAGGTAACATAATTCCACTTAGGTACGTACTTCAGACGTAATTTGCTGCTCGCGATTACGTGATTCATACTTTGTGCTAATTTCATGTTCTATGAATTTACTAGTGAAGCGATGTGCTTACGCATATTAACTGATTTTGACAATGATTAATTAATGAACAGGGTTGTTATTTGTATATATTATGCATCGCTTGGCTGCTATGCTTTTTCAGTGATGTCATATTTTTCTATTATGTGCCTGCTGTGCTTATTTATTTAAATTATAATTGTCACCTGATTAATTGTGCTGATGTGGTTAGATATGTAAGTTATACTTTGTGATTTATCTGCTTGCGCCTTCATGTTACTTATTAAGATTACATATAAACATTTATTTGCTTATGCTGATATGATGCTAATGACCTGTTTATTATGATAGATAACATATTTGCTGCCTTGCTTATGGATTGCATATTTACACATTTCTGTTTTGTTGTCATAACTACTCTTCAATTTAGTATATAGAAATGCTGATATACTGTGTACAAACATAGAGACTAGGTTACACTATGGTATTAATTGTAGATTGTTCGCTTGGCAGAGCCTTGTTATAGGGATTGTGCTGCATCCACTTGTTGACATTCTGTTCTCTACTGGTATATTTACTCGCTATTGCATGTTTTGCGTACGCTCAGTGCCTTATATTTTTAAGATAAGAAAATGAACTGCAGTTATTCGACATAAACGACATTAGCACAAGAAACTTCATAGAAGTCACATGAGCTGGAGGTTTTATGAAAGCTGTATAAATGTATGCTAATAGGAAGGAAGCTAACGACATGACAGACCAAAACTAGGTTTAGACCACTGACAGTATTACACTGCATTTTTCGTGAGCAATTGAAATAGGAAGTGACACTTGACACAAAAAATACTCCACATGTTTGCTTCTGCTATGATTCTTGAAGTGGTGTACACACTGTGTAATATTATGATCATTCACACTCCGTAATCGTACTTAATTACTGAGAGTTATTCGAACTAAGTCTGTTAGAGCTCATGTATGCATTTCTTTTATTTAATGATGGACAAGGAACCAAAATGTGTCTTATAATTTATAATGAGTAGAAAATTTGGGTCAGATGGATTACACAGAGGTTGTGTGTGGACACTGTGTCTTCGGATTGTATGGCATGATGAATTGAAGTTGCACTAGGATTTTGTCTGTACTTGTTCGAGGAGACTGACTAGAGGAAAGAGTTGTTATGGAAGTGAAATGATATTGGTGCTGAGGTCTATATGTATCGACGTATTATTGAGGTATTGAGATTAGGTGAAGTAGATGATTATTGGAGTTTTCGTGGACAAAAGGTAAGATAAATGATATTGATGATCGACGTATTGAAAAGGTATTAGTGAAGTATTGAGATTAAGTTGATGATTATTGGAGTTTTGGTGGATAAGAGGTAAAGTAAATGAGGAGCATATTTTTTTTTGTTGGTCCATATGGAACAAGGAGGATAAAGATGGCAGACTAGAACACTCAAGGAGAAGGAAGATTGTCTACACACACACTTTGTCAAATCACTAAGCAGTATACACTTTTTTTTGAAGAGAGGAAGTATTTGCATATCTTGGCTCACTGACAGTTGTTCAGCAACAGTACAATTTGATCTGGCTTGGCAAACATTGGTCTAGACATGATGACTATGACGTTGACTAACTATTATTGACTGTTATACATTGCTGCCACTACTACTTGATACACATAATGAACATAAAATTTCGACAGAATTGCATTTACACAGTTAACACTATTCAATTACACAGTAGCACTAATGTGGATGAAAGATGAGTGAGTGTGTTTTGTGTGTTTTCCTTTTATAATCCCAGAGAAGTGATCCCAACCTATCTCCTAAATATTATTTCACTTGTTTGTTGTGGCTTGCACTGACACCCATAAATATTATAGGTTAACTGTTATTGTGTACTGTAATAGTTAATGTGACAATTACCTGATATCATTTGTGTGTTTATTATGATTTGTATGTTTAGTGTAAGAGCATTGATAATAATTTGTTCAAGAAATTGTATGTGCATTCAAACTATTGTTCATGACTGAACTGTCTCAGTAGTTATGGTGAATAGTATGGACTGTTACTTGCACTTTTTCTACATGATTGGTGCCACAAGGACATGTTTAATTTCTGCTGATGAACTGTGTGATCAGTGATTGTAAAAAAATTATGGACTGTTACTTGTACCTTTTCTACATGATTGGTGCCACTAGGACATGTTTAATTTCTGCTTATAAACTCTGATGAACAGTGTGATCAGTGCTAGTGAATTTTATGGAACTGCTTCTGCTGAGAAATGTGACTTGTTGCTGTGTGCACCTGATCAACATTGCTGGTGCCACTAATGGACTGCTTCTACTGAAATGGTGTTACTTGTTGGTGTCTGCACCTACTCAACATTGCTGGGTGCCACTGATGGATTGCTTCTACTGAAATGAAGTCACCTGTTGCTGTGTGCACCTGATCAACATTTCTGGTGCCACTAATGGACTGCTTCTACTGAAATGGTGTTACTTGTTGGTGTCTGCACCTGCTCAACATTGCGGGTGCCACTGATGGACTGCTTCTATTGAAAAAATGTTACTTATTGGTATTTGCACCTGTTGACCATTGCTGGGTGCTACTGCTGGAACTGTCAACTGCTTATTCTTGGGCTATGGAAAGCGTTTATGTGAATATTTGTATAAACTGATTTTTTGTGTATTACTGTTTGTGGAAAGTTATGAGACTCTTACCTGGACATATTCGTCATTGCTGACGCTATTGATTGAACTGTTTAACCACATAATACTTGTATAAACTGTTATGTAAAGTCACATGTATGAAAGAATTTGTATTGCTTACTGTATTCTATATAATAGGTTATTGAAAGGTCAGTGCAAAGCCAAAATTTTATCTAGTTATATGATATTTACGTATTAATATTATCTTTTATTTTTGTCTATATTTTTTTGACGAATTTGGTGGTATTTTCACCACCAATGCTGGCAAAAATACCATCAAATTCTAGCCGTCGAGGAAGGGCATATGAAAGGTGGCTACACTGAGCCACAGCGCCAGAGATCGCTAGAGAGCATTGTTCCGCCGCCTCCACTGGCACAGTGATTATTGAGATGTCGTAGTAGTCAGTGCTTGTCCAGGACTCGTAGTAGTCAGTTCGTGTTCAGATGTGCTAGTAGGGAGTGCTTGCTGAGATGTGATACTGAAAAGTTCTTGTTGAGATGTGGTAATAGCGAGTCGGTGTGGAGATATATTGTAATTATGAGAGTGATTTTGGTCAATATATGAAGGTAACGAAACTTGATTTATTTTTCATTATTTCCATGTTTTAAATAATGCGTCATTACAGGTTCAGTCAACAAAGCATCTGGCTTGTGTTCTTGGATTAGAGTGTAATTCTGGTTTTCTTGAGTAATTATGGTATTTTTATTTCCTTTAATTAATTCAGTATAAGTGATATTTAAAATTTCTTGTGTTGTTGAAGAAGAACCGTGCCAGATGCGTACGTTGAGTCATACTTCCACACACAGAACAGTTACACTTGTGCTTTGGTTTCGTAGGTTTTATAGTTGCTGGGGACTTAATTAATTAATTGTGTTAATGAAAATTTCCATTTCATTCTTTGTTGTTCTATGCAGTCAGATAGCGTAATAATAACAGTCAGGGCCAACCGTTACGAGACTTCGTAATCGGACAGACAGCTACTAAAGCAAAAAAAATTAAAATTATTTGCATTCAACTTTTATTAAGCCCCCATGCAAACTGTGCAGCTCTTTTCCGCTATCTTTTCTCTGAGAAAAGTTCTACTTCAAAATTAAGGAAAAACAGAGTAATCCTAGGTAACACAAAACTGAAAAATTAATTTCAGAGCAACTATGGCGTTAATCAAACATCTGTTTCACACTCTTATTAGCCTCTTATGTAGATAAATACCAGTTTTATTACTTGATTAGCTTACGAGAAAAGGTACATTATAGAAAAAATGGTAATTAAAAATTCAAATCCTTATCAAATTTATGTCGATGCGCATAATCAAACAAAAATTGCACAGAATATCAAGCATTATGTTGCACATAATAGTGTCAAGTTTTGCTATTTCAGCTGTAAAATTTTTGGAATTATATATATGTTTAAGTACAAGAATTTATTTTTCCCTACGTTTGTCCTTGAGCATTGAGATGCGTGAAAAACCAGATTTTGCTTGAAATGGAGCGCCGATTGCCTAGTTTACGTTCATCCAGTGTTTCACAAAAACAACGACTTGCAACATGCTTTAAGCATAATTTCAAACCTTTTACGAAACTTTTTGTCGATTACATTCTTGAAGACAAATATTCAACACATTAACTCATTTGTAAAGTAACCAGGCGTTTGAAACTGTTCTGTACAAAGCAGTCCGAACTTTTAAAGAATCCAGGCTTTACTGGTAGGGATGCAGACATCACATTGATGGTTTGAAAGCCTCGAGGATTCGTCCATAAACATCGAGGTCAACATCGATGATTTGAATGCCCGATGCGTCGACGACAAAAGTCCAAAAACATCGACATCGTTCGACAAAGCATCATTCATTCCGTTCGTCGACGCTCAGTCATCGAAACGTTCAGGATCGCCGGCCGTTGTGGCCGAGCGGTTCTAGGAGCTACATTCTGGAACCGCGCGACCGCTACGGTCGCAGGTTCGAATGCTGCCTGGGGCATGGATGTGTGTGATGTCCTTAGGTTAGTTAGGTTTAAGTAGTTCTACGTTCTAGTGGACTGATGACCTCAGCAGTTAAGTCCCATAGTGCTCAGAGCCATTTGAAGCGTTCAGGCTCGTGATTGCTGCAGCGCTGTTACTTTTGTTGCCGGCCTTGCGGTTTTTCTGCTTTTTAAGTAGAAGCTAACTAAAATATGAACTTCACAGTATTATCATTTCTCTCAAATAGTCTGAAGTGAATTGTGCGCTGCAACCGCTGGGAATAAGCGATTCTCATTGTTGACAGCCCTATCTGTGCGTCACATTGTACGCTCTGACATTTGATGACATTACAACACAGGATGGAGCAAAATCAAAGAAAATCACTGAAGCTGTTTCCCACTTCATAATCATGGATAATAAATCGTTACATTTACATTTACATTTACAAGTTACAACAGTAATGCTTTTGTTTGTACAGGGCATTCGCACATTTGATATTCAGCGGTTGGTTTAAACTTCAGTTTAACAAATTTTCGGGTGAATAAGCCATATGTTTATACCTCAATTCATCATTTGCGTAGCGATTCCTGCCGGTACGACACACACCAAAGGCGGTCTCGCAAGTTTTAATCTACATCTACACTCATACTCCGCAAGCCACCCAACGGTGTGTGGCGGAGGGCACTTTACGTGCCACTGTCATTACCTCCCTTTCCTGTTCCAGTCGCGTATGGTTCGCGGGAAGAACGACTGTCTGAAAGCCTCCGTGCGCGCTCTAATCTCTCTAATTTTACATTCGTGATCTCCTCGGGAGGTATAAGTAGGGGGAAGCAATATGCTCGATACCTCATCCAGAAACGCACCCTCTCGAAACCTGGCGAGCAAGCTACACCGCGATGCAGAGCGCCTCTCTTGCAGAGTCTGCCACTTGAGTTTGCTAAACATCTCCGTAACGCTATCACGGTTACCAAATAACCCTGTGACGAAACGCGCCGCTCTTCTTTGGATCTTCTCTATCTCCTCCGTTAACCCGATCTGGTACGGATCCCACACTGATGAGCAATACTCAAGTATAGGTCGAACGAGTGTTTTGTAAGCCACCTCCTTTGTTGATGGACTACATTTTCTAAGCACTCTCCCAATGAATCTCAACCTGGCACACGCCTTACCAACAATTAATTTTATATGATCATTCCACTTCAAATCGTTCCGCACGCATACTCCCAGATATTTTACAGAAGTAACTGCTACCAGTGTTTTTTCCGCTATCATATAATCATACAATAAAGGATCCTTCTTTCTATGTATTCGCAATACATTACATTTGTCTATGTTAAGGGACAGTTGCCACTCCCTGCACCAAGTGCCTATCCGCTGCAGATCTTCCTGCATTTCGCTACAATTTTATAATGCTGCAACTTCTCTGTATACTTCCGCATCATCCGCGAAAAGCCGCATGGAACTTCCGACACTATCTACTAGGTCATTTATATACACTCCTGGAAATGGAAAAAAGAACACATTGACACCGGTGTGTCAGACCCACCATACTTGCTCCGGACACTGCGAGAGGGCTGTACAAGCAATGATCACACGCACGGCACAGCGGACACACCAGGAACCGCGGTGTTGGCCGTCGAATGGCGCTAGCTGCGCAGCATTTGTGCACCGCCGCCGTCAGTGTCAGCCAGTTTGCCGTGGCATACGGAGCTCCATCGCAGTCTTTAACACTGGTAGCATGCCGCGACAGCGTGGACGTGAACCGTATGTGCAGTTGACGGACTTTGAGCGAGGGCGTATAGTGGGCATGCGGGAGGCCGGGTGGACGTACCGCCGAATTGCTCAACACGTGGGGCGTGAGGTCTCCACAGTACATCGATGTTGTCGCCAGTGGTCGGCGGAAGGTGCACGTGCCCGTCGACCTGGGACCGGACCGCAGCGACGCACGGATGCACGCCAAGACCGTAGGATCCTACGCAGTGCCGTAGGGGACCGCACCGCCACTTCCCAGCAAATTAGGGACACTGTTGCTCCTGGGGTATCGGCGAGGACCATTCGCAACCGTCTCCATGAAGCTGGGCTACGGTCCCGCACACCGTTAGGCCGTCTTCCGCTCACGCCCCAACATCGTGCAGCCCGCCTCCAGTGATGTCGCGACAGGCGTGAATGGAGGGACGAATGGAGACGTGTCGTCTTCAGCGATGAGAGTCGCTTCTGCATTGGTGCCAATGATGGTCGTATGCGTGTTTGGCGCCGTGCAGGTGAGCGCCACAATCAGGACTGCATACGACCGAGGCACACAGGGCCAACACCCGGCATCATGGTGTGGGGAGCGATCTCCTACACTGGCCGTACACCACTGGTGATCGTCGAGGGGACACTGAATAGTGCACGGTACATCCAAACCATCGAACCCATCGTTCTACCATTCCTAGACCGGCAAGGGAACTTGCTGTTCCAACAGGACAATGCACGTCCGCATGTATCCCGTGCCACCCAACGTGCTCTAGAAGGTGTAAGTCAACTACCCTGGCCAGCAAGATCTCCGGATCTGTCCCCCATTGAGCATGTTTGGGACTGGATGAAGCGTCGTCTCACGCGGTCTGCACGTCCAGCACGAACGCTGGTCCAACTGAGGCGCCAGGTGGAAATGGCATGGCAAGCCATTCCACAGGACTACATCCAGCATCTCTACGATCGTCTCCATGGGAGAATAGCAGCCTGCATTGCTGCGAAAGGTGGATATACACTGTACTAGTGCCGACATTGTGCATGCTCTGTTGCCTGTGTCTATGTGCCTGTGGTTCTGTCAGTGTGATCATGTGATGTATCTGACCCCAGGAATGTGTCAATAAAGTTTCCCCTTCCTGAGACAATGAATTCACGGTGTTCTTATTTCAATTTCCAGGAGTGTATATTGTGAAAAGCAATGGTCCCATAACACTCCCCTGTGGCACGCCAGAGGTTATTTTAACGTCTGTAGATGTCTCTCCATTGATAACAACATGCTGTGTTCTGTTTGCTAAAAACTCTTCAATCCAGCCACACAGCTGGTCTGATATTCCGTAGGCTCTTACTTTGTTTATCAGGCGACAGTGCGGAACTGTATCGAACGCCTTCCGGAAGTCAAGAAAAATAGCATCTACCTGGGAGCCTGTATCTAATATTTTCTGGGTCTCATGAACAAATAACGCGAGTTGGGTCTCACACGATCGCTGTTTCCGGAATCCATGTTGATTCCTACATAGTAGATTCTGGGTTTCCAAAAACGACATGATACGCGAGCAGAAAACATGTTCTAAAATTCTACAACAGATCGACGTCAGAGATATAGGTCTATAGTTTTGCGCATGTGCTCTTTTCCAATCATTTGGAACCTTCCGTTCCTCTAGAGACTTGCGGTACACGGCTGTTAGAAGGGGGGCAAGTTCTTTCGCGTACTCTGTGTAGAATCGAATTGGTATCCCGTCAGGTCCAGTGGACTTTCCTCTGTTGAGTGATTCCAGTTGCTTTTCTATTCCTTGGACACTTATTTCGATGTCAGCCATTTTTTCGTTTGTGCGAGGATTTAAAGAAGGAACTGCAGTGCGGCCTTCCTCTGTGAAACAGCTTTGGAAAAAGGTGTTTAGTATTTCAGCTTTACGCGTGTCGTCCTCTGTTTCAATGCCATCATCATCCCGGAGTGTCTGGATATGCTGTTTCGAGCCACTTACTGATTTAACGTAAGACCAGAACTTCCTAGGATTTTCTGTCAAGTCTGTACATAGAATTTTACTTTAGAATTCACTGAACGCTTCTCGCATAGCCCTCCTTACGCTAACTTTGACATCGCTTAGCTTCTGTTTGTCTGAGAGGTTTTGGCTGCGTTTAAACTTGGAGTGAAGCTCTCTTTGCTTTCGCAGTAGTTTCCTAACTTTGTTGTTGTACCACGGTGGGTTTTTCCCGTCCCTCACAGTTTTACTCGGCACGTACCTGTCTAAAACGCATTTTACGATTGCCTTGAACTTTTTCCATAAACACTCAACATTGTCAGTGTCGGAACAGAAATTTTCGTTTTGATCTGTTAGGTAGTCTGAAATCTGCCTTCTATTACTCTTGCTAAACAGATAAACCTTCCTCCCTTTTTTTATATTCCTATTAACTTCCATATTCAGGGATGCTACAACGGCCTTATAATCACTGATTCCCTGTTCTGCACTTACGGAGTCGAAAAGTTCGGGTCTATTTGTTATCAGTAGGTCCAAGATGTTATCTCCACGAGTCGGTTCTCTGTTTAATTGCTCGAGGTAATTTTCGGATAGTGCACTCAGTATAATGTCACTCGATGCTCTGTCCCTACCACCCGTCCTAAACATCTGAGTGTCCCAGTCTATATCTGGTAAATTGAAATCTCCACCTAAGACTATAACATATTTGCAGTTGCTGAGGATATTGCAGTTCGGTGTCGACCATTACAGCTTTTCGGTCGTAAACTGCAATAGCTACATGTAACAGAAATTTAAGTCCGCAAAACACCAGCTAGTAGTTGCTCATAATGCAACCATTTTACTTAATACCTGCGAGTTGTTGGACTGCCCATGGGATCCCCAGTAGCAGGAACATTAGCAAACATTTTTATCAGTCGTCTGTAAAAACAGATATTTGAAAAGATAACCACTAATGAAAGATTTAGAATCATATATTGGTACAGAGATGTGGATGACATTATTTGTCTGTAAGATGAGCCAAATGAAAAAATAAATAAACTCCACTCGGAAATCAACAAAGCACATCAGAACGAAGTTCACACTTTAAGAATAAAAAGAAAATCAAATAAATTTTCTTGACATAACAATAATAAAAGGAGATGGCAAAGAGACATTTAACATCTTTAGAAAACCAACAGGCACAGACACAACAAGACATTCCACATCTAATAATACCCACAACCAGAAGCTTGTAGCACTAAGACGTATGTTATACAGGTTAAACAGGATCACACTCAACAAGAGAAATTATGAAAAAGAAATGAGTGCAATCATACAAATAGCTAGGATCAATGGTTACGACGTAGATGTAGTGCACAGACTCAATCAAAACAATAAGAACACAAATACAAAACAAACAACACTTCCAGAATACAAGATAACTCACAAGCTGCAAACTCACAAACACATTCAACGAACACACACAATAACAACATCACACAGACAAGAAGCAGATGGTACAATATGACTTACATACATAAATTAATACACAGAATGGTAAACGTACGAAAGAGACAGGGCTTCCAAACCCTGCAATTATGCTTAAGCCAAACAGCTACCAAGAGGTATAAATACCAGGAATCAGGAATATATAATATTGAATGTCAAATTTGTGATGCAGTATACATAAGCATTATATTCACGAGTTTTAGAACATGGTACAAAGGACACATAAGGTGTTGGAAGTACGGAACATATCCACATTTTCAGACCATTTAAAAGACCATAACCACTATCCTACAAACATGGAACAAGAAATGAAATTAGTGAGAGTAAACAGCTATGACAAATACGTTACACAAACGTAAGAAAACTTCCACATCCAGAAAGACATCGCTGAAAAGAAACGTGATAAATGAGCCAACGCACGTCAGTACACTTAATAAAATAAATAATAAAATAAAGATCATCGTTCTGGCACATGCAGCCACAAAAGAATTAATATTAATAAAAATATCACCAAAACAGACTCTATTTCACACAAAAACACACACAAACCATCCCCCCCCCCCCCACACACACACACAGGTATCTCAAAAATTACACCTGAATAACATCCGACAGTCAGCAACACAAACCAAAACATTGCATCAAAACATGCATTCAGTTCTTAGTGCTGTAAAAAATGGGAAACAAAAACGCCAAGTGGCAATTATAAGAACAGGAACAGCGCCAAATTATAACATGTAGAAAATCCTCCATGCAACCTATAAGTAGAATATAAAATATTACTACGTCATAGAAAAAACCAACCACCAGAACTGTATATAAGCTAAAGATACATTGCCCCAAACTGTAAACTAACTAGTAAAAATATGTACATATTCCAGGTCACTGACAATGCCTTGCAGAGAATGAAGGCGAAACGCGTATGGCACGCAAATTATGTATCATTCAGTTGTAGTTAGACGATCCAAAGTAAAAGTTATCAATACACCGTAAAAAGACAAATATCAGGTATTTTAAATTAAGAACCGACGCTTTTGGTTCTACATTTCATGTAAGATGTAAATGTAAACGTCTTTTTTCTAACGGTTCATATTTATGTTCAAACGTTACTTGCGAGTGATTGTACAGTACAAAAAATACGGCTAGATCTTGACAATTCTGGCAAATAAACTACCTGTATGGTAACGTACACTATGTGATGAAAAGTAGCCGGACACCCCCAAAAACATTAGTTTTTGATGTTACGTGCATTGTGCTGCCACCTACTGCCAGGTACTCCATATCAGCGACCTCAGTCGTCATTACACATCGTTAGAGACCAGAATGGGGCGCTCCGCGGAACTCACCGACTTCGAACGTGGACAGGTGATTAGGTGGCACTTGTCATACGTCTGTGCGAGAGAGATTTCCACACTCCTAAACATTCGCAGGTCCACTGTTTCCGATGCGACAGTGAACTGGAAACGTGAAGGGAGACAACACAAAGCGTACAGGCCGACCTCGTCTGTTGACTGACAGACCGCAGACAGTTGAAGAGGGCCGTAATGTGTAATAGACATCTTCCTGACCATCAGTCAGTAATTCCAAACCGCATCAGGATCCACTGCAAGTACTACACTACTGGCCATTAAAATTGCTACACCAAGGAGAAATGAAGATGATAGACGGATATTCATTGGACAAATATATTATAGTAGAAATGACGTGATTACATTTCCACGCAATTTGGGTGCATAGATCCTGAGAAATCAGTACCCAGTATAACCGCCTCTGGCCGTAATAACGGCCTTGATCGCCTGGGCATTGAGTCAAACAGAGCTTGGATGGCGTGTACAGGTACAACTGCCCATGCAGCTTCAACGCGATACCACACTTCATCAAGAGTAGTGACTGGCGTTTTCAATTGGTGAGACATCTGGAGAATGTGCTGGCCAGGGCAGCAGTCGAACCTTTTCTGTATCCACAAAGGCCCATACAGGACCTGGAACATGCGGTCGTGCATTATCCTGCTGAAATGTAAGGTTTCGCAGAGATCGAATGAAGGGTAGAGCCACGGGTCGTAACACATCTGAAATTTAACGTCCACTGTTCAAAGTGCCGTCTATGCGAGCAAGAGGTGACCGAGACGTGTAACCAATGGCACCCCATACCATAACGCCGGGTGATACGCCAGTATGGCAATGACGAAGACACCCTTCCAATGTGCGTTCACCGCGATGTCGCCAAACACGGATACGACCAACATGATGCTATAAATAGAACCTGGATTCATCCGAAAAAATGACGTTTTTCCATTCGTGCACCCAGGTTCCTCGTTGAGTACACGATCGCAGGCACTCCTGTCTGTGATGCAGCGTCAAGGGTAACCGCAGCCGTGGTCTGCGAGCTGACGGTCCATGTTGCTGCAAAAGTCGTCGAACTGTTCGTGCAGATGGTTGTTGTCTTGCAAACGTCCCCATCTGTTGACTCAGGGATTGGGACGTGGATGCACGATCCGTTACAGCCATGCGAATAAGATACCTGTCATCTCGACTGCTAGTGATACGAGGCCGCTGGGATCCAGCACGGCGTTCCGTATTGCCCTCCTGAACCCACCGATCCCATATTTTGCTAACAGTCATTGGATCTCGACCAACGCGAGCAGCAATGCCGCGATACGATAACCGCAATCGCGATAGGCTACAATCCGACCTTTATAAAGTCGGAAACGTGATGGTACGCATTTCTCCTCCTTACATGAAGCATCACAACGACGTTTCACCAGGCAACGCCGGTCAACTGCTGTTTGTGTGTGAGAAATCGGTTGGAAACTTTCGTCGTGTCAGCACGTTGTAGGTGTCGCCACCGGCGCCAACCTCGTGTGAATGCTCTGAAAAGCTAATCATTTGCATATCACAGCATCTTCTTGCTGTCGGTTAAATTTCGCACGTCACCTTCGTGGTGTAGCTATTTTAATGGCCAGTAGCGTATGACAGTTAGACAGGAGGTGAGGAAACTTTGATTTCATGGTGGAGCGGCTGCTCATAAGCCACACATTACACCGGTAAATGCCAAACGATACCTCGCTTGCTGTAAGGAGCGTAAACAATGGACGATTGAACAGTGGGAATACGTTGCGTGGAGTGACGAATCACGGTAGACAATGTGGCAATCCGATGGCAGCATGTGGGGATGGCTAATTAGCGGTGAACGTCAACTGCCAGCGTGTTTAGTGCCACCAGTAAAATTCGGAGGCAGTAGTGTTATGATGTGGTCATGTTTTTCAGCCCTTGTTGTTTTGCGTGGCACTGTCACAGCACAGGCCTGCATTTATGTTTTAAGCACGTTCTTGCTTCTCACTGCTGAAGAGCAATTCGGTGATGGCGACTGCATCTTTCAACACGAACGAGCACCTGTTCATAATGCACGGCCTGTGGCGGAGTGGTTACACGACAATGAAATCCCTGTAATGGACTGGCCTGCACAGAGTCCTGACCTGAATGCTACATAACACCTTTGGGATGTTTTGGAACGCCGACTTCGTGCCAGGCCTCACCGACCGACATCGGTACCTCTCCTCAGTGCAGCACTCCGTGAAGAATTGGCTGCCATTCCCCAAGAAACCTTCCAGCAGCTGATTGAACGTATGCCTGCGAGAATGGAAACTGTCATCAAGGCTCAAATGGTTCAAATGGCTATGAGCTCTATGGGACTTTACATCTGAGGTCACGAGTCCCCTAGAACTTAGGACTGCTTAAACCTAACTAATACACACATCCAACCCCGAGACAGGATTCGAACCTGCGACGTAGCGGTCGCGCCGTTCGAGACTGAAGCGCCTAGATCCGCTCGGCCACACAGGCCGGCTTGTCATAAAGGATAAGGGGGGGGGGGCAACACCATATTGAATTTCAGCGTTACGGATAGAGGGCGCCACGAACTTTTAAGTCATTTTCAGCCAGATGTCCGGATACTTTTGATCAAATAGTGGAGTTCCCTCTTCTCTACGGAATGCTTGTGATGAGTCAGCAAACCTTCGCAATGCTTGATTTCGGTGCCCGACAGCGAACCCCGCCATCAGGCTGACCGATTTATGCCTGTGTTTGCATCCGGCCGTCCTAACTCCCGCTCTGGCCGCCACACGCCTACCACTGCAGTAAGGCAGCATGTGACCAGCGGTACCGCCATGAGGCACCCCAGTGGTGAGAGGCGAGGGGACTCACCCAAGTCGAGCGTCCCTGTGGTAACAGAAAACTGTTACTTGCACTTCGCTGTTCCTGGATCACGCTAAACGTAGTTTCTAACCGTCCTGTACCGTACAGTCAAATCTGCAACACTAAAATAGATTTCGCTCATAAAGATCAAGCGTTAGAACATCTAGATTTACATCGTCAAATAAATGTAGAGCCAAATGCATCGGTTATTAATTGCAAAAACAAGCACACTTAATATTTTTCAACTATACCGCCAGGTAGCACGAATGGGAATAAATGGTTTGCGTAAACCGTATGTATTTTTTTGCAGAGAATCCGAATATGCAATAAAAATGGAGCGTTCCCATATTAAAGTGTAAGGTTGACTCGGCCCACGCAGGAGGGGTGGCTGACAGGTTGACAGTCATAGCACAGACAAATGTCTCCTCTGCTAATGTTAACTTTGC
This sequence comes from Schistocerca nitens, assembly GCF_023898315.1. NCBI lineage: Eukaryota > Metazoa > Arthropoda > Insecta > Orthoptera > Acrididae > Schistocerca > Schistocerca nitens. The sequence continues at coordinate 7,715,007 of NC_064623.1, read as the reverse complement.
ACCTATGACATTTATTTCGTACGATTCACTATTTTCGAGCTATTTAGTTGCCTCTAGTTAAAACGAACACCCTGTAGCTCAGGAACAGCAGAGGGCATACATCACTTCCTTGAAGAACGCCAATTATTACTTCTATTTAACTGCAGGATTTTCTAACAATTCCTGTACCAGTGAGAAAGCTTCGATTATACGTGGCCAGAAGGTTAAGTACAATCCGCACGTGACAGTTTGGACACGTTCTGCAAATGGCGGCGCATGTAACTGAGTGATATAACACACATTCTGAGGATAGACGCCATGACGCATGCAGTGTCGCGGTGTGTTTTCAAATATCTACATGAAAAGAACGGCCCTAACACGGAGCCGTGGGGGACGCAGTCAGCGGAAGCCAGTGTGCGTCGCTGCTGCCCTGCCCTGCCCTCGCCCGCTGTCCTGGGTGCCTCAATGGCGGCCTTGTTACGACGTGGGGTGCCGCTGCTCGCTGCTCGCCTTTTATGTTTCTCTCATATTTTTTCCCCTCCAGAGTCTAGACGGCGGCGTGGGATACGGCCTGAGGGGATGTGAGCCGTCCCACTGTAGGCAGACGTCCCAGCGGCGCGAGACACAAGACAGACGTCTCAAGAGCGGCACCACGCGTCGTGTGTGTGTGTGTGTGTGTGTGTGTGTGTGTGTGTGTGTGTGTGTCGGGGGTAGCAAGTCTGGCGAGGCGGCCACCGATTCTACAGGCCACAGTACGACGCTGAGACTCTGGATGAAATAGCGACGGTCGCAACTAAAAATGCAAACAAAACCCATGCTGTCCATCTCCGTGTTTTCGTAGTAACACGACTGCTCCATTAAGTTTCGAGAACAACGGCACAAATTTCGTCTGTTTTACGAGCACATTCAATTAGTAACGCATTGTACGAGTGTTTTTTTCTGGAAGGAGGGTGGATGCATGTATCCTCGCTAACGGAGGACATTTTGAACATTTCCTGTAAAAAAGTGTTCGAAGTCACGCTGGTACGTTCTGTTGCTGTGTGTTTTCATTCCATGATTAATGTGATTTGAAGACAAGTAATAAAATGAGCTCTAACATGGAAAGTAAGCGTTTCCGGACACATGTCCATATAACATATTTTCTTTCTTTGTGTGTGAGGAATGTTTCCTGAAAGTTTGACCGTAACTTTTTGTAACACCCTGTATAATCTATCTGAAACCTGTCAGTATCTCCAGGCTTCTTTCATGTATACAACCTTCTTTTATGATTCTTGAACCAAGTGTTAGCTATGATTAATGTAAGGAAAAAAAGTGTTTCCGCCCGGGATCGAACCGGGGACCTTGCGCGTGTGAAGCGCACGTGATAACCACTACACTACGGAAACAGCTTGGAGAACGCTTGTTCTATAAGCAGAATCAATTGGTGAGACTCAGCGCTTTCTCTCGGCCACCCGAGCGAGTGTAATTGAGTAAGGTTGTGCGGAAAGGGTAGAGGGAGGAAGGAAAGGAGGGGGAGGGGGAGGGGGAGGGGGAGGGGGAGGGAGGGAGGGAGCATGTGTCAGTTGTGGCGCTTCACGACAGATACAACGCTTGGAATGGGTTCAGGGGAACAATGGATATTCAGTGAATGATAGGCTGAGTGAAGTATAGCTCGATAGCCCATGAAATGACAATTCTGAAGGAGAAATTACTGGCCCTGCCTTTCTGTCATAGAGTAAAGGGCAGCGGATAATTCCGCGTTCGTGGCTATGACAGTATCTCGCACTCTTGTTTACAGGAAACACGGCACACAACGAGTTACAGGCCACTCTCGCTGACGTCCGTCTGGTGCAGGATCCTAGACTACGTTCTGAGCTTAAATGTTATGACGTTCCTGATACGGATTCAGAAAAAAAAAAAAAACACTCGTGTGCATGGGAATCAGAATTACAACGTCTTTCTGCATTCTGAACATTTCACTTAGAGGGTATTCTTATAGAACGAGATAGGATTAGAATTCCATTGATATGCAGTCAGGTTTAATCGATGTCTTCGAAACATTACGCAATAGAGAGACATTCATACTGAAACATTGCACTAAGAAAATTAGAAAATTAAAGATACCACATGTGCTGTAAGATACAGCAGCTATGACTAGAAGTACACCGAAGAAGGAAGTTTACAGAATTCACACTGTCGCCCTTGAAACAAAGAGTTACCTCAGCAGATGTTTCCATAAGCGGATGTCATATTATTCAGTGATCCACGATTTCAGTGGCCAACTACAGGTAGACGAAATAAACGTCTAACAGTTTTAACAAGATAGCGCTACTGAGTACACAGCTAACACTACTATGCATTTTGTGAAAGAGTTTTCCGAGAGACGCGTCGTTCCAAAAAGCCTATAGTTCACTCGCTCTCCGAAAATGACTCTACGTGACTTTTTTTTCGGGGAGCAGCAAAATCTGTAGCGTATCATCATCACCAGCGCACATTTTGTGGCTTAAAAACTAAAGTAACCGCGTACCTGAGAAGAATATCACAGTAAAATCTGCAAAAAGTGTTTCGAACAAAATTAAAGCGGGTTCAGACCGTGGGCGACATTTCCAGCGTGCGTCGTAACAGCGAGGCGACTTTCCGAACACCCTGTGTGAGTCGAACTGAAGTACGAGGGTGGAGGCTGTTTGGGACGCAAAAGCTAACCCTACATCCTAGCGGGTGGGTTTTCGCGTTATTCTCTCCAGCCTGCAGAGCGGCATGTCCGTGACCTGGGGAGCGGGAGGGCAGGTGTACGCGGCTGGAATGGCAGGTGTAGCCGGTGCTCCCCTGTCCCTAGGGCGGCGTCACGTCGCCCTCTTCGCACAAATAGAATGAGGGGTGTCGGCGAGTCGTAGCAGCGGGGGGGGGGGGGGGGAGAGCTCAGGCTGCATGCCGATGCCGTGGGCCGTGAGCAGCACCTCGTAACAGCAGGCAGGGGCGCAGCTATGCTGGCAACACCTAAGAAACTGAGCGAATACGAGATATCCATGTTGCGGGTTGCATACTTCACAGATCAAGGCGCCGCTGTAACGTCAGTGCTGACAGGCTTCCTTCGTACTCGCTGTAGTTCCTGACTACGACGAGTCTGCTGACTGTGGCGCTACGGTCGCTCCGTAATCTCGACTACTGCAGCGTGCAGCTGGGTGTAAGGCTAGTCGTGACTCACGCCGAGGTGGCAGAAGTCATGTCAGGCTGATATCCACATACACCGATGATGGTAGTCTCTCATGAACAACATATAAAAGATTAGTACATTGGCCGAACTGTCATTTGTACCCACGAGATTCGTGTGAAAGGGTTCCAAAGTGATTATGGCTCGACAAAAATTAACAGACTGGAATTAAACGCATGGGACATTCTATTTCGGAAATGGTTATGGAATTAAGTATTCAGAGATTCACAGTGTGAAGATTGTCTCGAGAATATCACATTTAAGGCATTACCTCTCACCAAGAACAATGCAGTGGCTGATGGCTTTCACGTAACACTACAACGAGTGACCCACTTGATAATTCTTTTGTGTATCACTCTTTTGTATTATTGCCTAGAGTGTTACATTTCTGTGACTTCTTATGAAATAAGGTAATTAGTGATTATACTTCATTTCATATTTTATGGCGAAAACATAGAAGAGAAATTTGAAGATTCACCTAGAAGTGCGGAAGGGTCAGTTCCGCGCGGCGCAGTCGCTACAACAATCACATTTTGCATGTAGCATCATGCCTATTGTTAGTGTGTGTTTGGTCAACAATCGCGAAACTCGTTTTTACTTCACTGCCGGCTGACGTTCCAGTTTTCAGCAGGGGACGAGAGGGAGAGAGGTTCAAACAAGTCTGACCTTGTATGCAGATACTGCGCACCCAGAGTTAGAACCACGAGAACGGGTTTAGTAGTGCATTCTGTCTGTGTAGATAGTGCTTGTAACTTACGAATATATTATGGCCAAATTTCTACACACAGAAGAGGACATTATAAATGCTCTAAATGAGACTTTAGATAATGTATCTGAGGGCGAACCGCTGGAGCCTTTATCTGAGGAAGAATTTCCATCGCCAATAGTTCCGGATTCTTCATCAGAAGACGATGTTACTCCTGAGAAGGTTCTACTGAATCCTGGTGAGAAAGGTATGCTTGTTTATGTGTTTGTTTTATAATAATTTTTGTTTATGTATATGTTGCGTACACACTAATTTCAATTGCAATACTTATGTTTATACTTTGCTTCGTGTTGAATTTTTACAAGTTGTATATTACATTTATGAAGGTGTTTTTTTGTTCTAATATTACACAATATAGTCAATATTAAATCGCGTTCTAATACGTGTAACTACTATTACAGGAACAGCTGCCACAAAGACTAAGTCAACTCGAGGAAGTGGACGTCCTCAAGATCGGCTTGGACAACAAAATGCCCAGGGTTCTGGACTACTTCAGTTTCCTTCAGGTAGCGATATTGTAGCACCCGGTGGAACAACCTGCAAAGTTGGAGTAATAGGTGACTGTTCAGCTGGAAGATATGGACAACAGAATGTTTTCAAAGATAGGACAGGACTATGTCCGCATGCAAAACGAAACGTGAATGAGACCTGTTACAGTGCAGGGCATCTAATGATAACGGACAAAATTTTGAAACATATTGTAAAATGTACAGAAACTGAAGCAGGTCGTGTACTGAGCTCAGATGAGTGGACTATAAAAATTTAAGAACTGGAAGATTTTATAGCTATATTGTACGTCCGCGGTGCTATTGGAGTTAAGAGCTTAGAACTAGACGCATTGTGGTCAGTGAAGTGGGGAAATAATTTTGTGAAATCAACAATGGCTCTTGACAGATTCAGAGAGATAATGCGTTATCTCAGATTTGACATTAGATCCACAAGATCAGAACGACTAAGAGAAGACAAGTTTGCTTTAGTATCAGAAATGTGGAATGAGTTCATTGCGAATGCACAGTCTAGCTGCATACCGAGTCCATATATAACAATCGACAAACAGCTTTTTCCTTCAAAGTGCCGTTGCAGATACACGCAGTTTATGGACTCAAAACCGGACAAATACAGGCAAAAGTCTTGTATGGCGGTAGATAAAGACTCAAAATATACTGTGAATGCTGTCCCTTATCTAGGAAAGGATGACACTAGGCGGAGTGATGAGCGTCTTGGTGACTTTGTTGTAAAAAAAACTGACGCAACCTTACCTCAACAAAGGAATAAATGTCACGTATGACAATTTTTTCATCTCCTTAGCGCTCTCTGAGACACTGAAAGCTCATTCTACGAGTCTTGTGAGCACAATAAATCGATTTCGCAGGGAAATACCAGTCTGTACGAAGATGGCAAGGGAACAGTTATACAGGACAGTTTTGTTGGAAAAAGATGATACCACACTGACTGTATATCAGGGTAAGAGCAACAAGAATGTCCTGATTCTGGGCACTATGCATCCTTATGTGACGATTGAAGATGGTATAAAAAAAGAAGCCAGATACAGTTACGTTTTATAACTGCTGTAAATATGGAGTGGTCGTGGTCGACTAAATGGCTCGCAAATACTCTGTCAAAGCACCATCGAGACGTTGGCCTGTTCACACATTTTACAACTTGCTGGATTTGGCTGGGATAAATGCGTGGGTATTATTCAATTCTCTAAATGATAGAAAATTGAAACGCAAGGATTTCATCCTGCAGCTGGGGGAGGAGCTTGCTCAGACGTACACAGCGACTAGAAAGACTGGCGTCCCTGTCAGAGCAGAAGATATTCCTGACAGACAAGAAAAGCGAACACGTTGTCTTGTAAAGTCTAACTGGGAAGGAAACAAATCATTTGTAAAGTGTCACATCTGCAAGAAAACTGTGTGCATCAAATGTACATCAAAATACTATTATTTGTGTTCATTATGTAACGGTAGCCAGTAAAAACACTCAGCAAATACATGTAAGTTTTAAAATATAAAATTATAATTTGTGTAAACCTTGTTTATTTTTGTTAATTTCATTCTAAATTTCCTAGTGCTTCTAACAATAGATTATAACCCATTGACGTAGGGGAAATAAAGGAAAAGATCGCAGGTCATTAGTGACCCAGCCGCGGTTCTAGGTATGTCCAAATATCAGTGATTCTAGTGTTGATGACCGAGAGTTGCGCAGAGTTGTCAGTGCTAGTAGACAAGCACCACTGAGTGGCATAACCGCAGAAATCAACGTGGGACGTAAAACGAACGTATGCGTGAGAACAGTGCAGCGATGTGTGGCATTAATGGTCTGTGGCAGCAAAGTGTGCCTCTAGTTACAGCTTCACGTCGCCTGCGGCGCATCTCCTGGGCACGCGACCGTGTCGGTTTGATCCTAGACGACTGGAAAACCGTGGCCTGCTCAGACCAGTCACGATTTCAGTTGGTGAGAGCTGGTGGCAGGGTTGGAGCGTGGCGCAGACCACAAGTTGTCAACAAAACACTCTGCAATCTGGTAGTGGCTGCATACTGCGCTAGGCTGTGTTTATGCGGAATGGACTGGGTCCTGAACCCATCACTGACTGGGAAATAGTTATGTTCGGCTCCTTTGAGACTATTTGCACCCATTCGTGAACTTCAGGTTCCCAACCAATGGGGAAATTTTTACAGATGACATTGCGCCATGTCGCCGGGCCACAATTGTTTTCGATTGGTTTGGAGAACATTCTCGACAGTTCGAGCGAACGATTTGCCCATCCAGACCGCCGGATGTGCATCCCTTCGAACATAATGGAGAGGTCATTTTGTGCACAAACTCCTGCACCGGCAACACTTTCGCAATTATGAACAACCACAGAGGCTGTATGGCTCTATATTTCTGCAGGGGACTTCCAACGACTTGTCGAGCCCACGACACGTCGAGTTGCTGCACTGCATCGGGGAAAAGGAAGTGCGACACGGTGTTGGGAAGCACCCGTGTGTATTTTCAGTACGGAGGACGAGTAGGCCGTCATGCTGCTCTGACGTAGCACTGAGTGCGTGAAATGTCCGATTGTCTGGCCCAGATGGTCTCTCACAAAGCTGTATTTTCTCAGACTGTGGAGGGGGTAAGACGAAAAGTAACTGATGCAAACTATACAATCGTAAATGTGTTGCATTACAGGAGGTGTGATATCTGAAGTATGTTTCACACTATAGACCCCGCTTCTATCGAAAGACATACCAATTTCGTCGAGTGCAAATAAAATTGTTCTTGAAACTTCCTGGCGGATTAAAACTGTGTGCCGGACCGAGACTCGAACTCGCGACCTTTGCCTTACGCGGGCAAGTGCTCTACCATTTGAGCTACCCAAGCACGACTCACGCCCCGTCCTCACAGCTTTACTTCCGCCAGTACCGCGAAAATCAAAGGTCCTGAGTTCGAGTCTCGGTCCGGCACACAGTTTTAATCTGCCAGGAAGTTCCATGTCAGCGCACACTCCGCTGCAGAGTGAAAATCTCATTCTGAAAATTGTTCTTGTTTATTCCAACTCTACCAAGGATGTGCTGCGTCAAACGAAAATTGGGTAAAAAGCAATTTCAGTGTCCCTGCTACAAAAAAAGCGAGGTATTTCTGTGTTCATTTCGTAATGGCAACTAGCGTTAACGGGCTAACAGCGTGTTGTGTAGCGTATCATTTGTTTCTGTAATTAATTTTAATAATTAATCATCAACTTGAGAATGTACTTCGTGCTCATATCATGCTCTCTGGTACTGTAATCACAGACTCGGTAACGCCTCGACAGTGTGTACGTCTCAACGTAATTGTAACCGACAGCTGACTCAGGCCAGGAGTTGGCTGCGGCGAGGCGAATCTTCGAGTATACGCATACGGCGAGTTCGTCACAGGAATCATTGTCGAGCTTAAAGTGAGTGCACGTAGCTCATTTCTGACCTCTGCTACTCCAACACTGCAATAACGAGGCCACTTTCCAAGCCTTCACCAAGTTCCAAGATATGCGGGTATAGGAACGTGGTATCACTATTCACACTTTAGGTTTTCTATAGTATGAAAGATGGCTGTATTGGTGGTAAAATTTGCTAAAGAGTGCGCTTTTGGACACCTGAACATATGGGTGATACGTAACTCTTTGGGGGAGGTGGGGAGGGTCCACTGGGGACCGAACTGCACAATAACCCTGGGTTCGGTGTAGGGGCGGCGGTGGGGTGAGTAGACTGCTGTAGCCTGTTGTGGGATTATGTACCACTGAGGCTACGGCGGGGACGACGCCTCTCCATCGTTTCTAGGTCCCCAGTTCAACACAATACAATACTGTCTAACTCCTCTGTGTACGCCACGGAGCACTATCCGTGCGTTGCACGCAGTACTTGAGTACTGATCTCCTGAGCGCAAAGAGAATCCTGCAACAGCTGATCTGCCTGCTTCTCCCCTTACACGGCTCTTCTCCTCGTTTTTCCAGCGATCTTTCTGTCTATTGTACCCACTATAAGGTGAATATGCAATGACACCTCACGTTGAAGCCTCTATGAAGGACGCTCTATTGACTTTGAGGACTGATACCCACCTTCACATTCTGAACAGTATCACTTATGTGTCGGTGCTCCTATGAGTTTAGACTCAGAGGATGATCAGCTGCGTGTTGTATCTGGCTGCCATAGTCATATTTCAGTACTAAATTACCGTATCTGGGCTCATATCTGAATCATTTTCCACGTTTGCTAGATACATATTAAGAAAAGCAATCACCTTTCACAGTGTGGAGCAAAAGAAAGTCGCCCAGATAACAGAGTTACAGGGTAAAACCAAACACAGCAGAGAAAAAGAAATACAGCTCTATCCTGTCTAAAGTGGATGTTGAAAGTGACCACCACGGTTCTCTTGCCACTTTTGGGTCCTGGTCACCAAGTTGCTGAAGGCGGATCGCAGCTGGACTACTGGAATTGCTGCAGTCTCATCCGAAATGTTCTGCTGCAGTTCTTGAAAATTATGGGCATTGTTGTGATACGCCTTAGACCCGAGGGCTCCCCACACTAAGAAATCGCAAAAGGTTCAAATGGCTCTGAGCACTATGGTACTTAACATCTGTGGTGATCAGTCCCCTAGAACTTAGAACTACTTAAACTTAACTAACCTAAGTACATCACACACATCCATGCCCGAGGCAGGATTCGAACCTGCGAAAGTAGCGGTCACGCGGTTCCAAACTGAAGCGCCTAGAACCGCACAGCCACACCGGCCGGCCAAAGCAATCGCACACTGACACATCAGGTGACCTGGGTGGCCGCGAAAAGACTGATCTCTGTTAATAGCTCTGTCAGGCGTGAACATTGTGTGAATGTGCTATAAGGTTCGGCCGACTGTATGGGCAGTTGCTCGGCCCGCTTGGAAGCCACCGTAGGTCTTTTCCTCCTCCGTTAACGCTCCACAAATGGTTTCAAATTGTTGGCAATGTAACACGTCTACGTCAGGGCGTGATTGAAGAACACGCGACCAGTAATGCGGCGTGCAGGCACTGCACACTACGCTCCATCCTCGTGATAAATGCAATGGTGTTTCGTGGATGTTACGCAGATTCTCCTGTTCCCAGAACCTGTTATTCTGCGAGCTGATGTAGCCACTCGGGTGAAGCCAGGCCTCCCATACTAAGAACAGATTCGTGTCCAAGCGATTCATTGTCATCTCAGTCATCGGCTACTCACAAAACTGGAAGCGCCGATCAGCATCTGATGGTTTCAATGCATGAATAACAGACATCCGTTAGGGATGCAAGTGAAGGGCCAGGTGGAGTATTCGTCCTCAGTATCGACGTGGTATGCTGTTCTCCTGCGACAGGCGCCGTGTTGATTTGGTACGGCTCTCAAGCATATTCTGGTGAACTGCAGCCACATTTTATGGTGTGTGGGCACGTTTCGGAATGTTTTTTGACTTGTTCAAAACAGATCCGGTCTGACGCCGTTTTCGGAATAAGCGTTGCATGGCACTCTTTGCTGGCACTTCGACACCATTAAACTTATCAGCAAACTGCTGACCACACCGTTTCCACGACTTTGTTGTCACGTAACTTTCCACAGCGAACACCCGCTGCCGCACTGTAGTGTACCATCGTCCCCTTTGCACTGCCCCACTCACACTGACACAGCCCGCAGTACGTTCTGAGCCGGTGTGGATACCTTGGCGGGCGCGCACGTGGTGTGCACGTCACGGGACATGATTTTATGCGTACATTCACGTTCAGTCCTGTCCAGTTCTCCAGGGCACTCTCATTTGTCTTACCCTGTACTTGCTTTACCACCCTGTGTTTCCCTTATTTCATTCAACCGGTTGTCTGCTTGGGAGCGTGTTTGTCGTCTGCTGCTGTTTCAATATTGTAATGTTGTTGCATTAATTTGCTATGTAAGCGGTGCTGATAGACAATAAAAGCGGGTTACAAGCTGTGAGCTGTCTGGGGAAGTTAACCTTGCATTGTTTAGCAACTCTTTCACCAGGTATCCAGTCTAGCTTACCAAATTCCCAACCAGACTAGCATTAATTATAATCTTTTAATAGTCATCTTACGACAACCGGTAATTATATATATATATATATATATATATATATATATATATATATATATATATATAGAGAGAGAGAGAGAGAGAGAGAATTTAAATAAAGAGAAATAAATCGGTTTATATTTGGAAATTTATTTTAACATTGATCATTGAAATTTCAGCATATTAAACTAGATTCATAACTAAGCTGGTGCCTTATTTACGACTCTGAAAATGTAAGTTTGTAATCTTACGGAACACATCAAATATGGAGCCAAGATTGGCAGACTGCATACAACACTGCATTCATAAAATAACACACGAAGAACGTTGAAACATATGCAAGAGGAAATTGACCACAACCAACCGATTAAATTTTCACCCAAAGAAGTTACGTTCGTAGCGCAATCCTGTCCGTCATGTAATTACCACACACTGGTATACTAAATTCATACTTCCCGAAAAGAATAGCTGAGAGCTACTTTGATGATTACACCACATGCTTCACGTGGTCAACTTGGATTATACAAAGAGTGTAACTCCACAATAATTTTGATAATTAAAATAAATTAGATCGAAAAGCAATTTACAAAAGAAAAACCTCGAACTGGTTACTATGATCTTACTATTAACCAGATGTGTCAAACAATTGTATAAGCACGTGGTACTGGTCTCACAAAGTACACCCCACGTGGGTTGAACATAAAGAAAAGTTGCTATATTGAAAAATATTGTCAAGACGAGACGTTATAATCTCACGCACATTCGCACTGAAGATTGATGATCTTAGTTAGAGTTACTGATCAACACGTGGTTCCACTTTACTCACAAAGTAGTGACAAAGCAACTACTGGAATATTCTGTACACTCGAATCACACTGCGTTGCAATTTAAGATAACATTAGATATTTTAGAGCTAAACCTGAAATAAAGGTGATTAAATTTTCACTTAGGCTGAACTTAAGAAATACATTGTCCTACGGACATAGCAGACACGCGCTTAGCCGGAGATTTTACCACTTCAGACGCTCGCCGCGGACAGACTGACCTGGGCCCCTACCGAGCGTGCTTAACAGATACAAACGGAAGTGACCAGAGAGGCAGCTTCCTATGCCAACATCACAAGGGACGGACAGGACCATACCAAGAATAGAAACCTCTTTGCTTTTAGAAAGCGTAGCTACCTGTTCCGACGTTGGTCCTACTGTTCTCTAGCAGACAGGCTTGTCTGCTACCATCAAGCATGCAACTAGAAATACATTTGCTCATTCATCCTCTCACACAGAAGGGAAGGGGAATGACAGTATCTTATCATATACAGTATATAAAAGAAAGCGGATGTAGGTTCCGTATGAGACTGTGTGGCATGAATTACATATAAACTGTGTTTTGAAGTGTAGTAGTCTGACAGATCGTTCTTGTTTATGTGTAAAAGTAACACGTTCCACTACTCAGTCTCCTCCCAGATTGAAACACCACAGTAAATTTAGAAGAGGAATTTATGCCGTAAATGACAACAGATTTAAGAAATTAACATGAAAGGAATCCAACAGAGACCTTTCAATATGTGTTTTTCTGAATGTGGGGACAGCTTAGCCATCTTTTGTGTGTAGCAGAGAACTCTTTCTGGTCGGAGAGACAACGGCAAGCGGCGATCCGCCGCTTCTGTTATGTTGGCACAAGTAGGAAGTGCAAATTGTCTGCGCGCCGGCTTCCAGTCCGCGGTAGGGACAGTGGATTAGGGGAGAGCAGCCCCACTGCGCTGGGAATCGTCAAGAGGTAACATCTGGTTTTACTCCTTAGTGTTGTAATTGTGTGAAGTATAAGTCTCAGCTCAACTGAGTACTTAATTCATTTCTGAGTAGGTTCCAGCTATTATAGAATAACTCAGGATACCTTGCGTGGACAGGAACTGAGAATAATTTCGCGACTTTTGGAATTTACAGCAGTGTTTTCTTTGCACTCTGTAACTTTTGGACTGGGGATATGAGACGATGGGCATCTACGAGTGTGACTGGTTTCCTGGATAAATCGTGTAACAAATTACAAGCAGTGCGTATGGTTTTAACATTCGGTAGCCGTATTACTAAAAGACTGTTATGTTTTGCCCAGATTTCAGTGTTTTCTTTGTGCATAGTGTAAGCGTATTGCCATATCGCTGACTTGGTTGGGGAGTGTCTTTGCGAGCGGCTGCATTGCACAGTCGAGCACGGAATACGGAACAGCTATGTTGTGTTGTGGGTAGCTCTGCATGGGAAAGGTGGTTGTTGTGGTCTTCAGTCCAGAGACTGGTTTGATGCAGCTCTCCATGCTACTCTATCCTGTGCAAGCTTCTTCATCTCCCAGTACTTACTGCAGCCTACATCCTTCTGAATCTGCTCACTGTATTCATCTCTTGGTCTCCCTCTACGATTTTTACCCTCCACGCTGCCCTACAATACTAAATTAGTGATCCCTTGATGCCTCAGAACATGTCCTACCAACCGATCCCTTCTTCTAGTCAAGGTGTGCCACAAATTTGTCTTCTCCCTAATTTTATTCAATACCTTCTCATTAGATATATGATCTACCCATCTAATCTTCAGCATTCTTCTGTAGCAGTATATTTCGAAAGCTTCTATTCTCTTCTTGTCCAAACTGTTTATCGTCCACGTTTCACTTCCACACATGGCCACAGTCCATACAAATATTTTCAGAAACGACTTCCTGACCCCTAAATCTATACTCGATGTTAACAAATGTCTCTTCTTCAGAAACGCTTTCCTTGCCATTGCCAGTCTATATTTTATATCCTCTCTACTTCGACCATCATCAGTTATTTTGTTCCCCCTATAGCAAAACTCATTTACTACTTCAAGCGTCTCATTTCATAATCAGCATCACCCGATTTAATTCGACTACATTCCATTATCCTCGTTTTGCTTTTGTTTATGCTTATCTTATATCCTGCTTTCAAGACACTATCCATTCGGTTCACTTACTCTTCTACGTCCTTTGCTGTTTCTGACAATTACAATGTGATCGGCGAACCTCTTATTTCTTCTCCATGGATTTCAATACCTACTCCAAATTTCTGTTTTGTTTCCTTTACTGCTTGCTCAATATACAGATTGAATAACATCGGTGATAGGCTACAACCCTGTCTCACTCCCTTCCCAACCACTGCTTCCCTTTCATGTCCCTCGACTCTTGTAACTGCCATCTCGTTTCTTTAAAAATTCTGAATAGCCTCTCGCTCCCTGCATTTGACCCCTGCCACCTTCAGAATTTGAAAGAGAGTATTCCAGTCAACATTGTCAAAAGCTTTCTCTAAGTCTACAAATTCTAGAAACATATGTTTGCCTTTCCTTAATCTATTTTCCAAGGTAAGTCGTAGGGTCAGTATTGCCTCACGTGTTCCAACATTTCTACGGAATCCAAACTGTTCTTCCCTGAGGTCTGCTTCTACCAGTTTTTCCATTCGTCTGTAAAGAATTCGTGTTAGTATTTTGCAGCCGTGGCTTATTAACTGATAGTGCGGTAATTATGGGAAAGGTATTATTATTATGGAAGTTCAAGTGTGGCTGCAAGTACTGTTATTGTGAAGTAATGAGATTCAGTGAAACGTGCGTAAAGAAGTGAATAAGTATGAGCAGTGCCGCCGATAACGTACTTGAGTTTCCGCCCGTTTGCGTGTCGTACCGTACATCGATCGCCCTCGTCGTGCTCGGCCTCCCACAATGAAACTAATGTGAATCAGTAAATTCATTTACCACAAACGACAGCAATCTAAGGTCAGTGTCTTGTAGCGAGCGTGAGAACGTGTGTTCGGTCATCGCGATTCCGCATCATCAACAATCACTTGCGTCGCGGCGGTTACGCGTACGCTCGTCCAAGTGATGATTGTTGAGAGAAACTAATCATCATTGCCTGTACATCTATCACCGAAGGTTCGGCCAGGGTAAGATTGTGAGATATATGTGATTGCGTGAAGTACGATAGTGACAGACATTAACATCGTCAAGAATACTGTGCAATAATAAGGGAATGATAATTACGACCACTCATCAAATTAGCAAGAATGTTAATTGGCATCAACACTTACGACTTAGTGTGTAAACAATGCAACCTGTGTTTTCTTATCGTCTCATAACATAATTGTTCATACCAGACGTAGGACAGTGTTGTGTTTAGTGCCGAGTGGCTCGCCTAAACCCGCTTGCGTACTTATATACATAATCTCAGGCAAGGCAGCAGCAGTGTGGAGCAGAAATAATAGGACCGCAGCGGGGGTACCAGGTACGTGGCGTGGGCAGGGCGCACGGTCAAAGCGAGAACTCTTTAAGGGCCCCCACCAGTTTCACTCCCGGACGTGTTATAATAGCTCGTAGCCGTAACCACGTGCTTTGTTCGTGACACTGTGCTTCACTATTCTACTCTTGCAAATTAACCCGTTTTTCAGTGGCTTCTACCTCTCAGAAGAATTGTTCACAGGATGGACTTCCTATTTATTCAAAGGTTTTTATTCCAATCTTTGATCACAATATCCATTCTTTTGACGATGACCGGTTTCAGTCCGTAATGATCATCCTCAGACCTTTTTTAACCATGTGCTAAAGTGATAAGGCCATAATGGCATCGTCAAAACATATAAATATAATCAGCATAGCATCGTCATATACACTCCTGGAAATTGAAATAAGAACACCGTGAATTCATTGTCCCAGGAAGGGGAAACTTTATTGACACATTCCTGGGGTCAGATACATCACATGATCACACTGACAGAACCACAGGCACATAGACACAGGCTACAGAGCATGCACAATGTCGGCACTAGTACAGTGTATATCCACCTTTCGCAGCAATGCAGGCTGCTATTCTCCCATGGAGACGATCGTAGAGATGCTGGATGTAGTCCTGTGGAACGGCTTGCCATGCCATTTCCACCTGGCGCCTCAGTTGGACCAGCGTTCGTGCTGGACGTGCAGACCGCGTGAGACGACGCTTCATCCAGTCCCAAACATGCTCAATGGGGGACAGATCCGGAGATCTTGCTGGCCAGGGTAGTTGACTTACACCTTCTAGAGCACGTTGGGTGGCACGGGATGCATGCGGACGTGCATTGTCCTGTTGGAACAGCAAGTTCCCTTGCCGGTCTAGGAATGGTAGAACGATGGGTTCAATGACGGTTTGGATGTACCGTGCACTATTCAGTGTCCCCTCGACGATCACCAGTGGTGTACGGCCACTGTAGGAGATCGCTCCCCACACCATGATGCCGGGTGTTGGCCCTGTGTGCCTCGGTCGTATGCAGTCCTGATTGTGGCGCTCACCTGCACGGCGCCAAACACGCATACGACCATCATTGGCACCAATGCAGAAGCGACTCTCATCGCTGAAGACGACACGTCTCCATTCGTCCCTCCATTCACGCCTGTCGCGACACCACTGGAGGCGGGCTGCACGATGTTGGGGCGTGAGCGGAAGACGGCCTAACGGTGTGCGGGACCGTAGCCCAGCTTCATGGAGACGGTTGCGAATGGTCCTCGCCGATACCCCAGGAGCAACAGTGTCACTAATTTGCTGGTAAGTGGTGGTACGGTCCCCTACGGCACTGCGTAGGATCCTACGGTCTTGGCGTGCATCCGTGCGTCGCTGCGGTCCGGTCCCAGGTCGACGGGCACGTGCACCTTCCGCCGACCACTGGCGACAACATCGATGTACTGTGGAGACCTCACGCCCCACGTGTTGAGCAATTCGGCGGTGCGTCCACCCGGCCTCCCGCATGCCCACTATACGCCATCGCTCAAAGTCCGTCAACTGCACATACGGTTCACGTCCACGCTGTCGCGGCATGCTACCAGTGTTAAAGACTGCGATGGAGCTCCGTATGCCACGGCAAACTGGCTGACATTGACGGCGGCGGTGCACAAATGCTGCGCAGCTAGCGCCATTCGACGGCCAACACCGCGGGTCCTGGTGTGTCCGCTGTGCCGTGCGTGTGATCATTGCTTGTACAGCCCTCTCGCAGTGTCCGGAGCAAGTATGGTGGGTCTGACACACCGGTATCAATGTGTTCTTTTTTCCATTTCCAGGAGTGTAGATCTGAAATAAGGTGTAGAATAGGCCACATCGTCCACACAGTCATTACTGCAACTATTTATTGTTCTTAATTAGCATCTTGCGTAACTTTCTTTTGAAAATTTGGATATAATTTTGTGTTAAAGTATTTGACCATCGAGGTTAGTCTCTCTCCAGCCTGGATCTCGCACCTTCCGACGTCCACCTGTGTGGCCCAGTGACGGATGCTCTCCGTGGAGAGCAGTCCGTGGGGCATGGGCAGGTTACTGATGGAGCAAGGCGTGGCTCCGATGTCGACCAGGCCGTCGCATTGAACGGAGATGATGTTGCAAAATAGGGTATTGTAGCCCAAAGTGTGGCGTATTGGAATTCTGAATAAAACCAACCTGCTTTCAGAAAAAAAAACTGCTATAATACTTACTGAACGCCCCTCGTAATAATAAGGTATGTTTATACATGTTTCCTTGTGGGAAAATAGAGACGACGATTGGGACTGGGTTCTCGGTTACCTGTTTAGAAAATTATTGAACCAGTCCTTTCTCTGTTATAAATGGTTAGTCTGAATGTTTGCATGTGTAATCCGTCTTTCTCGCGGCACTCCCGATTACGAATGATCGTGTTATACACGTATGCATTTCAGTCCGTTTACCCAGCAATATTCAGTGCCAACACCCCACAGTAGGTTAAGGTTTTTCTGTTAAATATACGTATGTTCGTGTGCTCCCTCTTAAACATTTAATCCTGAAATGAATGTACAGTAAAAGGCATTCGTGACGTTTGATAACTCATCCCTATTTATCCAGTTCCCTGTTGAGGCTCTTACAGGCCAGCTTAGCTCACATGTCTGTGATTGTTTGCATACTTAAGATCATTTCCCCAGCTGATTCTACTATAGATTTCATCAAGAACTGTGAATCTATATCAAGATTTCTTTTTCCTGTATTGAGGTCTATTCACTAATTTTTTAAGAAAATGTTCTGGATAATTAAGTGGTAGGTCAATTCAGGTGGCAATCCGAAGTATCTCCTGCAAGCAATTCCCTGTTTAAATTCAGATAATTATATACCAGGGTACATGAAAGTCAGTCAACTAAAAGTATGACAAAAAATGTTTTTTACAGATTGTCACCTCATATTTATATTGTTGGACAGATGATTAAAATTCCTTATATGTAAATGAGTAATTAAATTCATCTCTGAATTCAATAGTCCTTTGATGTAGGTGTTTGATTGTAAAAAGTACCATACCGTCCTGGAGGGTACTGCGCTTCTATGACGATCACGTGGAAGACGCGCGTTTTGTGAGGTTCAAGTGATCTCAATGACCGACGCAAGTAGACGCACCTGGCGGAAGGGGCACCGCGTCGTTCTCTGTCTGATGCGTACTACTCGAACGTAGTGAATAACAGGCTGTCAAAAGGAAGGAAAAGAAATACTTGTACAACACATGCTGCGAAGATTTTGTCTGCAACAAAAAGTCACGGAAGAAAAGGTTGTAGAGAAGAGGGGGGAGGGACAGAGTAAGACTCTGAAGACAGGATAGCAATTTAAGTGGACAAAATCAGAAGTAGGTTAGTGAAAGCTGCAGGAGATATTGAAAAGCTATTTGTCTGACGTAGTGAAGAATAAAGACTGATACTTTTGTAGATAGGCAGCAATGTACCTCAGGAGATGAAAGTCGTGTTCCTAGAATGAATTTACACTCTGCAGTGGAGTTCACAGTTCAGAAAATAGCTCCATCAATGGATCAGTTGCCAGGAAAGTCGAAGGAGTCCCTGTCCAGCACACAGTTTTAATCTGCCAGAGCGTTTAAAAAGTTATGATGTGTCACTTAATGACCAAAACAGCGTACATCACGATATTTTAACGGTAACTGGCAGTAGGCCAACGCTTCGCGCAGGGTGTGTGAGTTGACACTGAACGTAAACAAAGGTAAGAGACTGCGTGTACATAGCCAGAAAGACGCATTAATCCACGATTGCCAGATAGTCACTGGGAGCAATCACATCCATTAAGTACCAGCAAGTGTGCGTCGTATGAAGAGTTGTAAAACTATCGTAGGCTACAGAAGATTGTCATAAGTCTGTGTAAGCTACGGTGGTTCACCCTACCAGGCATGGTCATTTAAGATCGTAACTGCATTACCTGCGTTAGGCGTGTTGCATACGTGTCAGGCATTACATCATACGGTTAGTATGTGTGGTGTCACCGCCAGACACCACACTTGCTAGGTGGTAGCTTTAAATCGGCCGCGGTCCATTAGTACATGTCGGACTCGCGTGTCGCCACTGGCAGTGATCGCAGACCGAGCGCCACCACACGGCAGGTCTAGAGAGACGTACGAGCACTCGCCCCAGTTGTACGACGACGTTGCTAGCGACTACACTGACGAAGCCTTTCTCTCATTTGCCGAGAGACAGTTAGAATAGCCTTCAGCTAAGTCCATGGCTACGACCTAGCAAGGCGCCATTTGTACCATTGCATGTACCTCAAGATAGTCTCACTTGTATCATCAAGAATGCTGTATACCACAGGACGATATAAAAGTTAAGTGTTCTAGTAGCTACGTTTTTTTCTTTATCACATTCATCACGTATCCTGTTCCAGACTTAACGCCAGACGGCGGGAGTTGACGCGTGCCCTTTCGGCTACTTCACTGTGGACTGGCTGCCTTAACAGTCCACTACAGTATGTTACTAGATTCCCCTAGAAGTGAAAGCGGTGAATCTTCTAGAAAATGAGTGAGGTATACAAAGGACAACATAACCAACGAATTATTTTTGTTCTACATAGTTATCCTTGTTTCTGTTTCTTAACAATAAAAATCATTATAGCAAAAGTGAAATTGTCAATGTTTAACTCAGGTTTTACTCGAGAATTATTGATTTGCAATGTAAAACATAGGGATGTTGTTATAAAAATAAGAAAATAGATTTATCAAATAGCGATACAAAATCCAATTTCCTCAAAAAAAATTAAAAAAATTTTAAAAATAATAAAAATTTAAAAACTGAAACGTTTCAGTGCAAAATTACAGTAGTCATCATGCAGATTGTTTTCATGTTCGTGCATGCAAACTGTACTTGCATCGAAAGTAATTACTTTGGTTATACGAAAATGTGGAAGCTCCCCCATGAACTAATTTTTATTACTATAAAATGTAATTTATTTCTTATAGGGACGTAAATAAGCAACAAATAACAATGAACGATGTGGACTTCTAATTATGTGCAAAACAAACAAAAAACCAAGAGAATTCTTTGCCTCCCAGTTTCTCTCTCGCACTTTCATTTATGTTTCTTTCCCTACCAGTTCTACCATTACTATTAGTAATGTTACCATTTACTACGTCATTTATGTACTGTATCAAAACTAAATACCGAACTGTAGTTTTGGTGGAGCGCAACTGCGGTGGTACAACATAATAATCGGAGGTAAGGCAGATGCCAGACAGATTCATTGGGAGGATCGTCAGGAAGTGTAGTACACCCACGAAGAATGTACATTTACATCTACATCCATACTCCGCAAGCCACCCGACGGTGTGTGGCGGAGGGTACTCTGAGTACCTCTATCGGTTCTCCTATTCCAGTGTCGTATTGTTCGTGGAAAGAAAGATTGTCGGTATGCCTCTTTGTGGGCTCTAATCTCTCTAATTTTATCCTCATGGTCTCTTCGCGAGATATACGTAGGAGGGAGCAATATACTGCTTGACTCCTCGGTGAAGGTATGTTATCAAAACTTCAACAAAAGCCCGTACCGAGCTACTGAGCGTCTCTCCTGCAGAGTCTTCCACTGGAGTTTATCATCTCCGTAACACTTTCGCGATTACTAAATGATCCTGTAACGAAGCGCGCTGCTCTCCGTTGGATCTTCTCTATATCTTCTATCAACCCTATCTGGTGCGGATCCCACACTGCTGACCAGTATTCCAGCAATGGGCGAATAAGTGTACTGTAACCTACTTCCTTTGTTTCCGGACTGCATTTCCTTAGGTTTCTTCCAATGAATCTCAGTCTGGCATCTGCTTTACTGACGATTAATTTTATATGGTCAGTCCATTTTAAATCACTCCTAATGCCTACTCCCAGATAATTTATGGAATTAACTGCTTCCAGTTGCTGACCTGCTATATTGTAGCTAAATGATAAAGGATCTTTCTTTCTATGTATTGGGAGCACATTACACTTGTCTACATTGAGATTCAATTGCCATTCCCTGCACCATGCGTCAATTCGTCGCAGATCCTCCTGTATTTCAGTACAAATTTTCCATTGTTACAACCTCTCGATATACTACAGCATCATCCGCAAAAAGCCTTAGTGAACTTCCGATGTTATCCACAAGGTCATTTATGTATATTGTGAATAGCAACGGTCCTACGACACTCCCCTGTAGCACACCTGAAATCACTCTTACTTCGGAAGACTTCTCTCCATTGAGAATGACATGTAGCTTCCACCACCCTTGTTAGACCAATGCTTGAATATCGGTCGTCAGTCTGGGATCCGTAGCAGGTAGGATTGAAATGGAGAAGACCCAAAGAAGCGCAACGTTTCGAAAAAGGTTCATATAGCTATCGCGAAAGCTTCGCGGAGAAGCTGCAGTGGTATATGGTACAAGAGAGGAGATGGCCATGACTGTGCGTTTTACCGTTGAAATTCAGAGAACGTTTGTTCCTAGAAGAGGAAACCAATATATTGTTTCCCTCAACGGATATCTCGCGGAAAGACTGTGAATGTAAAATTAGGTATATCTGAGCTCACAGGAAAACTTATCAACAATCGTTCTTCCTGAGAATCATTCGCGACGGGAGCAGGAAAAGGCAGACGTGACACTGGTACACTAAGCGCCCTTCTCCACACATTATAAGGTGGCTTGCGAAGTGTAGGTGTGACGTAGACAGTTATCAGTTCCGGCCGAATGAGACCATCCTCGTACGTAAAACACTGCCACAACATTTGCTGTGCTGTCTTATTGTGTCCACTGCGGGGGTGCTTAATATTCCGGTGCTGGGAACTTTTTATGGTGAACGCTCGCGTCTTCCGCCGCAGACTTCTCTAATTAACCTAGCGGACTGCTACTTAACAGTTACTTCCCGTCTGCGATGCGCCAAGTTTTTGTTGAGTGGGACGTGAGCGAAATGCTGCGCACACACACACACCCGCTCTCCCGCCTTTTTTAGGGTTTCCGCACAACACCGCCCCCCATGACTCCTGGAGCAGCGCTTCCCCTTTCCTCCCGCCTCTTCCCTACAACCGCCCCCCAGAGTTACGATCCCGAGGCCACTACCGCTTCACGACTTCTTTCCCTCCGTCCTCCAGAGACACAACATTTCACTCGGGGAGCCTCCCCTACTTCTACAGCGCCCTCTCTCTACGCCAGTACTCTGAAATGTTAGCGGAACCTCTTCCACTAGGCACGAACAGGTACCCGAGAACCCAGTCCCAATCGTCGTCTCTATTTTCCCACAAGGAAACATGTATAAACATACTTTATTATTACGAGGGGCGTTCAGTAAGTATTATAGCAGTTTTTTTTCTGAAAGCAGGTTGGTTTTATTCAGAATTCCAATACGCCACACTTTGGGCTACAATACCCTATTTTGCAACATCATCTCCGTTCAATGCGACGGCCTGGTCGACATCGGAGCCACGTCTTGCTCCATCAGTAACCTGTCCATCCCCCACGGACTGCTCTCCACGGAGAGCATCCGTCACTGGGCCACACAGGTGGACGTCGGAAGGTGCGAGATCCAGGCTGGAGGCAGAACAGTCAATTGAAGTTCTGTGAGCTCCTCTCAGGTGCACAGACGTGTGTGAGGCCTTGCGTCCTCGTAGAGAAACCCGTTTGAATTTTTATGGCGCCGAACACGCTGAAGTCGTTTCTACACAGCTGGCACCTTGGAGATCGAAAAGGTTTGTGCGATTTTGTTGCGATAACAGACGGCACGCCCATCGACTCAGCCTGCTTTTGTTCATTGCCAGGTCTCCGAAGATATTCTGCAAGCGCTTGTGAATATCTGCGACGCTCTCGTTCTCCGCCAAAAGAAACTCAATGACAGCCCTCTGCTTGGAAGGCACCTCTGTTTACAGGCGACATTTTGGAGCCGGCCGCGGTGGTCTCGCGGTTCTAGGCGCGCAGTCCGGAACCGTGCGACTGCTACGGTCGCAGGTTCGAATCCTGCCTCGGGCATGGATGTGTGTGATGTCCTTAGGTTAGTTAGGTTTAAGTAGTTCTAAGTTCTAGGGGACTGATGACCACAGCAGTTGAGTCCCATAGTGCTCAGAGCCATTTGAACATTTTGGAGGCTGCTAACGCCACCATATATAGTAACTTCATTAAACTATAGGAGCAGAAGCGGGAATATCCCACGACATCCCACAAAATATTTCACTCATTTTTCAAACTAAATTGGGCAAGAAAAAAATCTTGTTGCATTATTTGTTGAACGAGCCTCGTATTAACAGCACGCACAGGTAATGAGTTCACTGTGCTGGATTCGTATTTCATCACTAGCCGACCACTTGCCAAGTGCCTAGAAATGAGTCGTATAACGGCAGATGCTTCACACACATTCCGGTTAAGTGGCTCTGCACGGTTGTCAGATCGGTATTTTACCTATGCCATTCGTTTTTAAGTGTCCACTATCTTCTGGCGGCCGAAGACTTCCGGCATAAGAAGTCACCCCTCATACTGCCAACGGCTTTGTCAAAGAGGGCGGAGGAGCGGAGAGAAATTCAGGGCACTCTCTTGTCCTGGTCGTGGGAAACTGCACCTAAAGGCGGAAGAACCAGCAATTATCAACGGCATGAGGATGCAGAAGGCAATGGAAACCATTGTGTTAAAGACACGTACGTGTATTCACAGGACATGTGGCCTGTAATTGAAGAAGTGTCATGATGATCTCTCCATTCGCAAAAGATTCCAGAATAGTCCCTCATTCGGATCTCCAGGAGCGGACTGCCAAGGGGGAGGTTACTATGAGACAAAGATTCAATAATGAATGGAAGGATAACGTTCTACGAGCCGGGGCGTGGAATGTCAGAAGTTCGAATTTGGTAGGGAAACTAGAAAATCTGTAAAGGGAAAAGCAAAGGCTCAATCTAGATATAGTAGGCGTCAGTGAATTAAAGTGGAAAGAAGGTAAGAAGGTAAGAATTTCTGGTCAGATGAGCATTGGGTAATATCAACAGCAACAGAAAATGGTATAAAGGGAGTAGGATTCGTTTTGAATAGGAAGGTATGGCAGAGGGTGTGTTACTGTGAACAGTTCAGTGACAGGGTTGTTATTATCAGAATCGACAGCACACCAACACCGTGCAGGTATATATGCCGACGTCGCAAGTTGAAGATGAAACGAGAGAGAAAATGTATGAGGATATTGAAAGGGTAACGCAGTATGTAAAGGGATATGAAAATCTAATAGTCATGGGAGTCTGGAATGCAGTTGTAGGGCAAGGAGTAGAAGAGAAGGTCACATGAGAATATGGGCTCGGGACAATCAATGGGAGAGGAGAAACACTAATTTAGTTCTGTAATAAATTTTAGCTAGTAACAGCGAGTACTCTGTTCAAGAATCACTTGAGGAGGTGGTACACGTGGATAATGGCGGGGTGATACAGAAAGATTTCAGTTAGATTACACAATGGCCAGACAAAGATTCCGAAATCAGACACTGGATTGTAAGGCGTACCCAGTAGCAGATATAGACTCAGATCAAAATGTAGTAGTGATGAGTAGTAGTCTGAAGTTTAAGAGATTAGTCAGGAAGAATCGATACGGAAAGAAGTGGGATATGGAAGTACGAACGAATGACGAGATTCGCCTGAAGATCTGTAAGGCTGAAGATACTGAAATAAAGAATAGCTCAGTAGGCAGTGCAGTTGAACAGGAATGGACATCTCTAAAAACGGCAATCACAGAAGCTGGAAAGAGAAACACGGGTACAAAGAAGGTAACTGCGAGCAAACCATGGGTAACAGAAGAAATACTTCAGATGATCGGTGAAAGAAGGGAGTACAAAAGAATCTTCAATGCAGATGGAGGATATTCCGTTAAAGTGACTTAACAGTTGTTAAGTCTGGGCAGATGGGCATTTTACCTATGCCAATAGTTTTTAAGCTCCACGTAAATCTACTGACACTGCTCCCAGTGTGCTGAGAAACACTAGGGTCATTTTCATCGTTTTTATGCCAGAGGCGCTGTAGATCAAGTTTCATGTCCTCGAATTGGACAAGGTTGTTATACTGTTCCTGCTCGATTCTGCTGTCATCTGGGATGGCAATGTCAATGATCCACTATTTCTTTCTTCGCAATTATGACGGTCAGTGTATTGAGTTCTGTATTTGATCTTTCTGAACTCTGAAGTCCCACAGTAACTTCATATGTTTGTTCTCGACGACTTTTTATTTTTCTGGTTTGTGGTCCCACAGTTTCTTTGCCAGCGACGGATGGTAATTTTATTTTAATTTATTAGGTTTCAGGGCATGCCCATGCTGCCTTCTCGTCGCGCGGGATTAGCCGAGCGGTCTAAAGCGCTGCAGCCATGGACTGTGCGGCTGATCCCGGCGGAGGTTCGAGTCCTCCCTCGGGCGTGTGTGTGTGTGTGTGTGTGTGTGTGTGTGTGTGTGTGTGTGTGTGTGTGTGTGTCCTTAGGATAATTTAGGTTAAGTAGTGTGTAAGCTTAGGGACTGATGACCTTAGCAGATAAGTCCCATAAGATTTCACACACATTTGACCATTTTTTAGCCGGCCAGAGTGGCCGAGCGGTTCTAGGCGCTACAGTCTGGAACCGCGCGACCGCTACGGTCGCAGGTTCGAATCTTGCCTCGGGCATGGATGTGTGTGATGTCCTTAGGTTAGTTAGGTTTAAGTAGTTCTAAGTTCTAGGGGACTGATGACCTCAGAAATTAAGTCCCATAGTGCTCAGAGACTTTTAACCATTTTTTGAACATTTTTTGCTGCCATTTCAATACTGGAATGTCAGTTACGATGACACGAAAATGAGGACAACACGTCACCCAGTCAACGAGTGAAGAAAATCTCCGATATGGCCAGGAATCGAACCGAGGGCCATTTGGCTACAAATCTTCAGCACTGACCGTGCAGCTACCAAGGTGGACAAGACGGTTCATTCATACAACATCATTGTGCTTCTTGTTACATTACACATATGTAATCGAGTTATTTTGCCGCCTACAATTAGTAGGACGTAAGGACTTTTTTTTCGAGCAGTTGAACACTTGCCGAGGTGGCACAGTGGCCGGTCAAACCAAGTCAACGGTGTGCAGTACTTAGCCGCGAATGGGTAAAGCTCAGGGCAGGGAGAATTTGGATGGCAGGGCACGCTTAGTGGGAGGGCAGTAGATGCCACACTTTAAGACAGTCTCTAATGTAGCTGCTCGCAACTCTTAGAAATTTTGCAGTAAATCACAGTTACATAATGGAGGTAATATGAGTACATGGTTCAAATGGCTCTGAGCACTATGGGACTTAACATCTATGGTCATCAGTCCCCTAGAACTTAGAACTACTTAAACCTAAGTAACCTAAGGACATCACACAACACCCAGTCATCACGAGGCAGAGAAAATCCCTGACCCCGCCGGGAATCGAACCCGGGAACCCGGGCGCGGGAAGCGAGGACGCTACCGCACGACCACGAGCTGCGGACTATGAATACATCTACAATATCAGACAACTGAGGCACATTCAATGAAGTAATGATCATTACACTGTAACTATCATCCCTGAAAGCTACATATCAGTAACTTTTTTTAGTTATTGATCTATTATGTCTTTAAATGTTTTTCATTATGGAAATTTTTGTCAAAAAATTGCATTCTCCATAGTAACACAGCAACTGAATGCAGCATGAATACCTCAGATATCATATTTGTGTAGTTTTTTAAAGAATATTTCATTTAAATATAATTGCAGTTATTATTACAAACCATGGTAATTTAAGAAGTGATCAATCGCATAGCTGACATCACTATTGAAGTTTATCAACCACGCAGAAATAATTGTTTAAACAATATTTGACGACATTTTGTTATAATCTAACGTGAGCACACTTGTGAAAGATTGCTAGCTTATTTACTTGTGAGCAAACCTTTATTTTTATTTATTCTGAATGGTCTGAGTGTTACTGAATGTTTTTAGCTTTACTTTATTTGAATACTGTTGTAACAGTGTAGTGAGGAAAGTGGTCGAGTCAACAGGCAGTGGCGGAACACTACTGGAGTCAAGTGGAGGCAAACACTTTTTAGTGGTGCACAGAAGGGAGCAGCTCCGACCTTAATGTTGAGATCTGGTGGAAAGCTGACCTGCTTGCGGTAACGTGTAAAGTGAACAGCCACTAGTATGCTTCAACTTTTCAAGAGGTTTTAACTTTCTCGAATTCTGGATGTTCTCCAGTGCATAAATTTAGCTTTTCCGCCTGCGTTGCGGAATTTAGAACAGACACAGTTAGCTCCCGTGTGTTATTGTGTAAACTGTCATACTGTACCGAATTATCGTGGCCTGGTGAATATTTCGTGTATTGTGACCACAAAATAGACTTCGTTTATCGCCCATCTTTGATGACTATTTAGTTTGGCGATTTTCTGCGCCTCTTTGATGACTAGTTAGCTTGGGGATTCCGCTACAATTGTCGAAACACTTTCATCGCATTTTTACTGCAGAGAATGAACTAAGCCTGGAAGAGGAAAAGGCGCCAGGAATAGAGACATACCTGCAGAGATCCTGAACGAGGGAAGAGAGATCCTACAATAGAGAGTGTACCGCCTAATCTCTTTAATTTGGGGGAGAGATGTGATACCGATAGAACGGAAACAGTGTGTCATCTTTCAACGTAGGAAACACGTCCAACAAGATCGGTCATATTTTACGGAAATACGATGTGAAATGTGTTTTCCGACCTCCATCTAAAATTAGAGCACTTTTGAGTTCCGTTAAGAATGATCTTGGACTGCGTAAGGCGGGTGTATATCGTATTCCTTGTAGCTGCGGCATGGCATATATTGGTCAAACTATCAGCACCGTGGAGGACCGATGTACTGAGCATAAACGGCACACACGATTACAGCAGCCAAATAGATCTGCTATTGCCGAACATTGCTTAGATACTGGTCACCCCATGTTATATAATAACACCGAGATATTGGCGTGCACGTCCAGCTATTGGAACAGTGTTATTAGGGAGGCAGTTGAGATTAAATTAGCGAGCAACCTCGTTAACAGGGATGGAGGTTTCTGTTTAAACTGTGTTTGGAATCCGGCTCTCTGCCTTGTCAAAAAACAGAGGGACAGAGTCAATGCTACCTCACCTGCGAATTCATAGTCTCACTATCGATAGCTCTGACTTTGGTCATCTTGGTGGCACTAGTGTTCAGTGTGTGTGTTATCTTTCCTGCTTCAGTTCGAGAACCGAGGTTTTAAATTTGCATGTACGCCGCCTGTCTGTTGCAGTTTGCCTTGAAAATGGCGGGGTGTTCTCCCGCCGAAATATCGGCGGTCGCTGAAAGTGTTACCTGGCTGAATTCCCGGAAGTTATTTGAAAGTTGTATATGGCAGGAGAAACTCAGCTCTCACAGTGTGTCATCTGACTAATACTTAAGAATGGGGACTGATTGAGATGCAGCAGGTATTCAGGAATTACCATACCGCTTATAAGATCCGGATCATGTTGTTGTTGAAGCAGCTAACACGATGTGTCGAGGAGGTACTTGGATTCGAACAAGCAGGGTTTAGAGATGGAAAATCAACAGTAGACGAACTACATATTGCGTAGTACTACATAATATGTAGTTGGTCTACTGTTGATTTTCCTTCTCTAAACCCTGCTTGAAAGTGCTATCAAAGAGCTGGGAATTTTGCAGAGATATTCGTTTTGTGGAGTTCCAAGAAGTGATTGATACTGTGAGTAGGCGGACAAGGGGGGTGTCAAGACGCGCTGCATTGTTGCCAAATTTATTCAAGATGGCGGTGATGACGTCATCCAAGATGGCTGCATGTAGCCTTGGCAACTGTGCATGACGTCATCGAAGATGGCGGATTTTGGCGGGAAAATAGGCCAATTGTGCTATGTCCACTAACCTAACCTCAAGAAAAATGGCGGGAAGTTTGAATTTTGGCGGGAAAATAGACCAATTGTGCTATGTCCACTAACCTAAGCCTCCAGAAGAAAAAATGGCGGGAAGTTTGAATTTTGGCGGGAAAATAGACCAATTGTGCTATGTCCACTAACCTAAGCCTCCAGAAGAAAAAATGATGGGAAGTTTGAATTCCAACACGATAATGCATACAAAAACTGTACTTATCTTTATTACTATTTATTATCATTTATTAACATTCATTATCATTTATTAACATTCATTATCATTTATTAACATTCATTATCATTTATTATTATTCATTATCATTTATTATTATTTATTATTATTGACCTGCCTCCACTAGAAAATTCCCTCCAAATTCAAAGTCCAACACGATAATGACTGCAAAACCTTACTTTTGTTTATTATTATTCATTATTATTCATTATCATTTATTAACATTCATTATCATTCATTATCATTTATTATTATCATTCATTATCATCATTCATTATCATTCATTATTATCATTTATTATTATTATTTATTATTATAGGCCTACCTCCACTAGAAAATTGCGCCAAATTCAAATTCCAACATGATAATGTCTCGAAAACTGTACTTATATTTATTATCATCATTTATTTATTTATTCAAGATGTCCGATTTTTTCGGCGAGAAGGCCATTTTGCTTACATCCATAACAAAAATCTATCACAAGTTCAAATCCCAACACCATAATTCATCACATGAACGAACTTTCTCCGTCAAATAATAAACTGCACTTATAGTAACGTAAGTCACATCCTTTGATTTTGCAGGGGGGGGAAGGGACTGAAGACTTTATTTCAAGCAGTACGGTCATCACTTGTTCTCCAACACAGTCAGCACACACATCTTTGATATCGCAGTGCAGTCGCCACTTCGTCCGCGTTCCAACTGAATTAGTTCAAATCGTCGCCACCCCCTGGCCAGCGCGTGGAGGCACTGCCGACGCCTGTCACGTGAGGCGGCCGGCCACTCGCGCTGGACTGGCGGTACGCTGGGGACGAGCGCAGCGGTCGCTCCCACGTCGGAAACATGTTTTCGCTGGACACGCTGGCACTTGCCGACTTTGACGTCACAGCGGTCCCTTGTCCGCTCACCACGTGTATTCGTCGCCTCCTCACATTTCCCGCCAAAATTGTTTGCCTCAGAGCTGAATCACACAACGGTCGGCTGTTCCCTGCCACACTTTTGGCGCCGAAGTTGTTTTCCTGGGCACGTTCAAACCTGTCGATGCCGACCGCTCACCGTCCACCACATGTCCTTGTGCAAGGGAGAACACAGTGCTACACTTTTGGCGGCAATGTTTGCTCGACAGTGGAATCCGCCATGACTATATAACAGCACCTTTGGTCCGCACTAGAACGCTCGCTAACTGACTCTCTCTCGCATGCGCATAATAACTGTACAATTGCTGTGCCACCGCCCCACTTACGTCACACACACTCCATACACGCGACGGACAGTCTTCTGTAAATACCCAAGTACTTAATTCCATTTCGTTTTTAATCATATTAAATAATTCAATTTACAATTTCATATACGTATGCAAAGGTGTTCAACTACCTAATTTCACCTACTTCTCGAGGACCAGACAGCCACCTCTCCCTAGGAACCAGCGCCGAGTTTGAATTCTGGCAGTAAAGAAAGGCCACTTCCGCTTTCTCTACCAACCTAACAAAATTGTTGGAAAGAAAGGGCACTTGCACTAACCTCAGCCACCCGACCGCCACTTCCTCCTAGGAACCAGCACCAAGTTTGAAATCTGCCAATAAACAAAGCTCACTTGCACTTCCCCCACCAACCTAAGAAAATTGTTTCAAACTAAGCCACCAGCACTCAACCTCTTCCTACACATTTCGGGTAAAAGGACTCACCCTGCACTATATCCATGGATGGAGGAACCATTTTACTTTATTTAGGAATGGAGTATATGTATCACACCGACATGTCCCACGTCATACAGACCTCCTAACCACTCCTACATAACTCATTTATAATGTTCTAGACACACGCTTGCTAATTGTAAACAGTTAAAAATAACGCATAGCACAGCCTACAGACATTAAAAACGCTCTTAAATAATGCAAAACATTTACGTCCAAATAGCCAAACAAATCCTCATTTTCTGTCCATAGGCTGATGGAAGGTGGAAAGAGTGTACTTTATTTATTTGGGACATATATTCTTCAAACTTCTGCATCTCATAGGTTTCGATATGTAAGGCTGACATAAGGCAAGTTCTGAACTCCAGTAGTGCACTACACGTGGCAACACAACCACACCCATCAAGATATTCATTCCAATCCAGACCTATAACTCCTCTACAGATAAATTTGTCCAGTTATTTGTTGACTCACTCACAGTCTGACCAGATTGCAGTTTTTGCGTAAAAACCGCTCAGACTGCGCTGTGCTGCTCGGGGAAGTAATGAAGGACTGCACTCTATTTATTTGGAGCCCCTTTTATTTAGTCGTGGAGTATATTTGTCACAAAAAACCCGCACTGATCCGACTGTGGTCATCTGACACAGGCCACAAAGACGTTAACTGTGGTGTCACAGCCAGACACCACACTTGCTAGGTGGTAACTTAAATCGGCCGCGGTCCTGTAGTACATGTTGGACCCGCGTGTCGCCACTGGGTGATCGCAAACCTAGCGCCACCACATGGCAGGTCACAAGACACGGACTCGACCTCGCCCCAGTTGTACGGAAGACATAGCTTGCGACCAGACGTACGAAGCCTTCCTCTCATTTGCCGAGAGACAGATTGAATAGCCTTTAGCTTAGTCCATAGCTACTACCTAGCAAGGCGTCATTTATATCAGTGCTTATAGCTTACTAATATTCAAGAGAGATGTATTCCAAGGACTAATTAAAAGATAAGTATTAAAAAGCTACGTCCTTTTCTTTAGTGCATTTATAAGTCTCATGTTCCAGACTTCACGCCCGTCTGCGTTAGCCTTGCGTGCCCTATCGGCTACCTCATTGTGTCTCGGCTGTATGGTCTAGACACAACATTATTGGCGACGAGCAAAAGTGTTTGTATTAATTCGTTTGTGTCATGGCTTCGCCACAATCTCCAGATGTACTGTCCGAATTTTTTCGCTTGCAGAATCAGCAGACGCAGGCGTTACTGGAAGCCCTTGGACAGCTCGTCCAGGGTCAACGTGCGCTGCAAAACGATGCGGCAGCCGCCGCTTCTTCGCTACCGCTGCCACAAAACGCTGTTGCACCTCCCTTTCGGCCATACGTGGCGGCCGAAGAGACCTGGCACGAGTGGTCTCGCCAGTTCGACTTTCATCTAGCAGCCTACAGAATTCAAGGTAAAGAGCGGCAGCCGTTTTTGCTTTCTTGTGTCGGTGTGTCTACCTACCGTGTGATAGTGAAATTGTTTCCCCGACGCGACGTAGCAACTCTGTCCTACGAAGAAATTTTGTCTGCTTTAGATGCCTATTTCATAGAAACAGTTAATGTGGTTGCAAAACGGTATACGTTCTTTCGTACAAAACGTACGGCCGGTCAGACTAATAGGGAGTGGGTTGCAACTTTGCAAGGACTTACTAGGGAGTGTGCCTTTGAATGCGACTGTGGCCTCCCTTATTCAGATACTATGGTACGTGATGCAATAGCACAGAACGTTTCTGATGTTCGAATACGGGAACAGATTTTGAAACTCGTAAATCCCTCCCTTCAACAAGTGATAGACATATTGGATCGGCAAGACACACTTGACTTTGCTCAGGCATCGTTTGAAACTTCGCCAGCTGTGTGTCACATTAACGGGCCCGCTGCACGGGACGCTAGGCGGCCCTCGCGCCCGTCGCAGCAGCGGCAGCCTACCTTGCAAACACGTGCGCCGCGTAAGCAAGCAAATGCAGTGAAATCATGCCCGCGGTGTGCAACTAGACATTCGCGTGAAAATTGCCCGTCACGCCAAGCTATTTGCTTTTACTGTCACAAGAAGGGACATGTTCAAAGTGTTTGCCAGAAAAAGCTTAGATCAGACAATCACACAAATTCCATGCCTTTTGCTTCGCGCCGGAATCGAACCCAGGACAATCAGGCTCGTGGACCTTCGCCCATGGACATTCATGTAGTTCATTCCCACCCGTCCAGTGACACTTTAGCTAACAGTGACTGTGTTCGTCCCACCAAAAGTGTGCGTCGACGTCGCCGGAAATCCCGTAAAGTCGCAAGTGCTTCTGTACCTGTATCAGTTCAAATTGCACGTGACAGTCGCTCTTGTCGTCAACAGGGCAATAAACTTTTTGTTGACTTAGACTTTGAAGGCAAAGTGATACCATTCCAGCTCGATACCGGAGCTGCAGTTTCATTGATCAATCACGACACGTATAAACAACTGGGCAAACCGCCATTGCGTGCCGCAAATGTTAAGTTAACTAGTTACTCAGGACAGCATATACCTGTGTTAGGACAGTGCAGCCTTATTGCAACATACAAGGGACAAACAAAACTTGTGTCATTTTACGTTCTTCGTTCTTCTACTGCAGTGGACTTGTTTGGTTTAGATTTGTTTCAATTGTTTAATTTGTCTATAGTAAATCAGGTCCTATCAGTGAATCAGACTGTGCCTTCCGCCAGTGTTTCTAGTCTTTGTGAAGAATTTGCAGACATTTTTGCACCGGGCCTTGGTTGCGCTAAGAACTATGCAGCACATTTGGAACTGAAAGACAACGCGCAACCAAATTTTTTCAGAGCGCGCAATGTTCCGCACGCATTGCGTGATGAGGTCGCAAGAACATTAGCCGATTTAGAATCTCAAGGTGTAATTGAACGTGTGCAGGCTTCTCTCTGGGCCTCACCCTTAGTAATTTTGCCAAAACCTTCCGGTAAACTGAGACTTTGTGTGGACTTCAAGGCAACTGTGAATCCTCAACTTGTGACTGCTACTTTTCCTTTGCCCCGCCCGGAAGATCTTTTTGACAAACTGTGCCCGGGAAAATACTTTTCAAAGTTGGACCTAGCAGATGCGTACTTGCAAATCCCTGTGGACGACGAATCCCAGCGCGTCTTAGTGGTAAACACGCATCTTGGCTTGTCTCGCTTCAAAAGACTGCCATTCGGGTGTGCATCCGCACCTGCTTTGTTTCAGCAATATTTACAAACTATTTGTGCGTCGGTCCCTACTGCTGCGAACTATCTGGACGATATTGTGCTCTCAGGACAGACAGAAGCAGAACATTTGCAAAATCTCCGAACATTATTTCAGGTATTGCGTCAGAATGGTCTTCGCTTGAGGACGGACAAATGTGTGTTTTTTGCTCGTGACTTACCCTACCTGGGGCATGTCATAAATGCCCAAGGTATACATCCGCGTCCAGAGCTCCTCCGTGCCATACAGGAATTACCTGCTCCGCAGAATTTGAAACAGCTACAGAGTGTGCTGGGTAAAATTAATTATTATGCAAAGTTTGTGCGCAATGCTTCTTCCATTTCAGCTCCGCTTCATCGCTTACGCCGTAAAGGTGTTCCGTTCGTCTGGACGACGGAATGCGAACGCGCCTTTCGCCAGTTGAAATCGGCGTTACTTTCAAATACTTGCCTTACGCCATTCGATCCCCGAAAACCTCTTTTGTTGATGGTAGATGCATCGGATTTCGGGATCGGTGCGGTGCTTGCGCACAAGGATGGCTCGCATGATCGCCCTATTGCCTTTGCGTCAAAATTGCTCTCATCTGCGCAAAGAAATTATTCACAGATCGAGAAAGAAGCTTTAGCTCTCGTGTTTGGTGTTACAAAGTTTCATGATTTCTTGTATGGTCGTCACTTTACCATCATCACGGACCACAAACCTTTGACATCGCTTTTTCATCCGAACCAGCCTGTACCTCCACGTACAGCGCAGAACTTCATTCGCTGGTCACTTTTTCTCTCGCAGTACCGCTACGAGATCTTGTATCGGTCCACTGCTAGGCACGGAAACGCTGATGCGTTGTCCCGTTTGCCTGTTGTTGAGGATAAAGCATTCGATTCTTCCGAACTTGCTTGCATGTTCATTGATTCGGAAACCGATGACGTGGTCGAATCGTTTCCGATTGATTTTCGTCGTGTAGCTACAGCCACAGCTGCTGACCCTGTCCTTGCTACTGTTTTGCGTTTTGTTGCTACGCATTGGCCCTTGTCAAAGTCACGGATCGAGGATCCTTTGGTTCGCCGTTTTTTTGCTCACAAGGAGAGACTTTTTGTACGACGTGGTGTTTTGTTGTTGCGTTCTGATAATGATCAATCCCGAGTCGTGGTCCCACGATCGTTACAGTCCTCTGTCTTAAAGCTTCTTCACCAAGGACATTGGGGTATAGTGCGTACGAAACAACTCGCTCGTCAGCACTGTACTTGGTTCGGACTCGATGCTGCGATTACGAATATGTGCTCCTCTTGCGTGGCGTGTGCCGAAAAACAATCCGCACCGCCGCGGAAATTCTTTGCATGGCCGAAAGCCACTTCCCCTTGGCAACGCTTGCATATCGATTTTGCTGGTCCATTCTGGAATGCTCGATGGTTGGTTGTGGTCGATGCTTTCAGTAATTTTCCTTTTGTTGTCCGGATGTCTTCCACGACGTCTTCTGCCACAATCCAAGCCTTGTCTGCTATCTTTTGCATTGAGGGTCTTCCGCAGACTATTGTTTCCGACAATGGCCCACAATTCATGTCCGCAGAATTTCAGTCATTCTGCACGGCCAATGGTATTCAACATCTGACATCCGCGCCGTTTTCGCCTCAGTCAAACGGTGCCGCTGAACGATTGGTCCGGACTTTCAAGTCACAGATGTTGAAATTGAAAGAGTCGCATTCTCGGGAGGACGCTTTGTTGCTCTTTTTGTCTTCGTATCGCTCTCAGCCCCGCGATGGTCGCTCACCGGCTGAGTTGCTTCATGGTCGTTCTCTTCGAACCTGATGTCTTTGCTGCATCCGCCGCATCAGGTTCCTGTGCAGCGGCAGACTCCTGCTTTTGCTCCTGGCGACGTTGTCTATTATCGCAACTATCGCGGTTCACGGCGTTGGCTCGCAGGGCGCATTCTTCGCTGCCTCGGCCGCGCGATGTATTTGGTTTTGGGGGCCTCTGGTGAGGTGCGTCGGCATCTCAATCAGCTGCGCCTCTGTCGTCGCCTGGGTTCTGCCGCTCCCCGTCTGCTTTCAGCGACGGAGCCGTCCGGTCAGCGCCCTGGGGACCCATCTACTGGCTCGCCTCATCCCCAGGTGTTACCGACGCTGCCTTCCATTTTGCCTCATGGCGTCGCGCCGCCGCCGCAGCCGCCGCCGGCGCCGCCCGCAGCGGACGCTTCGCTGCAGCCGCCTGGCGCCTCCCTGGGTCACGCGCCGCCGATCGCTTCCCGTGACCAGCCGTCCTCCGCCATGGACCTCTTGCCCGCTCCGGACCAGATGTCGTCTTCGCCCGTCGGGTCTTCCGACCGCATGGAGGTCGACCCTTCGGCCCCTCTTGTCTCATTACGTGCGCATACACCTCATGTTGACGTGCACCCTGGACTAGGTTTGCAGGCGTTTCCTAGCTCCCCTCGGACCGAATGGCCGGGTGCGGGTGGCACAGCCTCGCCTGTTGTTAGGCTCCCCACCTCATCGCATACGTCAACATGGGGTCCTCCCCACGGCGGGCGGAAGCCTTATCTCACGACCGTTCGCCGATTTGCGGGGGAGGAATGTGGTGTCACAGCCAGACACCACACTTGCTAGGTGGTAACTTAAATCAGCCGCGGTCCTGTAGTACATGTCGGACCCGCGTGTCGCCACTGGGTGATCGCAAACCTAGCGCCACCACATGGCAGGTCACAAGACACGGACTCGACCTCGCCCCAGTTGTACGGACGACATAGCTTGCGACCAGACGTACGAAGCCTTCCTCTCATTTGCCGAGAGACAGATAGAATAGCCTTCAGCTTAGTCCATAGCTACGACCTAGCAAGGCGCCATTTGTATCAGTGCTTATCGCTTACTAATATTCAAGAGAGAT
Organism: Schistocerca nitens; assembly: GCF_023898315.1. NCBI lineage: Eukaryota > Metazoa > Arthropoda > Insecta > Orthoptera > Acrididae > Schistocerca > Schistocerca nitens. Next base: position 7,678,331 of record NC_064623.1, on the reverse strand, counting down.
GTATTCCAACAAGAGAATAAAGTTAAGTATTAAAAAGCTACGTCCTTTTCTTTAGTGCATTTATAAGTCTCATGTTCCAGACTTCACGCCCGTCTGCGTTAGCCTTGCGTGCCCTATCGGCTACCTCATTGTGTCTCGGCTGTATGGTCTAGACACAACATTAACAACTCCTAATTTCACCACACAATAGCAAACTGCTCGTAAATAATGCAGTACACAATATCGGCAGACGAGCTATCTACTCTTAAACTCTCCAAATAACGCACAGCACAGTACACAGACATGCTCGCAAAAAAATAGTCCAACAGACGCGCCCAAACACCCCCAGCTGCTAAACCTACCAAAAAGTCTCTGTTCGGCCTCCCCCAAACATGACCTCAACACAGTCGCATTCGCGCCTAACACCGGAGAAATTGATACCGCCTATGCGCCTTAGCTTACTGTCCCAGGCAGGTCCAGGCAGCGCGCGCGTGCGGTCGGCGGAGGAGGGCGTTCCAGAGCCTTCACTCAAGTTCAGCTTCCCAGCGCTCGCTCGTGATAGCCGACCAGAAAGGGCACTCTCATCTGACACACGCGAAAGCTGCATTGTTCTTCTCATGTTTACCGCAGACGTCTCATGTCTGGACCTGCCTTCACGTCTATTGTCAGAATAGTGCATAGCTCGTCGACACACACGAATAACGCCGCTGCAGTGTAATGATTGACAACACTCTATTTATTTTTTCAAACAACTTATTTAACCATACAGTATATCTATCACACAATCACCCTAGGCCACGGACACGCACTCAATCATAATTACAGTACACACAATAGCAAACTGCTACTAAATAATTCCTCACACAGATGTGTAGATACGCTCAGTATTCGTAAACTATCCTAGTAACGCATAGCAGAGCCTGCAGATCCGTTCGCAAAATAACTGAGCAGCCGTGCGCAAGTACCCCCCACTCCGCACCCTGCCCACAGGATCGTGAAGTCACCCATCCGTCTGATTTCAGACCTCGCACAGCCCCTGCTCGGCTTCCGCAAGCGCGAGTTGGCGTGGTCAACGCGCTCGTCAGCTGTCAAAGCACACACAGACGTCCGTCCAGGACCGCGATCCGTCACAATCCCGAGCCACGACCACCGAACGCGGGTGAAAGTCAACTTTATATCAACGTAGCATAATTCCAAAGCGCAGCCTCCATACGCTAGACACATCATACTCCTATGACACTGTAGCACATTGCTCCTCACACGACATTACACGGCCCTTTACTAACATAACTACACATCCCTGCTCTCGCCTCGTCGCGTGACCAGCCATCTAAAACCTTCTCAATATTATTCTTACTTTACAATTTAAAAAAAAAAAAAAAATAAGATCTAATTTACACCTCCCACCGCACTTAACCTCACACCCGTCCCACCATCAATAAACACAAACGTCCTCAACCCTATCTTGACACTCATGTATCACCCCACAAACCATGCCCACCAATCAATTTACCATTCTCATCCCCTCTTTTCGAATTACAAACGTAGCCTCTATCTAAACACCAATCAACTCATCTTTCTCGCACTTTCAACAGTAAAATTAATTTTACACACACCCAGAAATACCAAACGCAATTAAAGAGTCAAACTTTTATACAGAGCATCACGCACATACGACACTCACACCAATATTCAAAGCCTGGTCCATATTTACCACCTCCACCTTCAATGAAATATTATTACCATTGCCCCTCGATTTGTACCTATTTTTCCGCTCTTAACTGTTGTCACTAGCGGTCGAATATCACTATCTATAGATTGCATAAATTTCCACATAAAAAAAATCTCGCCCCGCCGTTTAGAGACTCCTATATCCGAACACATAGTATCATTCAACTATCACTTGCTCTTATCTAATAACTCATCCATCAGGTCTGGGGGCAAGGTCATACCTTTCTTAGTTTCTTTCTTTCTTTCTTTCTTTCTTTCTTTTAGCAGCAGACAGCTAAATTGCGCCATCAACTTAACATCACCATTCGCGAAACATATCTTCAAATACGTAAACACACTTACTCAATTACACAGCGGCCCCACTGAGGACGTGACCTTCAATATTACAGTTCTTAATCCAATAACCACCGAAACAAGTACTAAATGCTCAAACTAATCCCATAGCGCCTTACAAAGCGAGTGTCCGAGCGCCGCCAGCGGCATGTCAAAGCCACATGGCTGTCCATCTAAACAGCCGTCCACTCAGCCCCCAGGACCAGAATGCTGAAGTGGGCTCTCCCTATACCTGCTCTCCAGCTATTGTCTAACGACATACAGTGCACAAATGGATTCCTGAATAGGACAGATCTCTCTCTCTCTCTCTCTCTCTCTCTCTCTCTCTCTCTCTCTCTCTCTCTCTCTCTTGCATCTCCAACAGGACATGTAAACAGTTTCTCCCCCAGCCAGCGAACCCGACGTCATTCACGCTTCGCTGACAATTTCCACTTACAAATCTTAAACACTCGCATATATAAAACCATATTCACTCCTGCCAAAACTCACTTAATAATAAAAAAGCATTCTCCCTTTCTAAGCATAGATGAGTATGCATTTATCTTCACCCATCTAATCTCTGCAATTTAAGTCAGAGAAAGACATATCGATTACCTTCTGAAACCTGTCTATAAACAGAACGATCTCAGTTACTACAACAGGACCTTGTTTTGACCATTCGCCGGAAATGCGCGCAATGTTGTACACCTCAAACTAGGTACAAGTTCAACAGATCCTCAACACCCTGTCATCTTTATCCTCTACCATCAAACAGTGAAAAAGTCACGAAGGCGCCAATGCGACCCACCTCCAGTGCGGGCAAACGGAATTCACAATACTCCCCCCGAATAACTCAGAGTGCAACCATCCAAGAATTCCTAACAGCTCGCCAAGTCCGACACCTCAAACTACAAATGCCTATATGAACAAGATCATATTAAATATACACACGCTGCAGAGAGCCCTTTAAAGTTTGATCACCCATACCCTAAGCGAATGAGAAGCTGCCTCTGGCCCTTGTTCAGACAGTGTTTTCTAACACGCTTTTGCACACTGCCGAGCATTTCGTCTTTCTGCCGCGACTTCGAAGTCGGTGTCTGATTCTGAACAGACATTAACACGGACTGATGCACAGCCTCTCACAGGCAACTATACCTTGCACCTTGTAAATCATATTCTTACAGTCGATAGCATAACACTGAATGATTTTAAATAAAGGACAGCCACAACACAAGGAAACTAGAGGAGCCTGCTGGCGTTGTAGCGACGTCCCTAGAAAGTGATTGACCACCTCTACATTTAAACTCATATGTCGCAATGACCGAATAGTTTATAACTGTGCACTCCATTTCTAGTGATTGGTCATTTTTGCACACAAGTACGGGATCACCGTTTTCGGTGCTAGCAACCCTGGAAGTTGCGGTCCATCAACCAAAATTTGTTCCCCAACTCAAGCAAGCATTGTCAGTCAATCATTATGTCGTACCCAATGCACAGATGCGATGGATAAGACACCACCGATCTACTGTAATATTATCCGTCACAGCTGATATCGCGAAAAATTTTACAGTAAGTCCAACACTGGACAATCACGAGACAGCTTGTTTTCTTAATTTCAGAATCATAGTTAAACCATACATCCTCTACTTTGCAAGTATCATTGCGACGATTCATAGATGACTGCTCAGCACGTCCGTTCACACTTAATTCTCGAACACATAAAGACGATCAAATTATACCAGACAACGCTATACATATTTCTAAGACCTCGCGCATAGTACTCGATCAATCTCTCTGCGTATGGCGGTCACAGAGCTATCTAGTCCTCTAACGTTAAAAGACCATCCTCACCTCGGCATTGACCAACCTACCCCGCAACATCGCTACCCAATTAACCCTCAACCGAGCAGACGAATACAGCTACACTCCACCTCTCTTGGCTGAATAGAGCTTTCCTAGTCCTAACCCCTCCAAGTGCACCACATTTCTCGAGATGTAACCAAGTCTTGGAGCTTAGCACACCATATCGATCTATAGTAACAGATCTCAGAGTGCCTTAATTTAATAGCATACAGTTAAGAAGGACAAGAACGGAGTGATATTTATACACAACGTAGTTCGATACATTTTTAAGTAAATCATCCAATTTATCACGTGTAAGGTATTGTTCCTGAGTCCATGATCGGTGCATCGAAGGCTCCGGTAGGAGAGAGAGAGAGAGAGAGAGAGAGAGAGAGAGAGAAAGGGAGAGAACATAAACACACACACACACACACACACACACACACACACACACACACACACACACACTCCTAAGACTAGAACGTTCAGCACTTAAAAACGTTGAATAACCTTAGATCGCTTACTTTTCCGTCCTGTCAGACATACATCCTTCTCCCCGGTCACCTTACGCTGAGCTATCGCTACCCCAACCGTAAAACTTTTCCTTTCTATGATACGAGCCCAATATAGCCCTGCGGACACGTCTAGTACCCAATGATCACACCAGATCACGAGTCAGAAATAATACTATTACTCCATCAGGTCTATATAAAAATGATAGTTATTAGCAGCCGGTACATCCTACAAGCAAGCGGATACGCATAACATCAGCGTCCAACATGTGAAAATTACAAGTCATCCCGTCACCGACTCTGTAAACACCCGTCTGTCGGGTAAGTGTGTACACAATGATTACAGCCCCTCACAAATACCCACAGCTAACTTAGTTATGACGCTGAAGTCTCGATTTTACACCAAGCATGCGACAGGGTGAGGATCGCGTTTAGAGGAATGTGTCAACTTTCATCACACATGAGATGGGAGTCCTCTGATGACCGACGGGTTCACCGTTAACGATCGCAAGTAGACAGTGCCTTAAACCACATACCGAACACGTAGCCACATGCGGCTAGAACGCTGGCTATATCACGTGACTAAAGCATCCAAATAGGGAAAAAAAAAAATCTACCTTCGGCAATTTTTCCTTCTCTAGAATAAGCGAGTCAACGTTTGAATCGTACCTAGTTGCAGCTCTGTCTCGATCGATCATCCCGTACACCCTCTGTTATCATTTAACACAGATGTGAGTAAGTTTAGACGTGAATGATTCTCTGTCCTCCTGAAACGCATCAAATACAGTATTGAACTCGCGTGTATCACTGCTACCTCAGTAGACATACACTATAATATGAACTCAACGAGAAAAAATTGACTGCCTTCCTTATTCCACTTGCTTCGATGTCATCGTTTTCCTGCATTCCTCTTGTTGCCGCATACTTGACTCCATGTACAAATTCCCCCCTGCGAACCAGAAGATAAACAAGTACGTTCTCATTTTCACCGCATTTCGGTGTATATTAGGTTAGTTTATACCTATGCGCTAATCAGTTTTCTCATTTCTTTCCATTTTATGTCAGATCCATCCATGCGACCGCGACATAAGTTATCGTTCTGTGTTCCAAAATGGCCTCTAAATGTAACCAAGGCGTGTCCAGTCACCTCCACGTTCGGAGAGCGCTTGCTCTGTTTTCTGCATCTCTGTGTACCCGCACACCTTGCGGACGGCTTCCAGGACACGGTCCCATCGGCTGGTGGACCAAACTTCGAGCATGGAATAGTTCTCCGGCCGTAACGCGTGCTTGGTCCACCCGCGAACCCTATCACGGATGCTGCGTATGGTGGATCTGCCTCTCGCACACAGCTCCGGATATATAGTACGCAGCAGATTCACACTCTAACGCTAACTCGGCTATTGTATACTGTGGATCTGCATTCCAATACAGCTTGCTACCTTGTGCGAGACGGATCCACCGTGCGCGGCGTATTGTGGATCCGCATCTGAACACCGCTCTCCATATAACTCGCGGCGGATCCACATTCGAACGTTAACCCTACTCTACCGCCGGTCCTGGGAGCCTTCCGCGAGGCGTGGATGTACATAGAGATACAGAAAACAGAGCAAGCAACAGAGCAAGGTGCCAGGAAGTCGTTTCTGAAAGTATTTGTATGGAGTGTAGCCATGTATGGAAGTGAAACGTGGGCGATAAATAGTTTAGACAAGAAGAGAATAGAAGCTTTCGAAATGTGGTGCTACAGAAGAATGCTGAAGATTAGATGGGTAGATCACATAACTAATGAGGAGGTATTGAATAGAATTGGGGAGAAGAGGAGTTTGTGGCACAACTTGATAAGAAGAAGGGACCGGTTGGTAGGACATGTTCTGAGGCATCAAGGGATCACCAATTTAGTACTGGAGGGCGACCAAGAGATGAATACACTAAGCAGATTCAGAAGGATGTAGGCTGCAGTAGGTACTGGGAGATGAAGAAGCTTGCAGTGGATAGAGTAGCATGGACAGCTGCATCAAACCAGTCTCAGGACTGAAGACCAGAACAACAACACATACGAAATATGTAATACACGCGTAAAATGTTCAAACTTCTTACTGTTGTTATTTATAGATCCCCAGACTCCGATTTCACAACATTTTTTGCTAAAGCTAGAGGAGGTTCTTGGTTCACTTTATAGGAAATACAAAAAGTTAGTTATATGTGGTGACTTCAATATTAATTGTATAAGTGATTGTGCAAGGAAAAGGATGCTGGTAGACCTCCTTAATTCATATAATCTTATGCAAACCGTATTCTTTACAACGAGAGTGCAAGGGAACAGTAGAACAACCATAGACAATATTTTTGTTCATTCGTCATTATTAGAAAGGCATTCTATTAGCAAAAAGGTGAATGGCCTTTCAGATCATGATGCACAGATTTTAAGTCTAAAAGATTTTTGTGCTGCAACACATGTTAAATATAGTTACCAACTTTTTAGGAAAGCTGATCCAGTTGCTGTACAGACTTTTGTAAACCTTATCAAGGAACAAGAGTGGCAAGATGTTTATAGTGCTGATACAGTAGACGAGACTTTTCTCGTGCTCTTTGAAAGTTGCTTTCCGTTAGAACGTTCAAAACAGGGTACTAGCACAAACAGGCAGCCTGGGTGGCTGACTAAAGGGATAAGAATATCTTGTACAACAAAGTGGCAATTATATCAAAACGTTAGAAACAGTCAAAATGTAAATGCAGCAGCCCATTACAAACAGTATTGTAAGGTGCTTAAAGAAGTTATTAGGAAGGCAGAAAGTATGTGGTATGCAGATAGAATAGCTAAGTCTCAGGATAAAATTAAAACCATATGGTCAGTCGTAAAGGAAGTTGCTGGTCTGCAGAGACAGGTCGAGAATATAGAATCAATGCGTAGTGGGGATGTCCGTGTTACTGATAAGTCGCATATATGTACAGTACTTAATAATCACTTTCTGAATATAGTAGGTGAACTAAATAGAAACCTAGTCCAAACAGGGAATCATATAGCGCTCTTAGAAAAAAGTGTTCCGAGACTGTTACCTGAAATGCTCCTCCATGATACTGACAAGAGGGAGATTGAGTTAATAATTAAATCATTAAAGACCAAGAACTCTCATGGATATGACGGTGTATCTAGCAGAATACTGAAGTATTGTTCCACGTATGTTAGCTCAGTACTTAGCCATATCTGTAACTTTTCCTTTAGGAGTGGTCGGTTTCCTGACCGATTAAAGCACTCTGTAGTGAAGCCACTTTATAAAAAGGGAGACAGGGATAATGTTGACAATTATAGACCTATTTCTATGCCATCGGTGTTTGCTAAAGTTATCGAGAGGGTTGTATATACAAGGTTACTGCAGCATTTAAATTCACATAATTTGCTGTCAAATGTACAGTTTGGTTTTAGAAATGGCTTAACAACTGAAAATGCTATAGTCTCTTTTCTCTGTGAGGTTTTGGACGGATTAAATAAAAGGTTGCGAACGTTAGGTGTTTCCTTTGATTTAACGAAGGCTTTTGACTGTGTTGACCACAAAATATTACTGCAGAAGTTGGAACATCGTGGAGTAAGGGGAGTAGCTTACAATTGGTTCGCCTCCTACTTTAAGAACAGAAAGCAGAAGGTAATCCTCCGCAATATTGAGAGTGGTAATGATGTTCAGTCCCAATGGGGCACTGTTAAATGGGGCGTTCCCCAAGGGTCGGTGCTGGGGCCACTGCTGTTTCTTATTTATATAAATGATATGCCTTCTAGTATTACAGGTGATTCAAAAATATTTCTGTTTGCTGATGACACCACCTTGGTAGTGAAGGATCTTGTGTGTAATATTGAAACATTATCAAATAATGTAGTTCATGATATAAGTTCGTGGCTTGTGGAAAATAATTTGATGCTAAATCACAGTAAGACTCAGTTTTTACAGTTTCTAACTCACAATTCAACAAGAACTGATATTTTCATCAGACAGAATGGGCATATTATAAGCGAGACGGAACAGTTCAAGTTCCTAGGCGTACGGATAGGTAGTAAGCTGTTGTGGAAAGCCCATGTCCAGGATCTTGTTCAGAAACTAAATGCCGCTTTATTTACCATTAGAACAGTATCTGAAATAAGTGACAGTTCAACACGAAAAGTAGTATACTTCGCATATTTTCATACGCTTATGTCATATGGTATTATTTTTTGGGGTAATTCTTCTGATTCAAAAAGGGTATTTTTGCCTCAAAAACGGGCTGTTCGAGCTATGTATGGTGTAAGTTCGAAAACCTCTTGTCGACCCCTATTCAATAGTCTGGGAATTTTGACATTGCCCTCACAGTATGTATTTTCTTTAATGTCGTTTGTTGTTAGCAATATTAGCTTATTCCCAAGAGTTAGCAGCTTTCACTCAGTTAATACTAGGCAGAAATCAAATCTGCATGTGGAATGCACTTCCTTGATTCTTGTGCAGAAAGGAGTGCAGTATTCTGCTGCATCCATTGTCAATAAGCTACCACAAGAACTCAAAAATCTTAGCAGTAGCCCAAACACTTTTAAGTCTAAACTGAAGAGTTTCCTCATGGCTCACTCCTTCTATTCTGTCGAGGAGCTCCTGGAAGAGCTAAAAAATTAAGCAAATTCCAGTGTTACATTCTTGATTTTCTTTATTTAAACTAACGACTTGTCGCCTGAATATGTTTCTTATATTTCATTTTACCTGTTTCTACAATCGTGTTATATATTCATGTATTGACTCGTTCCATGACCATGGAGACTTCTCCTAAATGTGGTCCCACGGAACAATAAATAAATAAATAAAAAACTCTATTGTCTCGAATACAATTAACAGTTGCGTCTTGCTGTTCACATACGTTGAAGTCCGAGTCGTGCACTACACAGCCTGACAATATGAATCAAATCTGTCGGCACAATGTTTAGCACAGTGGACATGCATTCGGGAGAACCGCGGTTCAAACCCGCATCCGGCCATGCTGATTTAGGTTTTCCGTGATTTCCCTAAATCGCTTCAGGCGAATGCCGGGATGGTTCCTTTGGAACGGCACGCACGACTTCCTTCCCCATCCTTCCCTAATCCGATGGGACCGGTGACCTCGCTGTTTGGTCCCTCCCCCAAATCAACCAACCAAATCGGTGAGCGGAAGTTTTTACGGGCCCCTTGTTAGTAGTATAGATTCTGTGGTAATTTCGTAAATGTTCTTCCGTAAGGTCAGAGACGCACTCTAGCCTTCTACTGGCAGGCGTTTGTGCTGCGCTGACATTGAAACGGTGGCCGACTGAAGCTCTGAAGACGGAGGTGGCCTTCGAAGAGAGAAAAAAAAGAGAGAACACCGCGATTACAACTAGCCAGCCGTATGGCGGGGTGGGGGCATGGAGTCAGCGAAGAACTTACAGACAGAAGAGGAGATGGACGTTATTGAGTTTTTCTTTCGTTTCACTTCAATGTTTCGCTTTCGCCAAGAAGAACCATTACCATCACGGTTACCGTGACTCTGTTAGTACGTGCGTGAAAACTTTTAACATCACGTTCGTGCTACCTCTTGCCTAAGACACAAGTGCTCACTGGTACGTCGCGTTTCGAACAAGTGAGGCTGCCGGCTGTTAGCGAGTATCGGGAAGTTGCTTCCATTCGACAGCGGACCCGCCCGAGCGCTGCGATCTCATCTGGAGCAGCACTTAGCAGGCTGGGCGGCGTGCGCCAGCCCCCCACCACATACGCCACAAACCGTGGGGGCGGGGGGAGGGGGGCCCCCGCTACTGTGCCAGCACTCTCTCAACTGCACAACCTGCTTCCGTCAGTTCCCGTAGTGTAGTGGTTATCACGTGCGCCTCACACGCGCAAGGTCCCCGGTTCGATCCCGGGCGGAAACAAAATTTTTCATTTCGCTTTATATTGCGTTCATGCATAACTTCACAGCGTTTGAACCGTGATTTATTTTCAAAGTATATACTTGAGAATTTATTTTATTTACTAGCGATTCATCAAGAACATTAACACATTTAATCACACTACATAAGCGTGGAAGCAGTTGCCAGGGAGTAACTGATGAAATCACGACCAAATTACTTTTAACAAATAGGAAATTTTATTCACTTTATTAGTGCCTAAAGGCGTTTTTTAAAAGAAACAGATTTAAAATTGTAATCAGAAAGCACCCTCTAAATATCAAGTTACAATTTATTCAGAGGCAGAAAGAAACAAGTTTTGACTGTATGAGCTTTTGGGCAGATAACCTTGCCGCTTCCTTATGACTCGGCCGTATTTACGACCGCTAACAACAGCCTCTGAAAGACTACACTGGTGCAAAATATGCACCCCCCCCCCCCTTAGGAGGGATGGATATGGTACAAAAGAATAAAAATTAAAATATTAACCTTGCCACCGAAGGTGTAACTTTATTTTAACTTCTAAGTCTTATGGTGAAACGGTGTCAACTTTATATACTAAAATGATCATTTTTAATAAAAGCCCATGAAATGCAATCTTGCATAAAATCCTCAAGATTGGCCAAACAGGTTAAGATGCTCTACAGTACACAGATACCGCCTCTCAAGATGATAGGCAAGATCAAAACATATTTCAGGTATTAGGCCGTTACACTCCAAGCAATAAATTCGGTAACACACCAAATCCGACAAACATGACAGAGGCTGCTCCGAACGACAGACAGACACTAACTGCCTAACAAATGCGGACGAGAGACAGATAAGCTGGGGACGAGAGTGTGACCCAGACTGGCCGACTGGCGAGCTCATAGCGCCCCTTAAATGCACGTGAACAGCCTACCTTTCCGCTTTCCCACCAGAGGGAGACACCAAAGCTGCGATTGCCACAGCGGCGCCACCGCCAGAAACGGAGGGCGACTGCTTCACACAACGCGCTGTGGCGCGCTCTTCATAACAGCAACTTTTACCACGGCTCAGCGTTTTTCTTTCGCATGGTAGTATTCCGGTTGCTATGGATTTATTTACCAATTGTCACTCTCCTATTTACAGCTTACTATTAAAATCTGAGTTCACATATTGTTATTTTGTCATATGGAGGCAGTGAGTGGAGCTATGAACGCCAGGGAATGGAATGTCAACTAGAGGAATCGACATATTATTGTGCTCGAGTTCAGTAGATGGGTGACAGCAGTGGGGCAGTCTGAGACATTTACGCCGGTTATGGGGATAAGGCCACTGCACAGAGCACGCCAAGAAAATGGATTCCTCGTTTTAAAGGGAATCGTTTTGACATTGGTGATCCTCCACGTTCAGGAAGACCTTCTCGGTTTGATGAAGATCGTTTAAAAGCATTAATCCACAATGATCCACGCCAGTGTACTCTAGAACTGGCAAATGTGACGAACTTTGAACATTCCACCATCGTGCGACATTTGCATGCAGTGAGGAACGTTCAAAATCAAGTGTACGGGTAAAGCATGCTCTGAGCCAAAATCACAAAAGTCGGCGCGTGGCCACACGTCCGTCTCTGCTTGCTCGTTATCAGTTTGCTCGTGAGCAACGCCGACCAGTCCTACCCTGTATCGTTACTGCTGACGAGAAACTGTTCCTATATGCTAACATGAGGAAAAGAAAGGAATGACTGAGCCCAGGGCAAGCAGCAGCTGCGCATACAAAGACCTGTGCGCATTCACAAAAGTTTATGTTATGCATCTGGTGCAACAGCGACGGTGTGGAGTGCTACGAATTGCTTCCCCCAGGAGTAATCATCACAGCTGCCATTCACTGCCAAGAGCTGAGATGCCTTGCAAGCGCAATTCGAGAACAACCACAAGAAGATTGCGTCAAGTGATGCTGCTGCACGCCAGAACGCATTCTACTAGACTGACAAAAACACTGTACAGGAGTTGGGTTGGAAAGGCATTCCGCACCCAACTTATTCATCGTATCTTGCGTCCTCAGATTTACACCTTTTCCGCTCTCTATGGAACAACTTTCAAGGAACTTCCTTTCCGGATTAAAATGCGTTCCGAACATGGCTCGACGAGTTCTTCGCCTCAAAAACATGGTTCCTACAGCAGCGGAGTCGTTAAGGCTTACTTCAAACTTGAAGTTTAATACATGTGTCATCAAGAGTAGCTTCGTCATTGCAGCAAGCTTTACCCGTATTACTAAGCGACAGTCCCGGAACATGGAACATCAGTTTCCGTTATCCAACGGCTTCCAAGAGGGAACAAGAATTTGGTTTACAATATTTCGCGTGATCATTGACCGAATTTAAAAATTTAAACTCTGTCATAATCGACAGGTTTAGCACAGTAAGAGAGGTTTTAATACAGTTACAAACTGTGTGTTTGTGTTGGCCCTGACAGCTCGCAAATATGCGGCCTTTTCTCATCCGGTATTTGAGAAGGAGAGAGCTTAGAGACTTTACACATAATTTGAAACAATTACAACTTTTGTCGCTGACAACCCATCGCCCCCTCCCACAACACGATGAATGGAAAAAAAAAATTATCGCTGCCTACATTTTCACTGTTCATACATTAAAGCTTCAAACATCAGACATGACGTTTTAATTTCTCATTTGTTTACTGCCGATTCTGTTCGCAATGTAATTAACAAACAGTGTCAACATTACCACTCAGTACACCTGCAAAATTATATCATTGTGTGACGACATTAATGTTCACATGCGCAAGAAAAAGAAAGGAAAAAAAACTTGGTTTTGCTTCAAATGGAGCGTGAATTGCGCAGACCACATTCATCCAATGTTTCGTTATGAGAGCCCTTAAAGATTTCCAACAAACTTAGAACTTTTTCTCGGTTACATGCTAAACGTCAAACATTTCACACATTAACTCATTTATAAAGTAATTTGACGTTTTAAGTTATGTTATTTTATACATGGTAGCTCGATTCTGTAAAGAATCTGGTGTTCACATGTTTACTGCGGTACAATAACTGAACTCAAACTGAATAAAACCAGAAAAGAAAATTTCCGAGAAAGATAGTGAACAAACAAGGGAAATATACAATGCACGAAAAATATATATACAGCTTCGTGTGACTGACTCCACTCTGTAAAAACTTTAGGTTTGTTTTCTGCTGGAAAAAAAGAAGGTCCACAGACAATAGTTCATTTCCTTTCTTTCTTTCACACGGTGCTATTTAGTAAAAAGCTGCTGGCATGTGGATATGAAGGTACGTTCGCTCAACCATTTTATCATTTCGCTGAAAACAGAAACAAGCTGTGAACATTTCAGAACACACGCATTTAAACTTTTCCTCCATCTCTGTTGACAGTAAAAGCGACTGATTTTTTGTCAGTATTGTTCTTAGATACTCGTGCTTTATGCTACGTACGGAAAAGTGATCTATTTTACTGCCAATTACTGAATATACTTATTTGGCTGCATCCAGTCTTTTCTATGCTTCTCGTAACATCACAACCCTGTGTGGCTCTAAACCACATTAGTAACTTTCCTCCCTTTCCACTGCAGTCCTTCTCCTTGCTTTAACTCTAAGGATGTCTTCCCTGAGGCCGCTGACCTCAGCTGAAGTTTTTACCTTCACGTATTGCTCTGTAAGCTTCCACGTTGATCTTCACCCCACAGTGATGCCTACTCCTCGTGCTACGATGTGCTGCATCGCATTGTTCACAACTAAATTATAAATGAATTGTTACAATGACTAGGATTGCGAGTCAACTTCCTTTGGCATTTCGAGCGAATTTTGCAGTTGTTGTTCTGAGGCAAATTCTGGCCCATTTTGTTTGCTGAAAGTCAAACTATACCGTAAACATACGCAGAGATGAAAAATGACATGGTAAATCTGCTAAAATCGTGTTGGACGTCCTTTCGCCAGGGGTAGCGCAGCATGGAACCTCCTGCAAGTATACTGAGCTACGCTGCGCAAATGGTTCAAATGGCTCTGAGCACTATGGGACTTAACTTGAAAGGTCTCTGTTGGATTCCTTTCATGCTTAATTTCTCAAATTTGTTGTCTTTTATGGAATAAATTCCTCTTCTAAATTTACTGTGGCGTTTCTGACTATCTGGGAGGAGACTGAGTAGTGGAACGTGTTACTTTTACACATAAACAAGAACGATCTGTCACACTACTACACTTCAAAACACAGTTTATATGTAATTCATGTCACACAGTCTCATACGGAACCTACATCCGCTTTCTTTTATATACTGTATATGATAAGATACTGTCATCCCCCTTCCCTTCTGTGTGAGAGGATGAATGATCAAATGTGTTTGCTTGAGGGTAGCAGACAAGGCTGTCTAGTAGAGAACAGTAGGACCAACGTCGGAACAGGTAGCTACGCTTTCTTAAAGCAGAGAGGTTTCTATTCTTAGTATGGTCCGGTCCGTCCCTTGTCATGTTGGTATAGGAAGCTGCCCCTCTGGCCCCCTCCGTTTGTCTTTGTGAGCGACCCTGAGGAAGCACGCTCAGTAGTAGGCAGTTGCAGTTTGGCGGTGGCGAGCGTCTGAAATGGTAAGATCTCCGGCTAAGCGCGTGTCTGCTAAGTCCATAGGACAATGGATTTCTTAAGTTCAGCCTAACTGAAAATTTAATCACCTTTTATTTCGGGTTAGCTCTAAAATATCTAAGGTTATCTTAAATTGCAGCGTAGTGTAATTCTCGTGTGAAGTTCATATTATTTTCCGGTAGTTGCTTTGTCACTACTTTATGAGTAAAGTGGAACCACGTGTTGATCAGTAACTCTAACTAAGATCAATCTTAAATGCAAATGCTTGTGTGATTATAACGTCTCGTCTTGACAATATTTTGCAATATAGCAACTTTTCTTTATGTTCAACCCACGTGGGGTGTACTTTGCGAGACCAGTACCACGTGCTTGTATAACTGTTTGACCCGTCAGGTTAACAGTAAGACGTTAATAACCAGTTCGAGGTTTTTCTTTTGTAATTTGCTTTTCGATCGAATTTATTTTAATTATCAAAATTACTGTGGAGTTATACGCTTTGTGTAAACCAAGTTGACCACGTGGAGCATGTGGTGTAATCATCAAAGTAGCCCTCAGCTATTCTTCTTGGGAAGATTTCACAAAGAGTTAATATGAATTTAGTATACCAGTGTGTGGTAATTACATGACGGACATGATTGTGCTACGAACGTAATTTCTTTGACTGAAAATTTGAATCTGTTGGTTGTGGTTAACTTTCTCTTGCATGCGTTTCAACGTTCTTTGTGTGTTGTTTTATGAATGCAGTGTTGTATCCAGTCTCCCAATCTTGGCTCCATATTTTATGTGTTCCGTAAGATTCCAATCTCACATTTTCACAATCGTAAATAAGGCACCAGCTCAGTTATAACTCACGTATAATATGCTGAAATTTCGATGATCAATCATAAAAATAAATTTCCAAATATAAACTGATTTCTTTCGTTTTATTTAAATTCTCCTTTTATATATATATATATATATATATATATATATATATATATATATATATATATATTACCGGTTGTCGTATGACTGTAAAAGATTATAATCAATGTTAGTCTGATTGGTAATGTGGTAAACCTAGACTAGTTACCTGCTGAAACAGTTGGTTAGTAATGCAAGATTAACTTCCCCAGACAGCTCACAGCTTGTAACCAGCTTTTATTGACCATCAGTACCTCTATCCAGCATACCAAAATAAAAGCTACAACATTACAAACTGCTGTGGTCATCAGTCCCCTAAAACTTAGAACTACTTAAACCTAACTAACCTAAGGACATCACAGACATCCATGCCCGAGTCAGGATTCGAACCTGCGACCATAGCGGTCGTGCGGTTCCAGACTGTAGCGCCTAGAGCCGGTCGGCCACTTCGGCCGTCAGCTGCGCTGCCTCTGTAGCCGTCAATGAGTGCTGAAGTGTTGGAGGTGCAGGATTTTGTGCACGAACTGGCCTCTCGACTGCGTCCCACAAATGTTGGATGGGATTCATGTCGGGCGCTCTGGACGGCCAATTCGTTCGCTCGAATTGTCCAGAATGTTCTTCAAACCAGTGGCAAACAATTGTGGCCCGATTACATGGCGAGCAGTCATCCATAAAAAATCCATCGTTGTTTGGGAAAGTGAAATTCAATGGTCTCCAAGTAGCCGAAGATAACCATTTGTCGTCTATGGTCGTTTCAGTTGGACCACAGGACCAGTCCATTCCATGTTTCAACAGCCCACGCCATTATGGTTTTCCAATCGTCTAACGTGCAATCGACATGGTCACTAGTCCAGAAGAGATGCAATACTCGATGTCGTGATGTTAGCAAAGGCTGCGGTTATTTGACAGAGTGTTGCTTGTCTCTTAGCAGAGACAACTTCACGGAAACGCCGCTGCTCTCGGCCGTTAGGGGGCCACGGACCATTGGTTTGTTGTTAGTGAAACGTAATGCCGAAAATTTGTTATTATCGAGACACACTTGCACTGTGGATCACGGAATTTTGAATTCCCTGACGATTTCAGAACTGCATTATCTCATGCGTGTAGCTCCAACCACCATTCCGCGTTCAGTGTCTGTTAATTCGGGTCGTGCTGCCACAATCACGTCAGACACATTTTCACATGAATCACGTGACTACAAATGACAGCTCCGCCAATGCACTGTCCTTTTATACCTCGTCTTGGCGATACTATCCCCATCTCCATATGTGTACGAGGGTTCGAACTTAAATAGTGGGAACTATTTATTCACAACCGATACAAAAGAGTTACGTGTTTTCACCTGTTACTGTCCTTCAAATTAGTCACCAGCGTTGTGTAGAACCCGTTGCCAGCGATGTGGAAGGCGTAGCATACAGTTAGCAGAGCCCGTTCTGTTGATGAAGCGAATGGAGCCGTCTACTGCCTGTCGAATCTCTGTAACAGCTCTGAGGCGAATGCCACGAAGTGGTTCCTTCATCTTCGGAATCAAATCAAAGTCACAAGGGCTAAGTCTGGGGAGTATGGTGGATGGTACAGTACTTCCCAGTCCCATCGACCGAACAGAGCAGCCACAGCTTGCGCTGTATGCGTCCGCGCATTGTCGTGCAAAATGATGGGTGGGTTGCGCAGGAAGTGTCGCCGCTTATTTCGCAAAGCTGGTCGCAGGTGATGCTCCAAAAACGAACAGTAATACTGTGCACTGACGGTCTGCCGTGGAGGAACGTAATGCCTTAGTATAACACCATCACAGTCGTACACGAGGATCACCGTAAACTTTATACCGTGCCATTCGCACCATCAACAGAACAGCCTCTGCTAACGGTATACTACCCCTTCCACATTGCTGGCAACGGATTCTACACAACGCTGGTGACTACTGTGAAGGACAGTAACCGTCTCATCCTCATCGACGTGCAAGTCAGCGTAGTCGAACCTGGCGATGAGGTCTACCCGCCGGGAAGCCCTCGCCACACGACATTTCATTTCATTTCATTTTCCTGAACTGTGAGTCGTACCATGACAGAATTTTGCAGTTAGATTGAGTGGTATAAGTGGATACTGTGGGAAAAATGCGTTGCAAATACAGTTAGTAGTATAGAAGTAATAATTAAAACATTGTGCTTCATACTCAAGTTCTACTACACGAACAATGAAGGTGTAGTAAGTGATAAACTTTTGTCCTGTCATTATTTTGTGCCGGGTGCCAGCGAGAAAAAGTTTCGTTAAGGTTTGAAATTACGTGTAAGATTAGTCGCAAATCGCTGAGCGCTTTCGTTGTGGAATGCTGGGTGAATATAGTCTGCGTCGTCTGCGGTGCCTCGAGACATGTGCACCCATTCGAAGTTCAAAACTTGGCTTATAGCGTTAAACCTTTATAACGTGGCATCATCCCTCTTAATGAGCTCATTATGACAGAACGTATGGTCGACGTAGGTTTATTTGGAGAATTTTAGGAAAGAGTGGTTCATCTGTAAAGGAGACCGGATATGGGACGCTGGTGCGACCTATTCTTGAGTACTACTGGAGTGTTTGGGTCCGAACCAGGTCGGACTGAAGGAAGACATCGAAGCAATTCAGAGGCGGACTGCTAGATTTGTTAGTGGTAGGTTTGAACAACACGTAAGTATTACGGAGATGCGTCGGGAACTGAAATTGAAATCCCTGGAGGAAAGGCGACGTTCTTTCCGTGAAACAGTGTTGAGAAAATGTAGAGAACCGGCATTTGAAGCTCACTGCAGAACGATTCTATTGTCTGCAACATACGTAGCACTTAAGGACTACGGAGATAAGATACGAGAAATTAGGGCTCATACGGAGGCGTACAGACATTCGTTTTTCCCGTTGCTCTGTTTGCGAGTGGAACAGTGGAGGGGAAATGACAAGTAGTTGTACACGGTACCCTCCGCCACGCACCGTACGGTGGCTTGCGGAGTATCTATGTAGATGTACGTGTACCACTGAATTTTGGAATTCGGTTAATAATTATAAGGTGTAATGTATTGTATGTTAACCGGGGACCTAGAAACGACGGAGAGGCTCCGTCCCCGCCACAGCCGCTGTGGTCCACAACCTCACGACGACTACTGCAGTCCACTTCACCCCTCCGCCGCCCCACACCGAACCCAGGGTTATTGTGCGGTTCGGCCCCCGGTGGACCACCCCAGGGAACGTCTCACACCAGACGAGTGTAACCCCTATATTTGCGTGGTAGAGTAAAAGTGGTGTACGCGTATGTGGAAAACTTGTTTGCGCAGCAATCGCCGACATAGTGTAACTGAGGCGGAATAAGGGGAACCAGCCCGCATTCCCCGAGGCAGATGGAAAACCGCCTAAAAACCATCCACAGACTGGCCGGCTCACTGGACCTTGACACAAGTCCTCCGGGCGGATTCGTGCCGGGGACCAGGCGCTCCTTACCGCCTGGAATGCCGTGCGTTAGACCGCACGGCCAACAGGGCGGGCTATTATAAGGGGTAGTCAAATGAAAACAAGACGTGTGGCAAAAAAGTGAGTAAATTTAAATTTTTCAAAAGCAATCGCCTTAAGTGTTAATAAATTTATTCCACCGTGAGACAAGATGGTGAATGATTTCAGGGAAAAAGGGCTTGCCAGCGAAACTTCTGCAGCGTACTACAAACAACCTTGGCAACACATGGGCAGGCCTTATCTTGCAATATAATAACGCATTTCGTCAAACACTCCCGATCGTTTCGACTTGCTGCCGCTCTTCAGTTTTTACATAGTGCCCACTCACCGCTGAACATTCATTGTGGCGCCGTGCTCTAGGAAGTCAGCGAGCAGCGGATGGACGATTTGCTTTGGGCGAAGAAGTGCACGCCTTCGTACAATCATGGTTCCGTAGGCAACTGCAAATATTTATTCCGCGAAAGCATTGACCGTTGAAACACGCATATATAATGAAAACTGTAAATTATAACCTATTGTCCAAGAGCATTACCGATATATCGATTACAAAGAGGTACGTGTGAAAGAACGCTGTGAGGCAGCTGTCACTGAGGCAGAGTATGTGTAACAGAGAGCTTATGTCAGGTGGCGCAGTAGCGGGCAGTCGCTTCTCAGGAGTAGCAGTGGGCAGTCGCTCCGTATTAAACACTCAGTGTAATAATTTCAATGTTCTGTAGTAATGATTTGCGAAAGAGATAAGATTTGAAGTAAAATCATTTAAGAAAATGCTACAAATGTTATGAAATTTTGATCATTGTTACATCGATCTACAATAAGGTAATCAGTATTCATGTATTTATGCGCTTTTGCTGTAGAACGAACGTGATTGAGACGAGCTTAGTATGTAATACCAAGTTTTTTTTATTGTATTTTTATGTAAAGATCATTTGTTGCCGTGAATGTAACTTTTCTGACATGGCTTAGCGATTTCAAGTCAGTTTCGCGATATAATAAGATTTTCAGGTAAGATATTACGGTCTATCTCCTCAGTCATGTTCCGCCTCCCAATTCCAAGTCGTTTTTATTTGTTGACCACACTACACGTGCACTTTGAATCATTACTACCTGTCGGTTTCTCAGTGATACGCTCTCAGCACCGGCATTGAAACCCCCCCCCCCCTTTTCGCCCTGGCTCTTTCCTTATAAAGCACTGAAGTGTATTATTCATCTATTAGGATGAAAGTCCTCGTAGTCGACACAGCAGAATCTCTTCCACGAGAGGAGATGCTGTCCATAGGAGAAGGACCCAGCAAGAACGGCGCACTGGAGTTGAGACCGCGATTAACATACGGCTCGGCCCACGGCAGCCGACCTGTCTTCAGGAGATGGATGGCCCGCGGACGGAAGAAGCGTACTGGACACAGGGGTAGCGAGTAGCGCGTAACGAGGGCGGGCGGCCTGGCAAAAAGTCCCAGCACGCCACCGCTCGCCCTCTCCGTTTGAGCTCTGCAGATATCCTCGGCGGCGATTCTGGGTGTAGCCGGAAAAAAAAAAAAAAAAAAAATCCTTTCTCAAAATTTCTCTCCAGGAACTGAAACTTCGCGTACCATCCCTGCTCACAATGGAATTCACGGTGTTCCACCGTCACATCGAAAATTTGTATTAAAAGTGTGTCTCGTGAAACAAGTCGAAAAACAAAAGAGAAATAGAAACTGCGTATTAATCTAAAAACGCCGATTACCCATCGATCTACATAAATTTCATGTTAAGGGTGATTGGTTGGTTGTTTTTGGGGAAGGAGACCAGACAGCGAGGTCATCGGTCTCATCGGATTATGGAAGGACGGGGAAGGAAGTCGGCCGTGCCCTTTCAGAGGAACCATCCCGGCATTCGCCTGGAGCGATTTAGGGAAATCACGGAAAACCTAAATCAGGATGGCCGGACGCGGGATTGAACCGTCGTCCTCCCGAATGCGAGTCCAGTGTCTAAGCACTGCGCCACCTCGCTCGGTAAAGGGTGAAAGGTGACTGAATTTTGTTAATTTGTATGTTAAAAAAATATAAATGTAATAGCCGGCCGGAGTGGCCGAACGGTTCTAGGCGCTGCAGTCTGGAACCGCGCGACCACTACTGTCGCAGGTTCGAGTCCTGCCTCGGGCATGGGGGCGTATGATGTCCTTAGGTTAGTTAGGTTTAAGTAGTTCTAAGTTCTAGGGGGCTGATGACCACAGAAATTAAGTCCCATCGTGCTCAGAGCCGTTTGAACCATTTAAATGTAATAATGTGTTATCTATGTATTGTGATAGTCCACAGAAGTCACAACCTAGAAGCTAACTGACAAAATTCAGTGTCTTGACGTAAAGAAGAATGTTTTACACTCTTCTTCTGGAAGCGAAAGGTTACGAACAATTTCCGTTCAGCTTATGTATGTAAGTGTTGCTCTATAAAATTAATAATATATATTAAAAGTAATCGTCTGTTCGCTTATTTTTCATCCCTCGCTTAGTTTTTATCCCTCCATCCCTAACAATATAACCCATTTGGTACAGAGATTCTTTTGGCAATCTGCCTTTCGTTTGTTGTAATGGCGCTCAGGTAGGCATTACATAAATATTGAAAACATTTACGATTTGCGAACTTCGCCTTTCAACGTAATTATAGTAACTAGTTTCAAACAGTTTTACCAAATAGTTAAAATTCACTGCAGTAAATCAAGCTCGATTATAGTGTCCAATTTGAGAGAAAATAAATTTCAAAGCTGTAGCCTGCGTCAACACTGTGTAATGTTGTAGCTTTAATTTTGGTATGCTGGATACGGTACTGATGGACAATGAAACCGGGTTACAAGCCGTGAGCTGTCTGGGGAGGTTAACCGTGCGTTTACTGGGCAACTGTTTCAGCAGGTAACTAGTCTAGGTTTACCACATTACCAATCAGACTAACATTGATTATAATCTTTTACAGTCATACAACAACCGGTAATATATATATATATATATATATATATATATATATATATATATATATATATATATATAAAAGGAGAATTGAAATAAAACGAAAGAAATCAGTTTATATTTGGAAATTTATTTTAAGATTGATCATCGAAAATTCAGCATATTATACGTGAGTTATACTGAGCTGGTGCCTTATTTACGATTGTGAAAATGTGAGATTGGAATCTTACGGAACACATAAAATATGGAGCCAAGATTGGGAGACTGGATACAACACTGGATTCATAAAACAACACACAAAGAACATTGAAACACATGCAAGAGAAAGTTAACCACAACCAACAGATTCAGTTTTTCAGTCAAAGAAATTACGTTCGTAGCACAATCCTGTCCGTCATGTAATTACCACACACTGGTATACTAAATTCATATTAACTCTTTGTGAAATCTTCCCAAGAAGAATAGCTGAGGGCTACTTTGATGATTACACCACATGCTTCACGTGGTCAACTTGGTTTACACAAAGCGTATAACTCCACAATAATTTAGATAATAACAATACATTAGATCGAAAAGCAAATTACAAAAGAAAAACCTCGAACTGGTTACTAACGTCTTACTGTTAACCTGACGGGTCAAACAGTTATATAAGCACGTGGTACTGGTCTCACAAAGTGGGTTGAACATAAAGAAAAGTTGCTATATTGAAAATATTGTCAAGACGAGACGTTATAATCACACAAGCATTCGCATTTAAGATTGATCTTAGTTAGAGTTACTGACCAACACGTGGTTCCACTTTACTCATAAAGTAGTGACAAAGCAACTACCGGAAAATAATATGAACTTCACACGAGAATTACACTACGCTGCAATTTAAGATAACCTTAGATATTTTAGAGCTAAACCCGAAATAAAAGTGATTAAATTCTCAGTTAGGCTGAACTTAACAAATCCATTGTCCTACGGACTTAGCAGACACGCGCTTAGCCGGAGATCTTACCACTACAGACGCTCGCCACCGCCAGACTGCAACTGCCTACTACTGCCAGACTGCAACTGCCTACTACTAGACTGCCACTGCGCTACCGCCAGACTGCAACTGCCTACTGCTCAGCGTGCTTCCTGAGAGTGGCTCACAAAGACCAACGGAAGGGGCCAGAGGGGCAGCTTCCTATACCAACATGACAAGGGACGGACCAGACCATACTAAGAATAGAAACCTCTTTGCTTTTAGGAACCGTAGCTACCTGTTCCGACGTTGGTTCTACTGTTCTCTAGCAGACAGCCTTGTCTGCTACCCTCAAGCATCCAATTACAAACACATTTGATCATTCATCCTCTCACACAGAAGGGAAGGGGGATGACAGTATCTTATCATATACAGTATATAAAAGAAAGCGGATGTAGGTTCCGTATGAGACTGTGTGACATGAATTACATATTAACTGTATTTTAAAGTGTAGTAGTGTGACAGATCGTTCTTGTTTACGTGTAAAAGTAACACGTTCCACTACTCAGTCTCCTCCCAGATAGTCAGAAACGCCACAGTAAATTTAGAAGAGGAATTTATTCCATAAAAGACAACAAATTTGAGAAATTAAACATGAAAGGAATCCAACAGAGACGTTTCAACTGATATCTAGATGTGTGTTCCTTGAAAAAAATGAAATTAATTTTTATCAAATACTTAAAAGCATTTCTGCATTGAGATGAGGTCAGAACAGAACATTTTTATTAGCACTGCAACAATACAGCTATGTAGATGTCTATTTCGTCTCTTACCGCAGCACTGTTGTACACAGGGCAATCCTAATACGGTTCTGTAACAAGCTACCGTCTGGCTTTCGGAGAAACATCATCCACACAATTCCGAACACTGCAAGAGCTGACAAATGCGACAATTATCGCACAATCAGCTTAACAGCTCATGCATCCAAGTTGCTGACAAGAATAACATACAAAAGAATGGAACATTTACGATGTGTTAGATGACGACTGGCTTTAGGAAAGGTAATGGCACCAGAGACGCAATTCTGACGTTGCAGTTGATAATGGAAGCGAGACTACAAAAAAAAATCGAACACGTTAACAGGATTTGTCGATCTAGAAAACGAGTTCGACAATATGAAATGGTGCAAGGTGTCAGAAATTCTGAGAAAAATAGCTAACTAGTACTGGCAAAAAGGGCATTCCTGGCCAAGAGAAGTCTACTAGCATCAAACATAGGCATGAATATGAGGAACAAATTTCTAAGAATATACGTATTGAGCACGGCATTATATGGTAGTGCGACATGGACTGTGGGAAAACCGGAACAGAAGAGAACCGAAGCGTTTGAGGTGTGGTGCTACAGGAGAATGTTGAAAATTAGGTGGACTGATAAGGTAATCAATGGGGAGGTTCTGCGCAGAATCGAAGGAATATGTGGAAAACACTGACAAGAAGAAGGGCCATTGTGATAGGACATCTGTTAAGACACGAGGGAGTGACTTACATGGTACTAGAGAGAGCTGTTGACGGCAGAAACTGTAGAGGAAGACAGAGATTGGAAGACATCCAGCAAATAATTGAGGACGTAGGTTGCAAGTGCTACTCTGAGATGAAGAGGTTGGCGAGACAGGTACGATATATTGTGGAGTGGAGTGTACTCCCTGAGCCAGCTGCAAGTTTATGTAATTAAATCAGTCAGTGGTAGGGAAATTAGATTAAGGAATGAGAGAGAAAAAGTAGTAGAGGTGTTTTGCTATTTGCGTAGATAAATAACTAATGACAACCGAAGTAGAAGGGATAAAAACTGCCGATTGGCAACGGCAAGAGAAGCCTTTCTGAAGAAGTTACACTAACGTGAATTTATCCGTTAAGGATTCCTTTTCTGAAGCTACATGTCAGAAGAGAAACGTAGACGATAGACGTTTCAAACAAGAAGAGAATCGTAGCTTTTGAAATGGCGTACTAAAGAGGAATGCTCAAGATTATGTGGTTAGATCGAGGAATTAGGTACTGAACCGAAATGGTGTGAAAGAAAATCTATGGCACAGTCTGACTCAGAAAAGAGACCTCATTTGTAGGACACATCGTGAGACGTCAATGAATCGTCTATCTGGTAACGGAGGAAAAAGTGTGTGTGTGTGTGTGTGTGTGTGTGTGTGTGTGTGTGTGTGTGTGTAGGGGGGGATGGAAGGAGGGGAGGTGGGGAGGTGGGGAGAGGGGTAAAAATTAGATAGGCAGACTAAAGCTTGAACAGAGTAGTCAGGATCAAACAGTTGTAGGGTGCGACAAGAGATGCAGAGGCTTTCACAGTACAGATTCTGACTGAAGACGTCACCAACTGATCAGCATTTGCAGATGAGACGAATCGTGCTGAGTGGGTGTGTAACTGATGTGAAGCAAGATACCCTACACTCAGGTCACAAGTCGGTGCCCTTACGCTTTTGGCAAAAGCTGAAACATTTCGCCTTATTACCCCACAACATTTCCCCCAAAACAGAGTCCCGTAATATGCATGGTAAACCAGAACACCAACGGCTAACTTTCAAAGGTTGTAGTATGGACCAAGACAAGTAAACATGTGCTCTAAAAGGCACACCTTGAGTGCTATGAGCAATGATTCATCTTCGTTACCGTGAAACATCTCTTCTACCGAAGATGTGCTCATGGGTCTTACGGTTTGGGTTTTAGAGACCACGTTTAGCAGACACTGTTTTCGGTGTTTTGGTCAATAATATCAGCACTGTAGGTTTTTCCGTGGAGTTCTAGTTCACCCTGTGCCAACACAACACATTTTTCAGTCATCGCTCACACCCTAATGTCATGCCCAAACCATAACGCACCACTACTATTTAAAACGACAATTTTTGCACTTCTTCGGTGATGTATGGGCGGCTTTTCATTCACGTCTTGATTTCTTTATTTGGGTTCTTCTCTGACTTTGAAACTCTACAACTTCTTCTCAGAAAACCCATTTTGACCAATTCAAATCGCCTCCTATCTGATTTTATCATTTCCGATGATGCCGCTCCATAGAGACAAATGTTTTGCATCACTGATTCGGATCACCTTTTTCTTAGTTTTGTGTGACTGATGGATGGAATTCGGTTTATTAATTGCTTGTTTAACTTGTTTTGTATTCTGTCTTATTCCTTGTTCACTACAACCCTGATCTGAAATTTTAAGTATCAGCTATTTATACCTTTGACACGTCTCAGTAGTATTTCCATCTAGGATAATGTTATACAGTTTAGTTCAGATAGGGAGATCTTTCTGTTTTAGAAAAATTCCATGTTATGCCATGCTTATCGTATGTTTCTAAGATTATTTTCATCATGTGCTCTGTATAATAGTCATCTGCACCCAAAATAATTACATCATTAGCGAATAGTAACGTCGATAGGTCTGTGTCTTGGGCCATACCACCAGGCACTGCAATCCATTCTTCAACAACGTTATTCGGATAATACACTGAAGAGACAGAGAAACTGGTACACCTGCCTGAGATCGTGTAGGGCCCCCTCGACCACGCAGAAGCGCCGCAACACGACGTGGCATGAGCTCGACTAATGTCTGAAGTAGTGCTGGAAGGCATTGTCACCATGAATCCTGCACGGCTGTCCATAAATCCGTAACAGTACGAGGGGGTGAAGATCTTTTCTGAAAAGCACATTGCAAGACATCCCAGATATGCTCAATAACGTTCATGTCTGGAGAGTCTGGTGGCTACCGGAAGTGTTAGAACAGTGTTCCTCGAGCCACTCTGTAGCAATTGTGGACGTCTTGGGTGTCACGTTGTCCTGCTGGAATTGCCCAAGTCCGTCGTGATGCACAATGGATACGAACGGATGCAAGTCATCAGAGACGATGCTTATGTACATGTCACCTGTCAGAGTCATACCTAGACGTATCAGGGGTCTCGTATCACTCCAACTGCACACGCCTTACACCGTTACAGAGCCTCCGCCAGCTTCAACAGTCCGCTGCTGACATGCAGGGTCTATGTATTCATGACGTTGTCTCCATACCCGTACACGTCCATCCTCTCGATACAATTTGAAACGAGACTCGTCCGACCAGGTAACGTGCTTCCATTCATCAACAGTCCAATATCGCTGTTGACGGGCCCAGACGAGGCGTAAAGCTTTGTGTAGTGCAGTCATCGAGGGTACACGTGTGGGCCTTCGGCTCCGAAAGCCCATGTCGATGATGTCTCGTAGAATAGTTCGCACGCTGACACTTGATGGCCCAGCATTGAAATCGGCAGCAATTTGCTGAAGGGTTGCACTTCTGTCACATCGAACCAGTTTCTTCGGTAATCGTTGGTTCCGTTCTTGCAGGATCTTTTTCCGCCCGCAGCTATGTCAGAGATTTGATGTTTTACCGGGTTCCTGATATTCAAAGTACACTCGTGAAATGGTCGTACGGGGAAATCCCCACTTCATCGCTACCTCGGAGATGCTGTGTCCCATCGCTCCTGCGCCCACTATAAGACCACGTTCAAACTCCCATAAATCTTGATAACCTGCCACTGTAGCAGCAGTAACAGATCCAACAACTGCGCCAGACACTTGTCGTCTTATATAGGCGTTGCCGACCGCGGCGCCGTATTCTGCTTGTTTACATATCTCTGTATTTGAATAGGCATCCCTATACCAGTTTTATTGACGCTTCAGTGTATTAAACAGGGTAGTCTGTACACAGTACCCTTGTCTAAGGCCTTAGAGTTGTCTTATTACTCCGGAAATTTCTTTAAATATTTTAATTATTTATTGTGGTTGATTTTTCATAAAAATATTTAATTGCAGCAACGCGATGAAATATCGCTCGCGTAATATTGGTAACTGCTGTCAGTTTGAAAATCTAGAAAATCAACAATATTAATGGATGGAGTGCCGGTTTTTGATCTCTTTGGTGACAGTACAATTAACGTAACATCCTTGTTGGGGAAATATTCAGCCGTAGACTATACACTATGTGCTATGAAAATGTGCAACGATTCACTAAAGGTATTTCAAAAACGCTTCTATTTCTGTACAGGATGTACTGCAAAATCTTCTGGGAACGCTATATCGTCCGCGTTAAACTCGAACGATATGTCTTCGATACGACTACGTTCGTTTGTAGCTTACTGCGAAAGACAATGTAGGTGCCACGGCTACGGTTATTAACGCCGTTGGTTGGGTTACGTGTTCTCGGTTGATATAATTGACGGAGGAAATACCGTCTGGTTCACTATTCCTTTTATTGCCTACTGTACAATTTTTCCCCAATTTTTCTGAATTTTTATGTTAGTTCTATGTCGCTCATAGCACTGTCGACGAATTGCACCTTGAGTCGCCACGTATACGGGGGTTTGCACGGCATTTTCATTTTATTGGTGACCACTTTCTCCTTGTGCAACTTAAAACTGAAGATCATCTTCAGGGGCAGACTGAAGATGGTAGTCAGTAATAAAAGAAATTGTGCTCCAGATTGTTTTCTGTTTTTTTTTTCATTTATTATAATAACTCCACTTATACGATGCGGAACGAACGCACCTCTGTTGGCTATCAATCCACCTACGCATCAGAAGAAAAGAGACGCGGAAAAGGCATGTTACGGAGGTGAGAAGTGACAGTCACAGAGAGAGAGAGAGAGAGAGAGAGAGAGAGAGAGAGAGACCACAAACGGCGGAAACTGGTTCAAACCGCTGTGGAGCAGACAGATAGAAAGCGCTAGCTGCATAAACTTATTACGGTGCCTCAAGGAACGTGTGTTTCCGTAGTGTAGTGGTTATCACGTGCGCCTCACACGCGCAAGGTCCCCGGTTCGATCCCGGGCGGAAACATTTTAAATTCTAGCACGCAATTTCCAGTTACTGCTAAAACGCACTCATACAAAAAACTAAATTCTACTCTTAATTCCCATGCCTAATCATTCTAAACATGAAGCGATCGTTTTAAACTACTCCTCAATGCGTATTTCCCCTTATTCATATCTCATTATGTATGACAGTCTTCCAGTCAAATTCTTAATGGTAAAATTGTAAGCCGTATTATAACCATAATGTGTCTTATCTGCATTGCCCCTATAGTAAACGTCTGCGGTTTCTTTTCCACATAAAATAAGGACCTCCAAACTACGAAGTCCTCGAAAAATCGTCCCCAAAAAGTCAAACTACACACATCAAAAAAAGTTTTGCATCACCTCGGTTCCGAGAGTTCCGCGACCTGTACAGAAAATTGAAACAGAGATCAACATTGTTGTGTCTAGACCATACAGCCGAGACACAATGAGGTAGCCGATAGGGCACGCAAGGCTAACTCAGACGGGCGTGAAGTCTGGAACATGAAACTTATAAATGCACTAAAGAAAAGTACGTAGCGTTTTTAATACTTATCTTTTAATTAGTCCTTGGAATATATCTCTCTTGAATATTAGTAAGCTATAAGCACTGATACAAATGACGCCTTGCTAGGTAGTAGCTATGGACTAAGCTGAAGGCTATTCAATCTGTCTCTCGGCAAATGAGAGGAAGGCTTCGTACGTCTGGTCGCAAGCTATGTCTTCCGTACAACTGGGGCGAGGTCGAGTCCGTGTCTTGTGACCTGCCATGTGGTGGCGCTAGGTTTGCGATCACCCAGTGGCGACACGCGGGTCCGACATGTACTACAGGACCGCGGCCGATTTAAGTTACCACCTAGCAAGTGTGGTGTCTGGCTGTGACACCACATTCCTCCCCCGCAAATCGGCGAACGGTCGTGAGATAAGGCTTCCGCCCGCCGTGGGGAGGACCCCATGTTGACGTATGCGATGAGGTGGGGAGCCTAACAACAGGCGAGGCTGTGCCACCCGCACCCGGCCATTCGGTCCGAGGGGAGCTAGGAAACGCCTGCAAACCTAGTCCAGGGTGCACGTCAACATGAGGTGTATGCGCACCTAATGAGACAAGAGGGGCCGAAGGGTCGACCTCCATGCGGTCGGAGCACCCGACGGGCGAAGACGACATCTGGTCCGGAGCGGGCAAGAGGTCCATGGCGGAGGACGGCGGGTCACGGGAAGCGAGCGGCGGCGCGTCACCCAGGGAGGCGCCATGCGGTTGCAGCGACGCGTCCACTGCGGTCGGCGCCGACGGCGGCTGCGGCGGCTGCTGCGGCGGCGGCGCGACGCCATGGGGCAAAATGGAAGGCAGCGTCGGTAACACCTGGGGATGAGGCGAGCCAGTAGATGGGTCCCCAGGGCGCTGACCGGACGGCTCCGTCGCTGAAAGCAGACGGGGAGCGGCAGAACCCAGGCGACGACAGAGGCGCAGCTGATTGAGATGCCGACGCACCTCACCAGAGGCCCCCAAAACCAAATACATCGCGCGGCCGAGGCAGCGAAGAATGCGCCCTGCGAGCCAACGCCGTGAACCGCGATAGTTGCGATAATAGACAACGTCGCCAGAAGCAAAAGCAGGAGTCTGCCGCTGCACAGGAACCTGATGCGGCGGATGCAGCAAAGACATCAGGGTGCGATGAGAACGACCATGAAGCAACTCAGCCGGCGAGCGACCATCTCGGGGCTGAGAGCGATACGAAGACAAAAAGAGCAACAAAGCGTCCTCCCGAGAATGCGACTCTTTCAACTTCAACATCTGTGACTTGAAAGTCCGGACCAATCGTTCCGCGGCACCGTTGGACTGAGGCGAAAACGGCGCAGATGTCAGATGTTGAATACCATTGGCCTGGCAGAATGACTGAAATTCTGCGGACATGAATTGTGGGCCATTGTCGGAAACAATAGTCTGCGGAAGACCCTCAATGCAAAAGATAGCAGACAAGGCTTGGATTGTGGCAGAAGACGTCGTGGAAGACATCCGGACAACAAAAGGAAAATTACTGAAAGCATCGACCACAACCAACCATCGAGCATTCCAGAATGGACCAGCAAAATCGATATGCAAGCGTTGCCAAGGGGAAGTGGCTTTCGGCCATGCAAAGAATTTCCGCGGCGGTGCGGATTGTTTTTCGGCACACGCCACGCAAGAGGAGCACATATTCGTAATCGCAGCATCGAGTCCGAACCAAGTACAGTGCTGACGAGCGAGTTGTTTCGTACGCACTATACCCCAATGTCCTTGGTGAAGAAGCTTTAAGACAGAGGACTGTAACGATCGTGGGACCACGACTCGGGATTGATCATTATCAGAACGCAACAACAAAACACCACGTCGTACAAAAAGTCTCTCCTTGTGAGCAAAAAAACGGCGAACCAAAGGATCCTCGATCCGTGACTTTGACAAGGGCCAATGCGTAGCAACAAAACGCAAAACAGTAGCAAGGACAGGGTCAGCAGCTGTGGCTGTAGCTACACGACGAAAATCAATCGGAAACGATTCGACCACGTCATCGGTTTCCGAATCAATGAACATGCAAGCAAGTTCGGAAGAATCGAATGCTTTATCCTCAGCAACAGGCAAACGGGACAACGCATCAGCGTTTCCGTGCCTAGCAGTGGACCGATACAAGATCTCGTAGCGGTACTGCGAGAGAAAAAGTGACCAGCGAATGAATTTCTGCGCTGTACGTGGAGGCACAGGCTTGTTCGGATGAAAAAGCGATGTCAAAGGTTTGTGGTCCGTGATGATGGTAAAGTGACGACCATACAAGAAATCATGAAACTTTGTAACACCAAACACGAGAGCTAAAGCTTCTTTCTCTATCTGTGAATAATTTCTTTGCGCAGACGAGAGCAATTTTGACGCAAAGGCAATAGGGCGAACATGCGAGCCATCTTTGTGCGCAAGCACCGCACCGATCCCGACATCCGATGCATCTACCATCAACAAAAGAGGTTTTCGGGGATCGAATGGCGTAAGGCAAGTATTTGAAAGTAACGCCGATTTCAACTGGCGAAAGGCGCGTTCGCATTCCGTCGTCCAGACGAACGGAACACCTTTACGGCGTAAGCGATGAAGCGGGGCTGAAATGGAAGAAGCATTGCGCACAAACTTTGCATAATAATTAATGTTACCCAGCACACTCTGGAGCTGTTTCAAATTCTGCGGAGCAGGTAATTCCTGTATGGCACGGAGGTGCTCTGGACTCAGATGTATACCTTGGGCATTTATGACATGCCCCAGGTAGGGTAAGTCACGAGCAAAAAACACACATTTGTCCTTCCTCAAGCGAAGACCATTCTGACGCAATACCTGAAATAATGTTCGGAGATTTTGCAAAGGTTCGGCTTCTGTCTTTCCTGAGATCACAATATCGTCCAGATAGTTCGCAGCAGTAGGGACCGACGCACAAACAGTTTGTAAATATTGCTGAAACAATGCAGGGGCGGATGCACACCCGAATGGCAGTCTTTTGAAGCGATACAAGCCAAGATGCGTGTTTACCACTAAGACGCGCTGGGATTCGTCGTCCACAGGTATTTGCAAGGACGCATCTGCTAGGTCCAATTTTGAAAAGTATTTTCCCGGGCACAGTTTGTCAAAAAGATCTTCCGGGCGGGGCAAAGGAAAAGTAGCAGTCACAAGTTGAGGATTCACAGTTGCCTTGAAGTCCACACAAAGTCTCAGTTTACCGGAAGGTTTTGGCAAAATTACTAAGGGTGAGGCCCAGAGAGAAGCCTGCACACGTTCAATTACACCTTGAGATTCTAAATCGTGTAATGTTCTTGCGACCTCATCACGCAATGCGTGGGGAACATTGCGCGCTCTGAAAAATTTCGGTTGCGCGTTGTCTTTCAGTTCCAAATGTGCTTCATAGTTCTTAGCGCAACCAAGGCCCGGTGCAAAAATGTCTGCAAATTCTTCACAAAGACTAGAAACACTGGCGGAAGGCACAGTCTGATTCACTGATAGGACCCGATTTACTATAGACAAATTAAACAATTGAAATAAATCTAAACCAAAGAAGTTCACTGCAGTAGAAGAACGAAGAACGTAAAATGACACAAGTTTTGTTTGTCCCATGTATGTTGCAAGAAGGCTGCACTGTCCTAACACAGGTATATGCTGTCCGGAGTAACTAGTTAACTTAACATTCGCGGCACGCAATGGCGGGGCGCCCAGTTGTTTGTACATGTCGTGATTGAGCAATGAAACTGCAGCTCCGGTATCGAGCTGGAATGGGATCACTTTTCCTTCAAAGTCTAAGTCCACAAAAAGTTTATTGTCCTGTTGCCGACAAGAGCGACTGTCACGTACAATGTGAACTGATACAGGTACAGAAGCACTTGCGACTTTACGGGATTTCCGGCGACGTCGACGCACTCTGTTGGTGGGACGAACACAGTCACTGTTAGCTAAAGTGTCACTGGACGGGTGGGAATGAACTACATGAATGTCCATGGGCGAAGGTCCACGAGCCTGATTGTCCTGGGTTCGATTCTGGCGCGAAGCAAAAGGCCTGGAATTTGTGTGATTGTCTGATCTAAGCTTTTTCTGGCAAACACTTTGAACATGTCCTCTCTTTTGACAGTAAAAGCAAATAGCTTGGCGTGACGGGCAATTTTCACGCGAATGTCTAGTTGCACACCGCGGGCATGATTTCACTACAGTCGCTTGCTTACGCGGCGCACGTGTTTGCAAGGTAGGCTGCCGCTGCTGCGACGGGCGCGAGGGCCGCTTAGCGTCCCGTGCAGTGGGCCCGGCGGGCCTGTTAATGTGACACACTGCTGGCGAAGTTTCAAATGATGCCTGAGCAAAGTCAAGTGTGTCTTGCCTATCCAATATGTCTATCACTTGTTGAAGGGAGGGGTTAACTAGTTTCAAAATCTGTTCCCGTACGCGAACATCAGACACGTTCTGTGCTATTGCATCACGCACCATAGTGTCTGAATAAGGAAGTCCACAGTCACATTCAAAGGCACACTCCCTAGTAAGTCCTTGCAAAGTTGCTACCCACTCCCTATTAGTCTGACCGGCCGTACGTTTTGTACGAAAGAATGTATACCGTTTTGCAACTACATTTACTGTTTCTTTGAAATAGGCATCTAAAGCAGACAAAATTTCGTCGTAGGACAGAGTGGCTACGTCGCGTCGGGGAAACAATTTCACTATCACACGGTAGGTAGACACACCGACACAAGAACGCAAAAACGGCTGCCGCTCATTACCTTGTATTCTGTAGGCTGCTAGATGGAAGGCAAATTGTCGGGAACACTCAGTCCACGACTCTTGAGCTGCGTCAGAGCTACGAAACGGAGGTGCAACAGCGTTTTGAGGCAGCGGTAGCGAAGAAGCGGCGGCTGCCGCATCGGTTTGCAGCGCACGTTGACCCTGGACGAGCTGTCCAAGGGCTTCCAATAACGTCTGCGTCTGCTGATTCTGCAAGCGATAAAATTCGGACAGTACATCTGGAGATTGTGGCGAAGCCATGACACAAGCAAATCAGAGCAAAGTACAATCAATTAATGCAACGTGGGCGCGGCACCACTCCTCGGCGCCAATAATGTTGTGTCTAGACCATACAGCCGAGACACAATGAGGTAGCCGATAGGGCACGCAAGGCTAACGCAGACGGGCGTGAAGTCTGGAACATGAGACTTATAAATGCACTAAAGAAAAGGACGTAGCTTTTTAATACTTATCTTTTAATTAGTCCTTGGAATACATCTCTCTTGAATATTAGTAAGCTATAAGCACTGATACAATTGACGCCTTGCTAGGTAGTAGCTATGGACTAAGCTAAAGGCTATTCAATCTGTCTCTCGGCAAATGAGAGGAAGGCTTCGTACGTCTGGTCGCAAGCTATGTCTTCCGTACAACTGGGGCGAGGTCGAGTCCGTGTCTTGTGACCTGCCATGTGGTGGCGCTAGGTTTGCGATCACCCAATGGCGACACGCGGGTCCGACATGTACTACAGGACCGCGGCCGATTTAAGTTACCACCTAGCAAGTGTGGTGTCTGGCTGTGACACCACAAACATAAACGTCTTTTCCGCCCTTTGTATTGCTGATGAAAACCACACATTGCATATTGCACCACCATAAAGCGAGACCTTCAGAGGTGGTGATCCAGACTGCTGTACACACCGGTAACGCTTAATACCCAGTAGGACGTCCTCTTGCATTGATGCATGCCTGTATTCGTCGTGGGATACTGTCCACAAGTTCATCAAGGCACTGTTGGTCCAGATTGTCCTACTCCTAAACGGCGATTTGGGGTAGATCCCTCATAGTGGTTGGCGGGTCACGTCGTCATTAAACAACCCTTTTCAATCCATCCCAGGCATGTTCGATAGTGTTCATGTCTAGAGAACATGATGGCCACTCTAGTCGAGCGATGTCGTTATCCTGAAGGAAGTCACCCACAAGATGTGCACGATGGGGGTGTGAATTGTCTTCCATGAAGACGAATGTCTCGCCAATATGCTGCCGATATGGTTGCGCTATCGGTCGGAGGATGGCATTCGCGTATCGTACAGCCGTTACAGCGCCTTCCGTGACCACCAGCGGCTTACGTCGGCCCCACATAATGCCACCCCAAAACAGCAGGGAACCTCCACCTTGCTGCACTCGCTGGACAGTGTGTCTAAGCCTGACCGGGTTGCCTCCAAACGACTGTCTGGTTGAGGGCATATGCGACACTCATGAGCAGTCCATTCGGCGTGTTTTTGGGCCCATCTGTACCGCGCTGCATTGTGTCGTGGTTACAAAGATGGACCTCGCCATGGAGGTCGGGAGTGAAGTTGCGCATCATGCAGCCTATTGCACACAGTTTGAGTCGTAACACGACGCCCTGTGGCTGCACGAAAAGCGTTATTCAACATGGAGGCGTTACTGTCAGGATTCTTCCGAGGCATAATCCGTAGGTAGCGGTCATCCACTGCAGTAGTAGGCCTTGGGCGGCCTGAGCGAGGCACGTCACTGACAGTTCCTGTCTCTCTGTTTCTCCTCCATGTCCGAACAACATCGCTTGGGTTCTCTCCAAGACGCCTGGACACTTCCCTTGTTGAGAGCCCCTCCTGGCACAAAGTAACAATGCAGAAGCGAGCAAACCGCGGTAATGACTGTCTAGGCATGGTTCAACTAGAGAGAATACGAGCCGTGTACCTCCTTCCTGGTGGATGTCTGGAACTGATCGGCTGTCGGGCTTCCTCCTTCCAATAGGCGCTGCTCATGCATTGTTGTTTACGTCTTTGGGCGGGTTTAGTGACATCTCTGAACAGTCAAAGGGACTGTGATTCAGTATACACAATCAACGTCTATCTTCAGGAGTTCTGGGAACCGGGGTGATGCAAAACATTTTTCAAGTGTGCATACTAAAGATTCCACTGCAAACTTGCAATCAGATTGTCAACCTACTCTCATAATTTGTATCCTATAAAAATTTGTATGCTAGTAACGCAAAATGATTTATTTGTTGACGTTAATTGTCAAACAGAAATCATACACAATGAGGAAAGAAATCTACAAACCGAGCTCAAAGACATCACAAGAAAACTGAAAGCCTTCTAAAAACAAACACAAGGAAAAATATCACAAAACCAAAAACAAAACTAACTCTATACACCAAAAAGATATTCAATGAACATGGAATGAAAGGGGACGTTTTAGAAGGAAAAAGTGAAACAAAAAATAATGTAATGTTTTCTAGTAACTTTTCCCATTTGTATGCATACACTAAATTGAGTAAATTTTATGATTGTTTACGAAAAACGAGGGAGAGGGGGAGGGGGACTTCGAACTCATATTCTGGTCGCACTGTATTACGAACATCGAACCGAGCGAGGTGGCGCAGTGGTTAGCACACTGGACTCGCATTCGGGAGGACGACTGTTCAAACCCGCGTCCGACCAACCTGATTCAGGTTTTCCGTGATTTCCCTAAATCGCTTCGGGCAAGTGGCGTGATAGTTCCTTTCGAAGGGCACGGCCGACTTCCTTCTCCATCCGTCCCTAACCCGATGGGACCGATGACCTCGCTGTTTGGTCCCCTTCCCCAAATCAGCCAACGAACATCGGGACACCTTGCCGGAATTGCGACAGTGCCTACTTTTATGTAGTGTACGAACATCACATCTTAGTGGAAACGGGGGTTACATATGCGGTAAAATTTAAGAGGAACCGCGGTTTTTCCATCTTTTTTCAGCTAGTGTCAACTTACACAAAAACTATATC
Source organism: Schistocerca nitens (assembly GCF_023898315.1). Classification (NCBI taxonomy): domain Eukaryota; kingdom Metazoa; phylum Arthropoda; class Insecta; order Orthoptera; family Acrididae; genus Schistocerca; species Schistocerca nitens. The sequence continues at coordinate 7,641,100 of NC_064623.1, read as the reverse complement.
GTATTTAGGAGAAAAATTTACTTTTCGCACTTTAAAGATACAACCCTGTTCTATTTACAGAAGAATTTTCGCTATTTTCTTATTTCTACTTTCATCGCTGTAGTGTCAAACACAATACTCTGCGATTGATGTTACCGCTGTAGATATTGCGATGGAGAAGGCACTGGTGTTACGCTCGAACTTTTGTTGGTTACATCATATATCTTTACTGATGTGTCATTGTCAGAGGGGTGTGCTGAACACAATTTCGACACAGCTCAATAGGCTGTGGAGTGGAAGGGGTAGGCTAGCAATAGAACAGTGCAAAATAATATTCTTTTCCTTTAAGTCACTCAAACATTTAAACAGGCGTATAGCAATCATTTAACTGAAAGCCTTTTAAGAAAGCAAGAGTAGAAAATTTGAATAATGAGTTAAAATCATATTTAAATAGACTCTGGCCGAGCACATATTTTAAAACGAAATACTTCCTTTAAGGAACCAGCGATCAAAATTAATTACATAATCCTCAACAACCATATTACATCCAAGACATTTAAGATTAAACAGGAATATCTAACATCAGAGAGCTGCAGTCCCAAGTTTTAAGCAGCACGTTTCAAATGGACTGCACTGCAACAGTACAACACAAGTCCCTCAGAGGATCTCCCCACACAGGAAGTTATTGCCGCAATCGACAAAATATCAACATCATTCCGTGTACAAACCTAAAACAAACTAAAAGCTCTCTTAAGATTGGTACAGTTAATTCCCTTTCAACATAACATACATCACAAGTCTAGCCCTAGGACGACACCGACACCCCGCAATTTAGCACGCGAAGATCTACAGCGATGCACTCGTCAGGTTTTTTTTTTTTGGTCATCAGTCTACTGACTGGTTTGATGCGGCCCGCCACGAATTCCTTTCCTGTGCTAACCTCTTCATCTCAGAGTAGCACTTGCAACCTATGTCCTCAATTATTTGCTTGACGTATTCCAATCTCTGTCTTCCTCTACAGTTTTTGCCCTCTACAGCTCCCTCTAGTACCATGGAAGTCATTCCCTCATGTCTTAGCAGATGTCCTATCATCCTGTCCCTTCTCCTTATCAGTGTTTTCCACATATTCCTTTCCTCTCCGATTCTGCGTAGAAACTCCTCATTCCTTACCTTATCAGTCCACCTAATTTTCAACATTCGTCTATAGCATCACATCTCAAATGCTTCGATTCTCTTCTGTTCCGGTTTTCCCACAGTCCATGTTTCACTACCATACAATGCTGTACTCCAGACGTACATCCTCAGAAATTTCTTCCTCAAATTAAGGACGGTATTCGATATTAGTAGACTTCTCTTGGCCGGAAATGCCTTTTTTGCCATAGCGAGTCTGCTTTTGATGTCCTCCTTGCTCCGTCCGTCATTGGTTATTTTACTGCCTAGGTAGCAGAATTCCTTAACTTCATTGACTTCGTGACCATCAATCCTGATGTTAAGTTTCTCGCTGTTCTCATTTCAACTACTTCTCATTACCTTCGTCTTTCTCCGATTTACTCTCAAACCATACTGTGTACTCATTAGACTTCATTCCGTCAGCAGATCATTTAATTCTTCTTCACTTTCACTCAGGATAGCAATGTCATCAGCGAATCGTATCATTGATATCCTTTCACCTTGTATTTTAATTCCACTCCTGAACCTTTCTTTTATTTCCATCATTGCTACCTCGATGTACAGATTGAAGAGTAGGGGCGAAAGGCTACAGCCTTGTCTTACACCCTTCTTAATACGAGCACTTTGTTCTTGATCGTCCACTCTTATTATTCCCTCTTGGTTGTTGTACATATTGTATATGACCCGTCTCTCCCTATAGCTTACCCCTACTTTTTTTCAGAATCTCGAACAGCTTGCACCATTTTATATTGTCGAACGCTTTTTCCAGGTCGACAAATCCTATGAACGTGTCTTGATTTTTCTTTAGCCTTGCTTCCATTATTAGCCGTAACGTCAGAATTGCCTCTCTCGTCCCTTGACTTTTCCTAAAGCCAAACTGATCGTCACCTAGCGCGTTCTCAATTTTCTTTTCCATTCTTCTGTATATTATTCTTGTAAGCAGCTTCGATGCATGAGCTGTTAAGCTGATTGTGCGATAATTCTCGCACTTACCAGTTCTTGCAGTCTTCGGAATTGTGTGGATGATGCTTTTCCGAAGGTCAGATGGTATGTCGCCAGACTCATATATTCTACACACCAACGTGAATAGTCGTTTTGTTGCCACTTCGCCCAATGATTTTAGAAATTCTGATGGAATGTTATCTATCCCTTCTGCCTTATTTGACCGTAAGTCCTCCAAAGCTCTTTTAAATTCCGATTCTAATACTGGATCCCCTATCTCTTCTAAATCGACTCCTGTTTCTTCTTCTATCACATCAGACAAATCTTCACCCTCATAGAGGCTTTCAATGTATTCTTTCCACCTATCTGCTCTCTCCTCTGCATTTAACAGTGGAATTCCCGTTGCACTTTTAATGTTACCACCGTTGCTTTTAATGCCACCAAAGGTTGTTTTGACTTTCCTGTATGCTGAGTCTGTCCTTCCGACAATCGTATCTTTTGCGATGTCTTCACATTTTTCCTGCAGCCATTTCGTCTTAGCTTCCCTGCACTTCCTATTTATTTCATTCCTCAGCGACTTGTATTTCTGTATTCCTGATTTTCCCGGAACATGTTTGTACTTCCTCCTTTCATCAATCAACTGAAGTATTTCTTCTGTTACCCATGGTTTCTTCGCAGCTACCTTCTTTGTACCTATGTTTTCCTTCCCAACTTCTGTGATGGCCCTTTTTAGAGATGTCCATTCCTCTTCAACTGTACTGCCTACTGCGCTATTCCTTATTGCTGTATCTACATCGTTAGAGAACTTCAAACGTATCTCGTCATTCCTTAGTATTTCCGTATCCCAGTTGTTTGCGTATTGATTCTTCCTGACTAATGTCTTGAATTTCAGCCTACTCTTCATCACTACTATATTGTGATCTGAGTCTATATCTGCTCCTGGGTACGCCTTACAATCCAGTATCTGATTTCGGAATCTCTGTCTGACCATGATGTAATCTAATTGAAATCTTCCCGTATCTCCAGGCCTTTTCCAAGTATACCTCCTCCTCTTGTGATTCTTGAACAGGGTATTCGCTATTACTAGCTCAAACTTGTTACAGAACTCAATTAGTCTTTCTCCTCTTTCATTCCTCGTCCCAAGCCCATATTCTTCTGTAACCTTTTCTTCTACTCCCTCCCCTACAACTGCATTCCAGTCGCCCATGACTATTATATTTTCGTCCCCCTTTCCATATTTTATTACCCTTTCAATGTCCTCATACACTTTCTCTATCTGTTCATCTTCAGCTTGCCTCTGAATTGCCACAATACAGTGAGACTCAATCACAAATGTAATTTTACATCAGCAGTTCCCGTATAGGCAATACAAGCACCTGATCTTCACCCGTTTATAACGGCAGGCAGCAACATCGTACGGAAAAGAGCGTAGACACAAGCTCTTACCAATTCTCTTGTCCGAAAGCAGCCACCGCAACTCTCGGGAACCACTGGGACATCCAATGTAAAAATCGTTACTCCTTCACACAAATTACAGGACGCCCGCTTCCCGCTGTTTGCTACGGCGCCTTCCGTTCAGAACCAACTTGTATATCTCCATGCGATAGGTCCGGTCCCACACTCGCTGCGTCAACCCGACAACCGTCTTCCACCACGTCCCGGAGCACACCCCCACCAGGACCCGTTTCTGCTCGCGTAGGCCCCTGAGGGCGCCTCTTACCGCCCTGACCGTGGCAGGAAAGATAAACCATCGGAGTGGCACTATCGATACGGGCCGCAACGGCTCATTTACTAAGGAATACTCCTCGTGTGTGATAGTTAAGAGTTTGTAAAGCAATTGCGTCAGTAGCTGCAATACATGAGTGGCTGCAGTGGAGCGTAGTTGCCACACCAGCGCTACGCCACGCGCCATAAGCGGCTGTTCAGTGTTCACCAGCGAACAACGGCAACTTCTGTAGTCGCATTCCCGTACAGTATTGCCGCGTTCAGGTTTTGTTGCTAGTAGAGGGAAATAATACGGGAAATTGCAAATAAATGCTCGAGAGACAAGCAGCTCACAAGAAATGAACAGTTGTATAGCACATTTCAACAGTAAATAGAGAAGTCGCTTAGCTGGAATAAATTTTGCAGTAAAGAATTATGACTGATATAAAACCTAACTCAATCGCTTTCGATGCTGGCTGAGGTCTCGCTGCTGCTATTGCAGTCGTCTACTTTGACCAGCAACGGTCCAGACAGAGGGCCCTTTGTGCATAGCTGTATTGAAGTCTGTGTACATGATCCACTGAATTCCTCCACACACTTTGGAGAACACTTTCCAGAACAGATCGACGCAACTTTAAGTGATCATTTATTTTAAAATTGTTGTTCTCCTTTGCTGCCAAATAAGTTCAATGGCGTTCAGTTCGCAGTGCGCTATACCCAATTACGGAAGCTTAATTTCCTAGGCCACTGATCGCAATGTACGAGGGCTATTCGGAAAGTAAGGTCCGATAGGTTGCGAAATGGAAACCACGGAAAAAATCAAAAATGTTTTATTTGCAACAGTTAGATACACCTTGCAGCTACTGATCTCCATAGTCGCCGACCCGACTTAGACGTGTATCGTAGCGTTGTACCACCTTTCCAATACCCTCGCTATAGAAGGCAGCCGCCAGTGCTCTCCGCCAATTCTCTACGCTGGCCTACGGCTCGTTGTCTTGTGCCGAAATGTTGTCTTCATAACCAGCGGTTCATGACGCCAAACGCTCATCATCATCATCATGTGACCAGAGATGAAACTCAGGGGGAGACAATTACGGGCTGTATTGTGGGTAATCTAACATTTCCATTTGAAAACGATGCAGGAGCATCTTCATTGCCCCTGCAGAATGCGGCTGAGAATTGTCTTGAAGAAGAAACAGCACGACAGTTATGTAATGTTAGCTGCATAGCTTCAGGCGAAATTTCTCACCAGGCCCTCGTACTTGGCGGCAGACACTATTTTCTAGACATCTTTACGCACTCACTGCGAGCTCAGAAATGAGAAGAGCGACGTGATGCTAACTGGGGTTATACTAGAGACACTACCCAACACATCTGTGCAAAGCTTTATCGGATTTTCATAGTCGTTTCCATTTCGTGACCGATCGGACCTTATTTTCCGAATAGCCCTCGTACTTTCCAAAAGGTGTCCTGCGCCCTGAAGGGCCAGCTTTAATAAACTCCTCATATGACGTGGCATTACATGGAAGCTGTACATTACTGTTTTCCATCCAATCAATAATAGAAAGCTTTCTTCATTTCGTAGAGGGATTTCGTGATACTGGATTTATCATCGTGTGATATGGAGTCTGATATCAAACAATCGCAGCACTGTTTGGCATTTTTCGAGTCTTCGTTATGTCTGTTTCCATTTCGGAACGATAATATGCACCTTCTTTTTCCCCAATGAAACGTAAGCCAACATTTTGCACGAACCCATCGTCGTTCCCGATGTAGCATATTATAATCCTTTTCCCACAACCATACGGTGTTTGAATGCCTCCTTTCCAGCCATTCCGCTCTTTAACACTTCCTCTGTGATAATCGTATACATTTTCTGATACGTAAGGCTTTTTTGTACCTGCCAAACAAACTTTCTGGTATGGATCTGTAATCAGTGTAATTAACAGTTCATCCAATGTTGCTGAAGTGTCTTATTTCAAACAAGAACTCGACTCTTTTTCCTGCTACTTGATTATTTACCATCAGCATTTTTTTTTTTTTTTTTTTTTTTTTGCATTTTGTAGCTGAAGCCCAAATTTTTAATAGCACGCCAAAGGGTTGTTTCACTCAAATCAGAAAAATCTTCCACTTCAGTCTTTAACTTTTCCAACATGGCTGCCACTGTGGGATACTGCTTTTCCACATAGAAGTCGTGAATTTTTCTCCTTATGACTCCCTGAGTAGACTCGTCCGATAGAAACTTCTGGCACCTGCCTGAACTCTTTTTTTGGCAATACAAGACATGAAGTTTCTCCATATTCTCTCCGAATTCGCTTCAGTGTACTTCCGCTAATACCGAGACATTCAGAAGTTCTCTTTACTGGCTGCGATACGGAAATGCTCGCTCCCCGTTCTTTGTCTGCCTCAAAGTAAGCAAGCGCACTGACCATCACAGACTTTTTCACAACTCCGTAAATGATGCACGATTTCACACAAGTACAAGGCAACTAATTATGTGAGGAGCACCGTCTCACACGAATACACAGCAGCGAATGGGAGTACGATGGTTTCCTAAATGACGGGAAGCCGCGACGTAAACACTGGAACAATAAAGTGGAAATACTGTTCAGAGGTCCAGCAACGGGGCACACACGACCACGCGCCGCTTAGTAACGCAAAAGTGAATAAATTAAATATGTCATATTAGCACTGTATGTAGATTTAAGTGCATAAAACATAACTGTGAAAGGCAACAACAGAGCTTTAATTTACGCTTTTCGTCTTCTTAATAAATACCACCATTAGGCGAACTGTACAAACCTACGCTCACCATTAGTAGGACAAGACGACTAATTTGAAAGCAACGGCAATTCGGCTGGAATTTTAGTATGGTTGTATCTTAACTTTGCAAAGGAAATTTTTCTCCGAATTGCGGTCTGATTACTATGAATCCTCAAGTTTGTCACTCGCCAAAAAAAAATAGTCCAAAAAGCATGTTTTCACTTAAATATTACCATATATGCCGTCCTCTCTTCAACTAAAATGTAACATTCATACGCTAAATCGAAGTAGACACTTCCACTACTACGGCGAGATATAACACGTCGATGCTAGTCATGCGATGTGGCCAGAATATGAGCTCAAAATCGTTGATCAATCATTATGAAATGGATAATAGGTCAGTGGTCGACAAACCGGTTTCGTCGAAAGCCAATACTGATGTCGTGTACCCGCACCTTGGGCTGCGTCTTTACTGATCTTTTCATTAACTGGAAATTGAGGTAAATTAGTATGTTTCGAGGCCCCAAGAGACTAGCTATAGTTTGCGCGTGTAAGTGATTGTTGGTTGGTTTAAAAGGGGGAGAAAGGGACTAAACTACAAGGTCATCGGTCCCTTGTTCCCAGTAGAACAATTACCCAAGGGAAAGAAGAAAACAAAGAAGACGTACCGCACAATAACAGGAGAAAGGAAGAACCAGAACAACGACAGAACATTACAGTCGACAAAACAGGACAATAAAACGACAGAGAGACGCAAGAAACAGGGAGAAGAGATCAAAAACAAGAAAGCAAATTACCATGACTGGTAAAAAAAGGAGAAACTAGCCACTCTACAGCACATTAAAAACTCCACCCTAAAACTCCTAGGGTAGAGGACACAGAAGGACAAAGAACATGTACTAAAACTGAGCTCAAATGATAAAACCCACCCTCAAGAATAAAACGTAAAACTAAAGCTGCTGTTGAGGCACTGTCGCCCAACACCGAAGGCAGGGTGCTGGGAAACTTAAAGGTGGGCAGTCCAGCAAAAGGTGGACGACCGTCATTTGGGAGCGACAGCGATAACAAGGAGGGTCCTCGCGACGGAGGAGGTGACCATGTGTGAGCCACGTATGGTCAGTGCGGAGTCGACAAAGGACAACTGATTCCCTCAGAAAAGTCCACAGGGAAGACTTCCACACATTCGCAGTCTCCTTAAAGACAGTTTGTTGTGCATACTTTAGGCCATTCCATGTCGCAAAGCCGAAAAGCCTTGCGGAGTAAAACAAAACGCAGGTCACTTTCAGAGATGCCTATCACCAGGAGCAGTTTCCGCATAGCCTGTTTGGCCAGCCTGTCACCAAGTTCGTTGCCTGGGATTCCGACATGTCCTGGGGTCCACAAAAAGGCTCTGGACCGTTCCAGGACCGAGATGGACTCCTGGCTTCCGCTACCAAAGGATGGCGAGGATAGTTACTGGTCTATAGGTTGTAGGCTGCTCAGGGAGCCATAACAGAGAAGAAACGACTCACCAGAACAGGAACGGATGTTCTGAAGAGCGCGAGATATGGCCACAAGCCCTGCAGCCAGCGGGCAAGGAATTCATTCGCTCTGTGGACATAGGCTGATGGCAATCAGACATCGAGCCGTCGGCGTAAACAACTTCAGAGCCCCGGAACTCGTCAAGAATAGAAAGGAAGTGACAGCGGAGAGCGGCGGGGTTAACGGAGTCCTTAGGACCATGCAGAAGGTACAGACGAAGCTGCGGCCGAGGTGTACACCACAGATTTACGTCAATGGACCTCAGGCAGAGGTGGTAAACGGAAGGACTCCAGAGGGAAGGGATCCCACGCGAACCTCGTTAGCCCTGACCTGCGCCGCCGATGCGGGAGATGAACTGCCACGGGTGGAAAAAGGAGACGGTAATTCGGATGCTCAGGAGAACTACGAATGTGTGCAACGTAACTGGCAAGCGGTTGTGCACGTCGGATCCGCAATGGAGGGACTCCAGCCTCCACCAGGACACTGGACACCGGACTCGTCCTAAAAGCTCCTGTCGCTAGGCGAACGCCACAGTGGTGCACTGGGTCGAGGAAACGCAACGCTGAGAGTGCTGCCAAACCATTGACCAGACTCCCATAGTCAAGGCGGGATTGAACAAGGGCTCTGTAGAGCTGCAGCAGCGTAGAGCGATCTGCACCCCAGCTGGTGTTGCTCAGGCAGCGGAGGGCACTGAGGTACTACCAGCACTTCCGCTTAAGCTGACAAAGGTGAGGTAGCCAAGTCAATCGGGCGTCGAAAACCAGTCCTAAGAATCGATACGTCTCCACTATAGTGAGTGGATCGTCGTTAGGGTAAAGTTCTTGTTCCGGATGAACGGTGCGACGCCGACAGAAGTGCACGACACACGATTTCGCGACTAAAAACTGGAAGCCGTGGGCTAGAGCCCATGACTGCGCCTTGTGGATGACTCCCTGGAGGCGCCGCTCAGCAACACCAGTATTCGAGGAGCAGTACGAAATGCAGAAGTCGTCTGCATACAGAGAGGGTCAGACGGACGGCCCTACAGCTGCTGCTAGACCCCCTAATAGCAACTAAAAATAGAGAGACAATACAGAGCCCTGTAGAACGCCATTCTCCCGAATGCGGGGGGAACTATGGGAGGCACCAACTTGGACACGGAAAGCACGGAGCGACAGGAAGTTTTGGATAAAAATCGGGAGCAGGCACCGGAGACCCCACTCACGCAATGTGATAAGCGTATGTCGCCAGGTCCTGGAGTATGCTTTACGTAAGTCAAAAAAGGCGGCAACCAGATGTTGGCATCTGCCGAAAGCTGTTCAGATAGCAGACTCTAGTGACACAAGATTATCAGTGGTAAAGCGACGCTGGTGGAAGCCACCCTGACATGGAGGCAGCAGGCCACGTGACTCCAGGAGCCGACCCAACCGCCGACACACCATACACTCCAGCGACTTATAAGGAAAGCTGGTGAGGCTGATGGGCCGGTAGCTATCCACATCAAGTGGGTTTTGACTGGATTTGAGCACCAGAATGATGGTGCTCTCCCGCCATTGCGATGGAAAGACGCCACCAAACCAGATACGGTTGAAGATGACGAGGAGATGTCGCTTGTAGTCAGACAAGAGAGATGTTTAATCATCTGACGGTGGATCCGATCCGGGCCAGGAGCTATGTCCGGGCAATGTGCAAGGGCGCTGAGGAGCACCCACTCTGTAAATGGAGCGTTATAGGGTTCACTGTGGCGTGTAGTGAACGAGAGGACTTCCCTTCCAGCCGCCGTTTGAGAGTGCGAAAGGCTGGAGGTTATTTCTCCGACGCAGAGGCTCGAGCATAGTGGTCAGCAAAGGGCTTGGCAATCGCGTTTGCTTCGGTAGATAACACGGTATTTATATTAACGCCAGGTACACCTGTTAAGCTCTGGTGCACAAAAAGACGGCTGATCTTCATCGAAACTTGAAAACATGACGTATGGCACCCAACGGTCGACACGTAACTCTCCCAACATTCCTGTTTCCGTCGTTTTATAAGCAGGCGAACGCAGGCACAGAGCTGCTTGAAGGCTATCGGGTGCTCTAGGGAAGGGTGCCGCTTATGTCAGTGTAGAGTTCGCCGACGCTCTTTTAATTGCCTCGGCGACTTCCTGCGACCACCAAGGGACTGCCTTTCGCTGGGGTCACCCTACAGAACAAGGGATCGTGTTTTCCGCCGCAGAAGCGATCGTTGCAGTGGCCTGCTCAATCACAACGTCGATGGCACCTTGTGGGGGAGATTCAACGGTGACAGCAGAGGTGAAGGATACCCAGTCTGCCTTGTTTAAAGCCCATCTGAGTAGGCGTCCATGGGCATGACGCCGGGGCAGTGACAGGGAAGAGGTCGCTACCACATAGGTCGCCATGTGCTCTCCAGTGCATAGATGGGAGAAGTCCTGGGCTGCAGATTGATAAATCAATGGCCGAGTAACTACTATGAGCCACACTGAAATATGTGGACGCCCCAGTAATTAAGAGGCAGAGGTCGAGTTGGGACAGTAAATTTCCGATATCTCTGCCACGGACAGTAAGCATGGTGCTACCCCACAAGCGGTGTTGTTGTTGTTGTGGTCTTCAGTCCTGAGACTGGTTTGATGCAGCTCTCCATGCTACTCTATCCTGTGCAAGCTTCTCCCAGTACCTACTGCAACCTACATCCTTCTGAATCTGCGTAGAGTATTTATCTCTTGGTCTCCCTCTACGATTTTTACCCTCCATGCTGCCCTCCAATGCTAAATTTGTGATCCCTTGATGCCTTAAAACATGTCCTACCAACCGATCCCTTCTTCTAGTCAAGTTGTGCCACAAACTTCTCCCCAATCCTATTCAATACCTCCTCATTAGTTACGTGATCTACCCACTTTATCTTTAGCATTCTTCTGTAGCACCACATTTCGAAAGCTTCTATTCTCTTCTTGTCCAAACTAGTTATCGTCCATGTTTCACTTCCATACATGGCTACACTCCATACAAATACTTTCAGAAACGACTTCCTGACACGTAAATCAATACTGGATGTTAACAACTTTCTCTTCTTCAGAAACGCTTCCCTTGGCATTACCAGTCTACATTTTATATCCTCTCTACTTCGACCAACATCAGTTATTTTGCTCCCCAAATAGCAAAACTCCTTTACTACTTTAAGTGTCTCATTTCCTAATCTAATTCCCTCAGCATCACCCGATTTAATTTCACTACATTCCATTATCCTCGTTTTGCTTTTGTTGATGTTCATCTTATATCCTCCTTTCAAGACACTGTCTATTCCGTTCAACTGCTCTTCCAAGTCCTTTGCTGTCTCTGACAGAATTACAATGTCATCGGCGAACCTCAAAGTTTTTACTTCTTCTCCATGAATTTTAATACCTACTCCGAATTTTTTTTTGTTTCCTTGACTGCTTGCTCAATATACAGATTGAATAACATCGGGGAGAGGCTACAACCCTGTCTTACTCCCTTCCCAACCACTGCTTCCCTTTCATGTCCCTCGACTCTTATAACTGCCATCTGGTTTCTGTACAAATTGTAAATAGCCTTTCGCTCCCTGTATTTTACCCCTGCCACCTTTAGAATTTGAAAGAGAGTATTCCAGTCAACATTGTCAAAAGCTTTCTCTAAGTCTACAAATGCTAGAAACGTAGGTTTGCCTTTTCTTAATCTTTCTTCTAAGATAAGTCGTAAGGTTAGTATTGCCTCAGGTGTTCCAACATTTCTACGGAATCCAAACTGATCTTCCCCGAGATCCGCTTCTACCAGTTTTTCCACAAGGGGTATGGGCGTTAAAATCTCCCAAAAGTAAGAAATGTTTAGGGAGTTGATCAATCAATGCAGACAATACTTTCACATGTACCGCCCCATCTGCAGGGAGATATACTTTGCAGACAGTTATTTTCTGCGTCGTCCATATTCTGACAGCAACAGCATCAAGAGAAGTTTGAAGGGTCACAGGTTCACTGCATATCGAGTACAGGACATAAATGCAAACTCCACTTGACACACTATTATATTCGCTACGGCTCTTGCAATATCCCCTGTAGCCGCAAAGGGCAGGGGTCCGCTGTAGCTCAGCCAGGTGGTGGAAAAAACCACCGCAATTCCACTGAAGGATAACGTGATCGTGAGACTGGGAAGGCATAAAACACTCAATGAGGCAGTCTACGCCTCAGGGTCACCTGCAGCCACCGACTTTTCCTGAACAGGCTATATCCAGTGTGTCTCAGGGTCTGGCGACATCTAGGTCCTCAGTGGACACCAGAATCTTCACCTCATCCTCAGATGCAGAGCTTGTAGGTAGTGGTGGTGTGGGCGACACAGCTATTCCCTTGGTTTTGGGAGTCTTCTTTCTGGATTTCTCTTGCTGATCCTTGGGTTTCTCTGGCTGGGAGGGCGTCACTAATTCTGTCTCTGGGATGGAGGATGATTGTGAAGCCATACGACCAGATGCTTTTTGGCACTTCAGCCACACTTCTCCAGCTGAGAAGTGGGGACTGGTGTCCCCGATGGTTGGGGGGACAGTGTTCCTGAGATAGGTGGTGCAGGAGCAACAGAGAGAGGAGCCCCCTGCCATCGAGGGGGCTGGTGTAGTCTTCTGGCTCTGAGAACCGACTGGAACTCATGGAACTGATGGGGCTACAACCTCGTAGCGGCGGCATAAGAGGTCACAGCCACAGTATGTAGGCGCTCAAATTTCCTTTTAGCCTCAGTGTAGGTCAGTCGGTCCAGGGTCTTGTACTCCATGATTTTCCTTTCAAGCTGTAAAATCCTGCAGTCTGGTGAGCAAGGGGAATGATGCTCCCCACAGATGACACAGATTGGAGGTGGGGTACATGGAGTATTGGGATGTGGTCCACAATCTCGACAAGTGATACTGGAAGTACAGCAGGAAGACATATGCCCGAACTTCCAGCACTCAGGGGAGGGATATATGGCTTGATGCACAGCGATAGACCAGCACCTTGAACTTTTTGGGTAATGTTTCACTGTCGAAAGCCAAAGTAAAGGCACTGGTGGCAACGTGATTATGCCTCAGACCCCAATGGAAGCGCCGGATGAAATGAATTCGTCGCTCTAAACTGGCGCGCATCTCGTGGTCGGACTGCAAAAGAAGATCCCTGCGGAATATAGTACCCTGGACGAAATTTAAGCTCTAATGAGGCATAATGGTAACGAAAACATCCCCCAGCTTTTCACAACCGCGTTATGCCTGTAACTGGACTTTCGTCAAGACTGACCCTGACCGCGTTTTGGACAAGCCCTCCACCTCCCCAAACTTGTCCCCTAAATGCTCTACAAAAAACTGAGGCTTCATCGAGCTCTCGTACATAAGAGGTACCAGGGTGAATAAGGTTCGCTGCCATCCTGAGCCTGGCGTTTCTCCCATGGTGTGGCCAGAGAGGGGAATGATTTAGGAATGTATGATCCTAAATCTACTGTACATACATCTTCTACTGAGACCTGGTACATTTATAGACTGCTCGCGTTTGATCACCAGCAAGTGATGACGTGGTACGCTTCATCGCTCGTCATCCGCCCTGATGCCACCCACTCCGAGCAGGGGCCCTCCCCACGGGCGCCACTCAGCCGTAGGAAAGGCCACCTGTCAGGATGGCCATTTCCAGGAGTCCCGATGCCCCAGGGTGACGGGCATCTACTGCTTGGCATACGTGGGGAGTTAATGGGGCAAGCATCAGCAGAGCGATCCCTGTGTGGTCAAGGGGTTGGTTGGTTGGTTGGTTGGTTTGGGGGATGAAAGGGACCTGACTGCGACGGTCAACGGTCCCTTTTTCCAAAAAATTAAAACCATCCAAAGAGAATAAAAACGAACAGCAGGAAAGACGTCAGACGACACAGGACAAGAAATACTCCTACAGAGATCAGACAAAACAAATTAAAATCAGAGTGTGACGGTGGTTGGCCGACCATAGAGATAAAAATGAAAAGCCAACCACCGAGAACACATTAAAAACTCAGCGTAAAATCGTAGGCCAATGGCCAGAATCAACACAAAAGAACAGAACAAACAGAGTAAACTATAAAAACCCCCTGCCCGAATAAAACGTAAAACTAAGCCAGCCATAACAGGGTCATCAGATAAAAGGGCAGGGAGTGTATCAGGCAACGCAAATGTCTGCCTGACCACAGCTAAAAGGGGGCAGCCCAACAAAATGTGGGCCACTGTCAAAGCCGCCCCGCAGCGACATAGAGGAGGGTCCTCCCGGCGCAGTAAATAACTGTGTGTCAGCCGGGAGTGGCCAATGCGGAGCCGACAAAGGACGACTGAGTCCCTGCGGTTGGCTCGCATGGATGACTGCCACACAGTCGTCGTCTCCTTAATGGCACGGAGTTTATCGGGCGTGATCCGATCGCGCCACTCAGCGTCCCAAAGCGCAAAAAGTTTTCGGCGGAGGACTGCCCGCAAATCAGTCTCTGGGAGGCCAACATCCAGAGATGATTTACTCGTGGCCTCTTTCGCCAGGCGGTCAACATGTTCATTACCCGGGATACCGACATGACCGGGGGTCCACACAAAGACCACAGAGCGGCTGCAACGGGCAAGAGTATGCAGAGACTCTTGGATAGCCATCACCAGACGGGAACGAGGGAAACACTGGTCGAGAGCTCGTAAACTGCTCAGGGAATCGCTACAGATAACGAAGGACTCACGTGAGCAGCAGCGGATATACTCTAGGGCACGAAAGACGGCGAACAGCTCAGCAGTGCAAACGCTGCAGCCATCCTGCAAGGAACGTTGTTCGGAATGGTCCCTTAGAGTGAGCGCATACCCAACACGACCAGCAACCATCGAACCGTCAGTGTAGACAATGCCAGAGCCCTGATACGTGGCCAGGATGGAATAAAAGCGGCGGCGGAAGGCCTCTGGAGGGACTGAGTCCTTTGGGCCCTGTGCCAAGTCGAGCCGAAGGCAAGGGCGAGGAACACACCATGGGGGTGAATGCGAAGTGTCCCGGAAAGGAGGTGGAACAGTGAAAACCCGAAGCCCGGAGAGAAGCTCTTTGACGCGGACTGCGATTGTACAACCAGACCGGGGCTGACGTTCTGGCAGATGGACGACCAATCGCGGGAACAGGAGATGATAGTTTGGATGCCCGGGCAAGCTTAAAACATGGGCAGCATAAGCGGCCAGCAAACGTTGGCACCGTAACCGCAGGGGAGGGACACTTGCCTCCACTAGGATGCTGTCCACAGGGCTGGTGCGGAAAGCACCAGTGGCAAGCCGTATGCCGCTGTGTAGGATTGGGTCCAGTACCCGCAGCGCAGATGGGGATGCTGAGCCATAAGCCAGGCTCCCATAATCCAGACGAGACTGAATTAACGCCTGGTAGAGCCGTATCAGGGTAGATCGGTCGGCGCCCCAGCGGGTGTGGCTCAAGCATCTCAGAGCATTTAGGTGCCGCCAACACGCCTGTTTAAGCTGCCGAATCTGAGGCAGCCAAGTCAGCTGGGCATCAAAAACTACACCCAAAAACCTGTGGGTCTCCACCACAGCAAGGAGTTCGTCGGCAAGATAAAGCCGCGGATCAGGATGGACTGTTCGGCGCCGGCAGAAATGCATAACGTGGGTCTTGGCAGCCGAAAACTGAAAACCATGCGCTACAGCCCAAGACTGCGCCTTGCGGATAGCGCCCTGTAGCTGACGTTCAACAGCTGCAATGCCAGTAGAGCTGTAGTAAAGGCAGAAGTCGTCAGCATACAGGGAAGCAGAATTTCCCACGGCCGCAGCGAGGCCGTTAATGGCTATTAAAAGCAGGCAGACACTTAAAACAGAACCCTGTGGCACACCGTTCTCCTGGACGTGGGAGGAACTATACGAGGCGGCGACTTGCACGCGGAAGGTACGATACGACAGAAAATTGCGGATAAAAATCGGCAGAGGACCCCGAAGACCCCATCCATGAAGCGTAGAAAGGATGTGATGATGCCATGTCGTATCGTACGCCTTCCGCATGTCGAAAAAGACAGCGACCAGGTGCTGACGGCGGGCAAAGGCAGTACGGATGGCCGACTCCAGGCTCACCAGATTGTCGGTGGCGGAGCGGCCTTTACGGAACCCACCCTGAGACGGAGCCAGAAGGCCCCGAGACTCCAGTACCCAATTCAAGCGCCGGCTCACCATCCGTTCAAGCAACTTGCAAAGAACGTTGGTGAGGCTAATGGGACGGTAGCTGTCCACCTCCAGAGGGTTCTTTCCAGGTTTCAAAACGGGGATGACAATGCTTTCCCGCCATTGCGACGGAAACTCCCCCTCGACCCAAAGACGGTTCTAAAGATCGAGGAGGCGCCGCTGGCAGTCCACTGAAAGGTGTTTCAGCATCTGACAGTGGATGCCATCTGGCCCAGGAGCGGTATCAGGGCAAGCAGCTAGGGCACTGCGAAATTCCCACTCACTGAATGGAGCATTGTAAGATTCTGGGTGGTGGGTGCGAAACGAAAGGCTCCGACATCCATCCGCTCTTTAATGGAGCGGAAGGCCAGGGGGTAATTGGAAGAAGCGGAACTCAGAGCAAAATGCTCTGCCAAGAAGTTGGCAATTTCGTCGGAGTCTGTACAAACTGCTCCATTCAGTGAGAGTGCAGGGACGCTGACAGGGGTCCGATAGCCATAGAGGCGTCGGATCTTGGCCCAGACCTGCGATGGAGAGACATGGAGGCCAATGGTGGACACATACCGCTCCCAGCACTCCTTCTTGCTTTGGCGGATAAGGCGGCGGGCCCGCGCACGCAGCCGTTTGAAGGTGATCAGGTGTTCAATGCAGGGATGTCGCTTGTCACGCTGTAGCGCCCGCCGGCGATCTTTAATCGCTTCAGCGATCTCAGGCGACCACCAAGGCACAGTCCGCCGCCGAGGGGACCCAGAGGAGCGGGGAATGGCAGATTCGGCGGCAGTAACGATGCCGGTGGTGACCGATTGAACCACCGCATCAATGTCGTCATTAGAGAGAGGCTCAAGAGCGGCAGTGGAGGAGAACAAGTCCCAGTCAGCCTTAATCATAGCCCATCTGCTAGGGCGCCCAAAAGAGTGACGCTGTGGCAGTGACAGAAAGATCGGAAAGTGGTCACTACCACACAGGTCGTCAAGCACACTCCATTGGACAGACGGTAAGAGACTAGGGCTACAGATTGAAAGGTCAATGGCGGAGTATGTGTCATGCGCCACACTGAAGTGTGTCAAGGCACCATCATTTAACAGCGAGAGATCGAGCTGCGATAATGAATGCTCAGCGGTGGCGCCTCGACCTGTTGCCACTGACCCACCCCACAGAGGATTATGGGCGTTGAAGTCGCCCAATAGCAAGAAAGGTGGCGGCCATTGGGCTGTCAGCGCAGCCAGGACATACTGCGAGACATCACCATCCGGTGGAAGGTAAAGACTGCAGACGGTAACAGCCTGTGGCGTCCACACCCGAACAGCGGCAGCCTCTAAAGGTGTTTGGAGAGGGACAGACGCGCTGTGCAGAGTGTGAAGGACATAGAGGCAGACGCCACCAGACAACCTTTCATAAGCTGCCCGGTTCTTATAATAGCTCCGATAGCCACGGAGGGCAGGGGTTCGCATTGCTGGAAACCAAGTTTCCTGAAGAGCAATGCAGAAGAAAGGGTGAAGGCTGATAAGTTGTCGGAGCTCAGCTAGATGGTCGAAGAAACCGCTGCAGTTGCACTGGAGGATGGAATTGTCCATGGCTGAGAAAGGCGTGACGGGACTGGGAAGGCAGATTACGCCGCTGGGTCACCTGCTGCCTCCGATGGAGCACCCGTGCAAGTGCTATCCATTGCGTCTGAGGGACCGGCGAGATCGAGGTCCTCAGCGGACGCAAGAATCTCCACCGCATCCTCAGACGCAGAGCTTGTAGGTAGCGGTGGAGTAGGTGCCACCGCAGGTGTCTTGGACTTACGGGTCTGCAAAGTCGTTTTCTCTCGCTGTTCCTTTGGCTGCCATTGTTGAGAGGGCTTATTGGAGTCAGTCTCCGGAACCGAAGAGGATCGCGAAGCCCGTCGACCAGCGACCTGTGGCTTCTTCAGCCACTGGTTGGTGTCTGCTGTGTCGCTGGTAGGAACCTGGGAAGGGAGTGACCCAAGGGATCCGTTCCGAGCGAGAGAAGCCGAAGAAGACTTACGCTTCTCCGGCTTAGAAGTGGGGACTGGTGTCCCCGGTGGTTTAGTGGGTGCTGCTCCCGAGGTAGATAGTGTGGGAGCAACAGCGAGAGAAGGGGCCCCCATCGTCAAGGGGGCAGGTGAGGTCCTCTGAGAGCTGACTGTTTGTGGTGCAGCTGAAGGAGCTGGAACAGGAGTGACAGTGGAGGCATAAGATGACATCATGCGCACGGAATGTAGCCGTTCAAATTTCCGCTTAGCCTCAGTGTAAGTCAGTCGGTCCAGGGTCTTATATTCCATGATTTTGCGTTCTTTCTGTAAGATCCTGCAGTCTGGCGAGCAAGGTGAATGAGGCTCTCCAGAGTTGACACAGACGGGAGGCGGAGCACATGGAGTATCGGGATGAGATGGGCGTCCACAATCTCGACATGTGAGGGTAGAAGTACAGCGAGAGGACATGTGACCGAACTACCAGCACTTAAAGCACCGCATCGGGGGAGGTATATAGGGTTTGACATCACACCGGTAGACCATCACCTTGACCTTCTCTGGTAAGGTATCACCTTCGAAGGCCAAGATGAAGGCACCGGTAGCTACCTGATTGTCCCTCGGTCCCCGATGAACACGCCGGAATGAAATGTACACCTCGGCGCTCTAAATTGGCGCGCAGCTCATCAGACTGCAAAAGGAGGTCCCTATGGAAAATAACACCCTGGACCATATTTAAACTCTTATGTGGGGTGATGGTAACGTGAACATCCTCCAACTTGTCACAAGCAAGTAACCTGCGTGACTGGGCAGAGGATGCCGTTTTTATCAAAACTGACCCAGAGCGCATTTTGGACAAGCCCTCCACCTCCCCAAACTTGTCCTCTAAATGCTCTACAAAGAACTGAGGCTTCACGGATAGAAACGAGTCACCATCAGCTCTGGTACAGACGAGATACCTGGGCGAATACACGTCACTGTCATTCATTGCTTTTCGTTCCTCCCATGGTGTGACCAGGGATGGGAACGAATTGGAGTCATAAACGTTAGCTTTAAAATGAGCCCTCAAACGCTTAGAGGCTGCTGGTGGCTGGCCGCCAGCGAGAGATGATGTACCACGCTTCATTGCGGGTCATCCGCCCTGATGCCACCTACTCCGACCAAGGGCCCTCCCCACGGGCGCCACCCAGCCGCAGCAAGGGCCACCTGGCAGGATGGCCATTGCCGGGAGTCCTGATGCCCCAGGGAGATGGGCATCTACTCCTTGGCATACTTGGGGAGTTAACGGCGCAGGCATCAGTAGAGCGATCCCTGTGCTGCAAGGGGGCTACAACCAACGGGGTACATGGCGGCCGCACCAAAACGGACTGGCTACCGTGCTGGATCCTAGGTGCAAAAATGTCCAAGGTCGTCGTCGCAGTTAAAAGCACCACTGCAGCGTGGTAATCGGACCCAGGGACGTATCCTCGCCCAAGAGGCGGAAAACGAGCGGGACACCATTGCAACGACGAAAAAGCCGGCTAAAGGACTCAATGCACGACGGATACAGTGCACCATGTAAGGCGCCCTTCCCCAATTGGCTCGCTCTTTGGAATAATTTAGAAAGATGGAGGTCATACCCGAGAGGGGACCATCACATAAGGCCGAAACATTTGAGACTCCTTTTAGTCGCCTCTTACGACAGGCAGGAATACCGCGGGCCTATTCTAACCCCCGAACCCGCAGGGGGGGGGGGGGGTCAGGGGGCTATAACCAACAGGGTACATGGCGGCCCCACCCAAATGGACTGGCTACTGTGCTGGACATCAGGTGCAAAGAATTCCATATTCATTGTAGGCACATAAAGCAACATTGCATAGTGCACCGTGGAATACTCACAGGGGAAGGTGGCCTCACCCAAGAGATGGAGAATGAGCGGGACTGCAATACCA
Organism: Schistocerca nitens; assembly: GCF_023898315.1. Classification (NCBI taxonomy): domain Eukaryota; kingdom Metazoa; phylum Arthropoda; class Insecta; order Orthoptera; family Acrididae; genus Schistocerca; species Schistocerca nitens. Next base: position 7,620,982 of record NC_064623.1, on the reverse strand, counting down.
CGACGAGAAAGTGGGATAGAGATCTCAATGCATGATGGACACGATGCACCATGTAAGGCGCTCGTTCTTCAGGAAAATTTTGAAAAATGGTCAAACCCTACAGGGGACCATCACATAAGGACCGAAAGGTGTGAGACTCCTTTTAGTCGCCTCTTACGACAGGCAGGAATACCTCAGCCCTATTCTAATCCCCGGACCCGCAGGGGGGGGGGGGGGTGGAGACGTATAAGTGAGACGTCGGCCCCCAAGTGGTCATCGTTAAGAGGCGCCACCGTTCGGAATAACTCGAGTCGACTGTTGCCTGCTTCAGACTGTTGCCGTCATCTGCCATCCCGAAGTAATGCCTGACGAAGTGTTGCTGTCTTGTCTGCGAGAGTGGATGATTAACGGATTAATTCGACTGACTGTACTTGTGTTGCCGCTCTTGTATCAGTGGTGTGTTGTCGGCATCGGCAGGAGTGAAGCGTTCGTAATGACTGGGCGAGAGCGCGGGTGATGTCTGTTTTCAAGAAGGCTCGTAGAACAGACGCACGGAACTACAGGTCTGTATCTCTGACGTCGGTCCATTCTAGAATGTATGTTTTATGTTTGTGTATTATAATTCCGTAAACCGAAAATCTGCTCGGCTGCAATGAACATGGGTTCCGAAAAGAACGTCTGTGCGGAATCCATCTCGCTCACTTCCTGCACGAGACCCAGAAAGCAGTAGATACAGGCATACATAATAATGCAGTGTCTCATCCTGAAGGCTCTATATATATATTAGTTCTGCCGCCTAATGAACAAACTAAGAGCGTACGGGGATATCAGACGAAGTGTGCGACTGGACTGAAGAGTTTCTGGCAAACACAGCACAACATGTCATCCTTAACGGAGAGACTTCAGAGGTAAAACTAACTTCGGGCGTGCCACTAGGGTGTGCTACAGATTCATTACTTTTCCTAACATTTATAAATGTTCTAGTAGTTACGTCGGCAGTCCCATGAGGCTTTTCGCGGATGATCTATTATACACACAAGTCGCACAGATGGAACACCCCAGAGGATACACATTTGGTACAGGGGGTGCAGTTGACCCTCAACATAAACAAGTGCAACGCATCGTGTGTACATTGACACACACTGAAGCGCCAAAGAAACTGCCACAGGAATGCGTATTCAAATACGGAGATACGTAAACAGGTGGAATACGGCGCTGCGGTCGGCAACGCCTATATAAGACAATCTGGCGCAGTTGTTAGATCGGTTACAGCTACTACAGTGGCAGGTAATAAATGTTTGACGTGGTGTTATAGTTGGCACACGAGTGATGGGACACAGCACCTCAGAGGTAGCAATGAAGTGGGGATTTTCCCGTACGACCGTTTCAAGAGCGTACCGTGAATATCAGGAATCCGGTAAAACATCAAGTATCCGACATCGCTGCGGCCGGAAAAAGATCCTGCAAGAACGAAACCAACGACGACTCAAGAGAATCGTTCAGCGTGACACAAGTGCAACCCTTCTGCAAATTGCTGGGTCATCAACAAGTGTCAGAGTGAGAACCATTCAATGAAACATCATCGATGTGGGCTTTCGGAGCCGAAGGCCCTCTCGTGTGCCCTTGATGAATGCACGACACAGAACTTACGCGTCACCTGGACGCGTCGACACCGACATTGGCCTGTTGAGGACTGGAGACATGTTGCCTGCTCTGATGAGTCTCGTTTCCATTGTATCGAGCAGATGGATGTGTACGGGTATGAACACGACCTCAGGAATGCATGGACCTTGCATGTCAGCACGGGACTGTTCAAGCTGGTGGAGGCTCTGTAATTTGGAGCGATGTGGGACCCCTGATACGACTGTGACAGGTGACAAGTATGTAAGCATCCGGTCTGGCGAACTGCATCCATTCACGTGAATTGTGCAATCCGACGGATTTGGGCAATACCAGCAGGACAACGCGACACTCCACACGACCAGAATTGCTACAGAATGGCTCCAGGAACACTCCGCTGAGTTTAAACACTTCCAATGGCCACCAGCCTCCCCAGACATGAAAATCATTGAGCTTATCTGGGATGCCTTGCAACGTGCTGTTCAAAAGAGATCTCCACGCCCTCGTACTCTTACCGATTTGTGGACAGGCCTGCAGGATTTTTAGTGTCAGTAGCCTCCAGCACTACTTCTGACATTAGTCGAGACCACGCCACGTCGAGTTGCTGCACTTCAGCGTGCTCGCGGGACCACTACACGATATTAGGCAGGTGTAGCAGTTTCTTTGACTCTTCATTGTAAATACCCGTTATCGTATGATTATGTGATTGCAGAACAATCGTTGAAAGCAGTTGCTTCCATAAAATACCTCGGATTTTGCGTACGGAGCGATCTGAGGTGGAGCGACCACATGAAATGATTTGCAGATAATGCGGATGCCAGAAATGAGATTCAGTGCAGGAATGCTCAGGAAAACTGATCATCAGTCTGGAATCTCTACCAGACATGATCGATGAAGGAAATTGGCAACATTCAAAGAACAGTTGCACGTTTCCTTTACATGTTCATTTAGTAAGCGGAAAGTATCATACAGGTGCTGAGACCACTCTGTTGACATGCGCTGAAACACAAAGTTCTGCGTCACGGCGTTGTTTACTATTAAAAGTTCCCAGAACGTTCTTTCCTGGAAGAGTCGACCAACGTATTACTTCCTCCTGTGTATGTCTCACGGAAAGACCGTGAACACAAAATCAGAGTGACTCGAGCACACACACAGCAATCGTTCATCCCGCGAGCCATTCTCGACTGCAACAGCAAAGGGGCTAGTGACACTGTTGCACAAAGTACCCTCCGCCACACACCGTGAGGTGGCTTGCGGTGTTTAGATGTAGATGTCTATTCAAATGCATCACGCAGTATGACATACGATCACAAACGTTTACTAAATGTTTTGAATGTCGTTTTCCTTCTACACATAACGATGTTTCACAACAGCCTTAATTTAATTTCGTATTCCCTACTTTAAATATGTACCTCACTTGAAAGTGTCCGTCTCTGTAATGCACTTTGACCAATCATGTTACTCCCTCTCAAAATTTATATTAGCAGCTGACTGGTACAAATTGCCCACGCCCGTGACTTGTCAGTACTGGAAGACTGACGAGGAAACGTTCCCATCCGTTTCACAGCCACTAATCCACCACTGGCTCTGCTTACCCCTTGTGACGTCTCCTGGAAATAAAATTAAACTGAACCTATACGAGACGTGTAAATGCAAAGTCTAAAAAAGGTACTGAACTATGTATATTTCTGACGATAAAATACGTAGCTAATACGACAGACAGCAATAAAACCTACAACTCGTCAATATATGTTGTGTTAAATATGTAAATAAAATATGTATTTTAGTATGAAAGAGTAACTATACAATGTAAAGATATTCTTTGTAACCATGCACATATTTCATTAAGGTTAAAAAAAAGAAGACTTGGTTCAAAGATCGACCACTACTTTTGTAGTCACTTATCTGTTCTGAAGCACTAAGTACCTGATGTCCGTATTACATTTTATAATATACAGTAAAAAATGAATTTCTCCTGTTCTTGTTAAAAACCTCCCCCACCCCTGTGGGGAGTTGTGTCGTAATTGCGCATAGGCGGCCATTACGTAATATTTAAGTAAATATTAAATACTGGGCTTCATCCTCAAGCTAACCTTATAAATACTTTGAATATTGATAGTAATTTTCAATTATTAATATTTGCAAGTTCATTTCATCGGAATTTTTGCGGAACTGCATAGATAGTTGTAACTGCAATAAGCAACGATTTATTTCTCTCAAGGAAATGCTTAATCCAAAATGAAGCAAATTAGCTCTCAATGAAAATTACTTGTCGTGAGTAAAAATCCTTACAGTGGTTATATTGTCTCTCTCTTCACAGCAATTAATTTAACGGGCAATAACAGGAATAGTTTTATGCTACTTCTGATTACCTTTGATCTAACAGCCAGTTTAGATAACCATTACAAGCAAAACTGTACCCATTTTTACTAACATTTATGCCTACGTAGCAAACTTGGTTATCGTCTGTGTATATGTAAGCCTCTCCTCCCATGAACCATGGACCTTGCCGTTGGTGGGGAGCCTTGCGTGCCTCAGCGATACAGATAGCCGTACCGTAGGTGCAACCACAACGGAGGGGTATCTGTTGAGTGGCCAGACAAATGTGTGGTTCCTGAAGAGGGGCAACAGCCTTTTCAGTAATTGCAAGGGCAACAGTCTGGATGATTGACTGATCTGGCCTTGTAACACTAATCAAAACTGCCTTACTGTGCAGGTACTGCGAACGGCTGAAAGCAAGGGGAAATTACAGCCGTAATTTTTCCCGAGGGCATGCAGCTAGACTGTATGGTTAAATGACGACCGCGTCCTCTTGGGTAAAATATTCCGGAGGTAAAATAGTCCCCCATTCGGATCTCCGGGCGGGGACTACTCAGGAGGACGTTGTTATCAGTAGAAAGAAAACTGGCGTTCTACGGATCGGAGCGTGGAATGTCAGATCCCTTAATCGGACAGGTAGGTTAGAAAATTTAAAAAGGGAAATGGATAGGTTAAAGTTACATACAGTGGGAATTAGTGAAGTTCGGTGGCAGGAGGAACACGACTTCTGGTCAGGTGAATACAGGGTTATAAATACAAAATCAAACAGGAGTAATGCAGGAGTGGGTATAATAACCAATAATAAAATACCGCTACGGTCGCAGGTTCGAATCCTGTCTCGGGCATGGATGTTTGTGATGTCCTTAGGTTAGTTAGGTTTAAGTAGTTCTAAGTTCTAGGGGACTGATGACCTCAGAAGTTAAGTCCCATAGTGCTCAGAGTCATTTGAACCATTTGAATAATAAAATAGGAGCGCGGATAATCTACTACGAACAGCACAGTAAACGTATTATTGTAGTCAAGAGAGACACGAAGCCCACGCCTAACACAGTAATACAAGTTTATATGTCAACTAGCTCCGCAGATGACTAAGAGATTGAAGCAATGTATGATGAGATAAAAGAAATTATTCAGATAGAGAAGAGAGATCAAAATTTAATAGTAATTGGGGACTGGAACTCGATATAATAATCTTGGGTAAAATTTGAACCATTTGAATAATAAAATAGGAGCGCGGATAATCTACTACGAACAGCATAGTAAACGTATTATTGTAGTCAAGAGAGACACGAAGCCCACGCCTACCACAGTAGTACAAGTTTATATGTCAACTAGCTCCGCAGATGACTAAGAGATTGAAGCAATGTATGATGAGATAAAAGAAATTATTCAGATAGTGAAGAGAGATCAAAATTTAATAGTAATTGGGGACTGGAACTCGATATTAGGAAAAGGAAGAGAAGGAAAAGAGGTAGATGAATATGGAATGGGTGCAGGGAATAAAGGAGGACTCCGCCTGGTAGAATTTTCCACAGAGTATAACTTAATCATAGCTGATAATTGGTTTAAAAATCATGAAAGAAGGTTGTACACGTGGAAGAGTTCTGGAGACACTGGAAGATTTCAGACAGATTATATAATAGTAAGACAGAGATTTAGGAACCAGGTTTTAAATTGTAAGACATTTCCAGGGGCAGATGTGGACTCTGACCACAATCTGTTGGTTATGAACTGTAGATTAAAACTGAAGAAACTGCAAAAAGGTGGGAATTTAAGGAGATGGGACCTAGATAAACTGAAAGAACCAGAGATTGTACAGAGTTTCAGGGAGAGCATTAGGGAACGATTGAGAGGAACAGAGGAAAGAAATACAGTAGAAGAATGGGTAGCTTTGAGAGATGGGATAGTGAAGGCAGCAGAGGATCAAGTTGGTAAAAAGACGAGGGCTAGTAGAAATCCTTGGGTAACGGAAGAGATATTGTATGTAATTGATGAAAGGAGGAAATATAGAAACACAGTAAGTGAAGCAAGCAAAAAGGAATACAAACATCTCAAAAATTTTGAGATCGACAGGAAGTACAAAATGGCTAAGCAGTGATGGGTAGAGGACAACTGTAAGGATGTAGAGGCATGTATCACTAGGTGTAAGATAGATACTCCCTACATGAAAAAGAGACCTTTGGAGAAAAGAGAACCACTTGTATGAATATCAAGAGCTCAGATGGAAAACCACTTCTAAGCAAAGAAGGGAAGGCAGAAAAGTGGAAGGAATATATAGAGGGAGTATACAAGGGCGATGTATTTGAGGGCAATTTTATTGAAATGGAAGAGGATGTAGATGAAGACGAAATGGGAGATGCGATACTGCGTGAAGAGTTTGACAGAGCACTGAAAGATCTATGCTGAAACAAGGCCCCCGGAGTAGACAACATTCTATTACAACTAATGACAGACTTGGGAGAGCCAGCCCTGCCAAAACTCTACCATCTGGTGAGCAAGATGTATGAGACAGGCGAAATACCCTCAGACTACAAGAAGAATATAAAAATTCCAATCCCAAAGAAAGCAGATGTTGACAGGTGTGAAAATTACGGAACTACCAGTTTAATAAGTTACGGCTGCAAAATACTAACACGAATTCTTTACAGACGATTGGAAAAACTGGTAGAAGCCGACCTCGGGCAAGATCAGTTTGGATTCCGTAGTAATATTGCAACACGTGAGGCAATACTGACCCTGCGACTTACCTTAGAAGATAGATTAAGGAAAGCAAACCTACGTTTCTAGCAATTGTAAACTTAGAGAAAGCTTTTTAAAAATGTTGACTGGAATACTCTCTTTCAAATTCTGAAGGTGGAATAGGTAAAATACAGGAAGCGAAAGGCTATTTACAATCTTTACACAAAGCAGATGGCAGTTACAAGAGTCGAGGGACATGAAAGGGAAGTAGTGTTTGGGAAGGCAGTGAGGCAGTGTTGTAGCCTCTCCCCGATGTTATTCAATCTGTATACTGAGCATGCAGTAAAGGGAACAAAAGAAAAATTCGGAGTAGGAATTAAAATCCATGGAGAAGAAATAAAAACTTTGAGGTTCACCGACAACATTGTAATTCTGTCAGTGACAGCAAAAGACTTGGAAGAGCAGTTGAACGGAATGAACAGTGTCTTGAAAGGAGAATGTAAGATCAACTGCAACAACAGCAAAACGGGGATAATGGAATGTAGTCGAATTAAGTCGGGTGATGCTGAGGGAATTAGGTTAGGAAATGAGACACTTAAAGTAGTAGATACGTTTTGCTATTTGGGGAGCAAAATAACTCACGATGGTCGAAGTAGAGAGGATATAAAATATAGAATGTCAATGCAAGGAAATCTTTTCTGAAGAAGAGGAATTTGTTAACATCGAGTATAGATTTAAGTGTCAGTAAGTCTTTTCTGAAAGTATTTGTGTGGAATGTAGCTATGTATGGAAATGAAACATGGACGATAGTAAGTTTAGACAAGACGAGAATAGAAGTTTTTGAAACATGGTGCTACAGAAGAATGCTGAAGATTAGATGGGTAGATCACATAACTAATGAGGAGGTATTGAACAGGATTGGGGAGAAGAGGAGTTTGTGGCACAACCTGACTAGAAGAAGGGATCGGTTGGAAGGACATGTTCTGAGGTATCAAGGGACCACAAATTTAGCATTGGAGGGCAGCGTGGAGGGTAAAAATCGTAGAGGGAGACCAAGAGATGAATACACTAAGCAGATTCAGAAGGATGTAGGTTTAAGTAGGCACTGGGAGATGAAGAAGCTTGCACAGGATAGAGTAGCATGGAGAGTTGCATCACACCAGTCTCTGGACTGAAGACCATAACAACGACACATGTTAAGGTGCATTTACGCGTGTGAGGAATATACGCAGCGCCAACAGTATATTAAATATCCTTTACCTTTCTTTCTTTCCAACAATCCCGACCACATCTTTCATTTTAAAAAAAATCAAACCATTTAAAAAATGCAAAGAAAAACGGAAAAGAGAGAGAGAGGGACGATGTACCGTCAGCCCTGAGACAGGCAGCCAACTTTACTCAATTGACAATCGAACCACCAGCGTCAATTAAAATTCAATACGTCTCAAAATATGAATGTCTCTGCACGTATTTTTGTTTGTTACTGAGCATGAAAATTACTCTCTTAAGAAGTTCTTAACGTTAGTTGACGTTTTAGGAGTCGGCTTTTAATTGCTAGATGCATAATATTCCGAAATTCCGCGCGAATACCGTATTGACACGAAAATAAGCTGCAATTTTCGTCCAAATTGTAACCTCGGAAAGTTAGGGTGCGGCTGATGTCAGCTACGGTGTCTCTGTACAAACAACTGCTGTACAGAAATTAAGCTCATTTGCAACAACACAACTGGCGACAGGGCGTTCTATTACGCAGCAGTGGAAGCTCTTATCGGTGTCTTACTGCGGTTAACATTGTGCATGACTACCAGTATTGTTTCGTTAGCGTTTAATTCAGTTTCACTTCAGTTCAGGATACCGGTAAGAAAGTCTGATTTATGGCGATATGAATGACCATTTAGAGCGAGAAGCATAATCGAGCCAAAGAATCCGACGTTGTTACGTACGAGGTTTAAACTTATAGTTGTGCGGTATGGCCTAACCACAAGCAACAGAGAGGCTGGAGGAAATAATTGACTGGACGAATCTAATGGCCTACGTTTGGTTTCTTCAGAAGAAAACTGGAAAAAGACAGGTTCAAAGTGAAAATCGTACAGGTCACCGAAATGTGGCAGGTATCCGAAACTTGTAGCTTATGTTCTTTCCTATGTGCAAGATAAGCGGAAAAATGGGATGCCTATCTCACGATAAATTATCCAATTGAAGGCCTTGGAAATCGTGAAAGTGTTAAATGTGCCACAAAGAGAATTTTGGGATAGTATTGGTCGGTTTCGTCGCTTTATGCGTAGAAGTGGCCTTGGTCTCCGACGAAGTACTAACTGGCACACAGAATGCCAGCAGATTTCGAGGAGAAGAGTTAAGTCGACCATTCGTGAAAGTGTCACACATACTCTGTTCATGAGATTGTCTGTGCTGACCAAACGCCAGTATTTTTAGACATGCCGAGCAATATGACTGTACGCCAGTACGAGGAACAGGGAATGAAAAAGTAGAATAACTGTGATGTTAGCTGTTACAGCGGATAGATAAAAGTTACCGCCTTAAGTCATTTGGAAGAGAAAAACCATGCTAAAAGAAAACTTACCTAATGGGTTAGTGATTCACTGCCAAGAAGAAGAGTGGATGACAAGACACCTGATAGTTGACTGGAATCGCAGACCTGGACACTGCTTGCTAACGGGGATGGATGATGATGGGTGGTGGCGGCGGCGGCGGTGGCGGGTGGCGATGTTGATGACAGATGTGGTGGTGATGATGGTGGACGATGATCATGGTGGACGATGATCATGGTGGACGATGATGGATTATTTTAGGTGAGGGGCGCTTAACATCATGGTCATCAGCTCCCTGATGGGAAGTCAGTATGCCAATTTCATGACTGGGGACGTAGGCTGTCCCCACATGCGGAGCATTTTACAATGTATTAAAGTCTGCGTCCCTTCCCAGCAGTTTAGGGATGAGGCCCGGTAGTTCACAAAATGTCACCTCTTGTAACACTGGAATCAGTATCGGCAAGGGTGGTGGGCAGATCTCCATCTGACCGAGGACTGCCCTGATATTAGTATGTAAGACACACGTTCTCAAATATGTTGAAATGAAAGTGGCACGCCACAGACTTCACAGTGGTGGATCCTCCTGCTGGACGAGGAAGCCACGTGTTAAAAAGTTATGCCTGATGCGCAGTCTGGTAAGCAAAACCTCCTTCCAGCGGTGAGGCTGACAAGAAGTCACCCATGCTTTTGTGGTCGATTTGAGCGACTGCAGTTTGTGTTCTGTCACCCTCTGATGCATGGTGCGTCTGACAGAAAATGAGATGATGGCCTGCAATGGGATGCGACATTGACGGACAGCACCATCCCAACATGCTTCCTTGGCAGCTTTGTTTATGCCTGTACCCCAACATGGCCAGGTACCCAGCAAAAGATCACCTCCTTGCCACGGCGTTGGAGCCGCTGTAAGCAGTCATGGATGAGCTGAATCAGTGTCTAATGGATACATTCGGTGTAGTGCTCTAAGCCGGCTGGAACAGACAAGAAACCTTGTACGGTCATGTCTGTAAATCCTCCCCAGTGCCATCATAATGCAATGTAACTCCACATCACAATCTGTTAATTGTTTGGGAAGACGCACTTTGAAAACCCTATCAGAGAAAACAGCGGAACAACGAAGGACATTCTCTTGCTAGGATCCATCTGTATAAACAACGATAGAACTGTGGTATGTACTTAAAATGGAAGAAAATAAAGTTGTAAAAACATCATCTGCAGTACAAGTTTTCTTGTACCCTGTCAAGCTTAAAATCACTTTGTGCCTCCGAAGACACCTTGTACGGTGATGTCTGTAAATCCTCCCCAGTGCCATCATAATGCAATGTAACTCCACATCACAATCTGTTAATTGTTTGGGAAGACGCACTTTGAAAACCCTATCAGAGAAAACAGCGGAACAACGAAGGACATTCTCTTGCTGGGATCCATCTGTATAAACAACGAAAAAACTGTGGTATGTACTTAAAATGGAAGAAAATAAAGTTGTAAAAACATCATCTGCAGTACAAGTTTTCTTGTACCTTGTCAAGCTTAAAATCACTTTCTGCCTCCGAAGACACCTTGTACGGTGACGTCTGTAAATCCTCCCCAGTGCCATCATAATGCAATGTAACTCCACATCACAATCTGTTAATTGTTTGGGAAGACGCACTTTGAAAACCCTATCAGAGAAAACAGCGGAACAACGAAGGACATTCTCTTGCTAGGATCCATCTGTATAAACAACGATAGAACTGTGGTATGTACTTAAAATGGAAGAAAATAAAGTTGTAAAAACATCATCTGCAGTACAAGTTTTCTTGTACCCTGTCAAGCTTAAAATCACTTTGTGCCTCCGAAGACACCTTGTACGGTGATGTCTGTAAATCCTCCCCAGTGCCATCATAATGCAATGTAACTCCACATCACAATCTGTTAATTGTTTGGGAAGACGCACTTTGAAAACCCTATCAGAGAAAACAGCGGAACAACGAAGGACATTCTCTTGCTGGGATCCATCTGTATAAACAACGAAAAAACTGTGGTATGTACTTAAAATGGAAGAAAATAAAGTTGTAAAAACATCATCTGCAGTACAAGTTTTCTTGTACCTTGTCAAGCTTAAAATCACTTTCTGCCTCCGAAGACACCTTGTACGGTGACGTCTGTAAATCCTCCCCAGTGCCATCATAATGCAATGTAACTCCACATCACAATCTGTTAATTGTTTGGGAAGACGCACTTTGAAAACCCTATCAGAGAAAACAGCGGAACAACGAAGGACATTCTCTTGCTAGGATCCATCTGTATAAACAACGATAGAACTGTGGTATGTACTTAAAATGGAAGAAAATAAAGTTGTAAAAACATCATCTGCAGTACAAGTTTTCTTGTACCCTGTCAAGCTTAAAATCACTTTCTGCCTCCGAAGACACCTTGTACGGTGATGTCTGTAAATCCTCCCCAGTGCCATCATAATGCAATGTAACTCCACATCACAATCTGTTAATTGTTTGGGAAGACGCACTTTGAAAACCCTATCAGAGAAAACAGCGGAACAACGAAGGACATTCTCTTGCTAGGATCCATCTGTATAAACAACGATAGAACTGTGGTATGTACTTAAAATGGAAGAAAATAAAGTTGTAAAAACATCATCTGCAGTACAAGTTTTCTTGTACCTTGTCAAGCTTAAAATCACTTTCTGCCTCCGAAGACACCTTGTACGGTGACGTCTGTAAATCCTCCCCAGTGCCATCATAATGCAATGTAACTCCACATCACAATCTGTTAATTGTTTGGGAAGACGCACTTCGAAAACCCTATCAGAGAAAACAGCGGAACAACGAAGGACATTCTCTTGCTAGGATCCATCTGTATAAACAACGATAGAACTGTGGTATGTACTTAAAATGGAAGAAAATAAAGTTGTAAAAACATCATCTGCAGTACAAGTTTTCTTGTACCCTGTCAAGCTTAAAATCACTTTGTGCCTCCGAAGACACCTTGTACGGTGATGTCTGTAAATCCTCCCCAGTGCCATCATAATGCAATGTAACTCCACATCACAATCTGTTAATTGTTTGGGAAGACGCACTTTGAAAACCCTATCAGAGAAAACAGCGGAACAACGAAGGACATTCTCTTGCTGGGATCCATCTGTATAAACAACGAAAAAACTGTGGTATGTACTTAAAATGGAAGAAAATAAAGTTGTAAAAACATCATCTGCAGTACAAGTTTTCTTGTACCTTGTCAAGCTTAAAATCACTTTCTGCCTCCGAAGACACCTTGTACGGTCATGTCTGTAAATCCTCCCCAGTGCCATCATAATGCAATGTAACTCCACATCACAATCTGTTAATTGTTTGGGAAGACGCACTTTGAAAACCCTATCAGAGAAAACAGCGGAACAACGAAGGACATTCTCTTGCTAGGATCCATCTGTATAAACAACGATAGAACTGTGGTATGTACTTAAAATGGAAGAAAATAAAGTTGTAAAAACATCATCTGCAGTACAAGTTTTCTTGTACCCTGTCAAGCTTAAAATCACTTTGTGCCTCCGAAGACACCTTGTACGGTGATGTCTGTAAATCCTCCCCAGTGCCATCATAATGCAATGTAACTCCACATCACAATCTGTTAATTGTTTGGGAAGACGCACTTTGAAAACCCTATCAGAGAAAACAGCGGAACAACGAAGGACATTCTCTTGCTGGGATCCATCTGTATAAACAACGAAAAAACTGTGGTATGTACTTAAAATGGAAGAAAATAAAGTTGTAAAAACATCATCTGCAGTACAAGTTTTCTTGTACCTTGTCAAGCTTAAAATCACTTTCTGCCTCCGAAGACACCTTGTACGGTGACGTCTGTAAATCCTCCCCAGTGCCATCATAATGCAATGTAACTCCACATCACAATCTGTTAATTGTTTGGGAAGACGCACTTTGAAAACCCTATCAGAGAAAACAGCGGAACAACGAAGGACATTCTCTTGCTAGGATCCATCTGTATAAACAACGATAGAACTGTGGTATGTACTTAAAATGGAAGAAAATAAAGTTGTAAAAACATCATCTGCAGTACAAGTTTTCTTGTACCCTGTCAAGCTTAAAATCACTTTGTGCCTCCGAAGACACCTTGTACGGTGATGTCTGTAAATCCTCCCCAGTGCCATCATAATGCAATGTAACTCCACATCACAATCTGTTAATTGTTTGGGAAGACGCACTTTGAAAACCCTATCAGAGAAAACAGCGGAACAACGAAGGACATTCTCTTGCTGGGATCCATCTGTATAAACAACGAAAAAACTGTGGTATGTACTTAAAATGGAAGAAAATAAAGTTGTAAAAACATCATCTGCAGTACAAGTTTTCTTGTACCTTGTCAAGCTTAAAATCACTTTCTGCCTCCGAAGACACCTTGTACGGTGACGTCTGTAAATCCTCCCCAGTGCCATCATAATGCAATGTAACTCCACATCACAATCTGTTAATTGTTTGGGAAGACGCACTTTGAAAACCCTATCAGAGAAAACAGCGGAACAACGAAGGACATTCTCTTGCTAGGATCCATCTGTATAAACAACGATAGAACTGTGGTATGTACTTAAAATGGAAGAAAATAAAGTTGTAAAAACATCATCTGCAGTACAAGTTTTCTTGTACCCTGTCAAGCTTAAAATCACTTTCTGCCTCCGAAGACACCTTGTACGGTGATGTCTGTAAATCCTCCCCAGTGCCATCATAATGCAATGTAACTCCACATCACAATCTGTTAATTGTTTGGGAAGACGCACTTTGAAAACCCTATCAGAGAAAACAGCGGAACAACGAAGGACATTCTCTTGCTAGGATCCATCTGTATAAACAACGATAGAACTGTGGTATGTACTTAAAATGGAAGAAAATAAAGTTGTAAAAACATCATCTGCAGTACAAGTTTTCTTGTACCTTGTCAAGCTTAAAATCACTTTCTGCCTCCGAAGACACCTTGTACGGTGACGTCTGTAAATCCTCCCCAGTGCCATCATAATGCAATGTAACTCCACATCACAATCTGTTAATTGTTTGGGAAGACGCACTTCGAAAACCCTATCAGAGAAAACAGCGGAACAACGAAGGACATTCTCTTGCTAGGATCCATCTGTATAAACAACGATAGAACTGTGGTATGTACTTAAAATGGAAGAAAATAAAGTTGTAAAAACATCATCTGCAGTACAAGTTTTCTTGTACCCTGTCAAGCTTAAAATCACTTTGTGCCTCCGAAGACACCTTGTACGGTGATGTCTGTAAATCCTCCCCAGTGCCATCATAATGCAATGTAACTCCACATCACAATCTGTTAATTGTTTGGGAAGACGCACTTTGAAAACCCTATCAGAGAAAACAGCGGAACAACGAAGGACATTCTCTTGCTGGGATCCATCTGTATAAACAACGAAAAAACTGTGGTATGTACTTAAAATGGAAGAAAATAAAGTTGTAAAAACATCATCTGCAGTACAAGTTTTCTTGTACCTTGTCAAGCTTAAAATCACTTTCTGCCTCCGAAGACACCTTGTACGGTGACGTCTGTAAATCCTCCCCAGTGCCATCATAATGCAATGTAACTCCACATCACAATCTGTTAATTGTTTGGGAAGACGCACTTTGAAAACCCTATCAGAGAAAACAGCGGAACAACGAAGGACATTCTCTTGCTAGGATCCATCTGTATAAACAACGATAGAACTGTGGTATGTACTTAAAATGGAAGAAAATAAAGTTGTAAAAACATCATCTGCAGTACAAGTTTTCTTGTACCCTGTCAAGCTTAAAATCACTTTCTGCCTCCGAAGACACCTTGTACGGTGATGTCTGTAAATCCTCCCCAGTGCCATCATAATGCAATGTAACTCCACATCACAATCTGTTAATTGTTTGGGAAGACGCACTTTGAAAACCCTATCAGAGAAAACAGCGGAACAACGAAGGACATTCTCTTGCTAGGATCCATCTGTATAAACAACGATAGAACTGTGGTATGTACTTAAAATGGAAGAAAATAAAGTTGTAAAAACATCATCTGCAGTACAAGTTTTCTTGTACCTTGTCAAGCTTAAAATCACTTTCTGCCTCCGAAGACACCTTGTACGGTGACGTCTGTAAATCCTCCCCAGTGCCATCATAATGCAATGTAACTCCACATCACAATCTGTTAATTGTTTGGGAAGACGCACTTTGAAAACCCTATCAGAGAAAACAGCGGAACAACGAAGGACATTCTCTTGCTAGGATCCATCTGTATAAACAACGATAGAACTGTGGTATGTACTTAAAATGGAAGAAAATAAAGTTGTAAAAACATCATCTGCAGTACAAGTTTTCTTGTACCCTGTCAAGCTTAAAATCACTTTCTGCCTCCGAAGACACCTTGTACGGTGATGTCTGTAAATCCTCCCCAGTGCCATCATAATGCAATGTAACTCCACATCACAATCTGTTAATTGTTTGGGAAGACGCACTTTGAAAACCCTATCAGAGAAAACAGCGGAACAACGAAGGACATTCTCTTGCTGGGATCCATCTGTATAAACAACGAAAAAACTGTGGTATGTACTTAAAATGGAAGAAAATAAAGTTGTAAAAACATCATCTGCAGTACAAGTTTTCTTGTACCTTGTAAAGCTTAAAATCACTTTCTGCCTCCGAAGACACCTTGTACGGTGACGTCTGTAAATCCTCCTCAGTGCCATCATAATGCAATGTAACTCCACATCACAATCTGTTAATTGTTTGGGAAGACGCACTTTGAAAACCCTATCAGAGAAAACAGCGGAACAACGAAGGACATTCTCTTGCTAGGATCCATCTGTATAAACAACGATAGAACTGTGGTATGTACTTAAAATGGAAGAAAATAAAGTTGTAAAAACATCATCTGCAGTACAAGTTTTCTTGTACCCTGTCAAGCTTAAAATCACTTTGTGCCTCCGAAGACACCTTGTACGGTGATGTCTGTAAATCCTCCCCAGTGCCATCATAATGCAATGTAACTCCACATCACAATCTGTTAATTGTTTGGGAAGACGCACTTTGAAAACCCTATCAGAGAAAACAGCGGAACAACGAAGGACATTCTCTTGCTAGGATCCATCTGTATAAACAACGATAGAACTGTGGTATGTACTTAAAATGGAAGAAAATAAAGTTGTAAAAACATCATCTGCAGTACAAGTTTTCTTGTACCTTGTCAAGCTTAAAATCACTTTCTGCCTCCGAAGACACCTTGTACGGTGACGTCTGTAAATCCTCCCCAGTGCCATCATAATGCAATGTAACTCCACATCACAATCTGTTAATTGTTTGGGAAGACGCACTTTGAAAACCCTATCAGAGAAAACAACGGAACAACGAAGGACATTCTCTTGCTAGGATCCATCTGTATAAACAACGATAGAACTGTGGTATGTACTTAAAATGGAAGAAAATAAAGTTGTAAAAACATCATCTGCAGTACAAGTTTTCTTGTACCCTGTCAAGCTTAAAATCACTTTCTGCCTCCGAAGACACCTTGTACGGTGATGTCTGTAAATCCTCCCCGGTGCCATCATAATGCAATGTAACTCCACATCACAATCTGTTAATTGTTTGGGAAGACGCACTTTGAAAACCCTATCAGAGAAAACAGCGGAACAACGAAGGACATTCTCTTGCTAGGATCCATCTGTATAAACAACGATAGAACTGTGGTATGTACTTAAAATGGAAGAAAATAAAGTTGTAAAAACATCATCTGCAGTACAAGTTTTCTTGTACCTTGTCAAGCTTAAAATCACTTTCTGCCTCCGAAGACACCTTGTACGGTGATGTCTGTAAATCCTCCCCAGTGCCATCATAATGCAATGTAACTCCACATCACAATCTGTTAATTGTTTGGGAAGACGCACTTTGAAAACCCTATCAGAGAAAACAGCGGAACAACGAAGGACATTCTCTTGCTAGGATCCATCTGTATAAACAACGATAGAACTGTGGTATGTACTTAAAATGGAAGAAAATAAAGTTGTAAAAACATCATCTGCAGTACAAGTTTTCTTGTACCCTGTCAAGCTTAAAATCACTTTGTGCCTCCGAAGACACCTTGTACGGTGATGTCTGTAAATCCTCCCCAGTTCCATCATAATGCAATGTAACTCCACATCACAATCTGTTAATTGTTTGGGAAGACGCACTTTGAAAACCCTATCAGAGAAAACAGCGGAACAACGAAGGACATTCTCTTGCTAGGATCCATCTGTATAAACAACGATAGAACTGTGGTATGTACTTAAAATGGAAGAAAATAAAGTTGTAAAAACATCATCTGCAGTACAAGTTTTCTTGTACCTTGTCAAGCTTAAAATCACTTTCTGCCTCCGAAGACACCTTGTACGGTGACGTCTGTAAATCCTCCCCAGTGCCATCATAATGCAATGTAACTCCACATCACAATCTGTTAATTGTTTGGGAAGACGCACTTTGAAAACCCTATCAGAGAAAACAGCGGAACAACGAAGAACATTCTCTTGCTAGGATCCATCTGTATAAACAACGATAGAACTGTGGTATGTACTTAAAATGGAAGAAAATAAAGTTGTAAAAACATCATCTGCAGTACAAGTTTTCTTGTACCCTGTCAAGCTTAAAATCACTTTCTGCCTCCGAAGACACCTTGTACGGTGATGTCTGTAAATCCTCCCCAGTGCCATCATAATGCAATGTAACTCCACATCACAATCTTTTAATTGTTTGGGTAGACGCACTTTGAAAACCCTATCAGAGAAAACAGCGGAACAACGAAGGACATTCTCTTGCTAGGATCCATCTGTATAAACAACGATAGAACTGTGGTATGTACTTAAAATGGAAGAAAATAAAGTTGTAAAAACATCATCTGCAGTACAAGTTTTCTTGTACCCTGTCAAGCTTAAAATCACTTTGTGCCTCCGAAGACACCTTGTACGGTGATGTCTGTAAATCCTCCCCAGTGCCATCATAATGCAATGTAACTCCACATCACAATCTGTTAATTGTTTGGGAACACGCACTTTGAAAACCCTATCAGAGAAAACAGCGGAACAACGAAGGACATTCTCTTGCTAGGATCCATCTGTATAAACAACGATAGAACTGTGGTATGTACTTAAAATGGAAGAAAATAAAGTTGTAAAAACATCATCTGCAGTACAAGTTTTCTTGTACCTTGTCAAGCTTAAAATCACTTTCTGCCTCCGAAGACACCTTGTACGGTGACGTCTGTAAATCCTCCCCAGTGCCATCATAATGCAATGTAACTCCACATCACAATCTGTTAATTGTTTGGGAAGACGCACTTTGAAAACCCTATCAGAGAAAACAGCGGAACAACGAAGGACATTCTCTTGCTAGGATCCATCTGTATAAACAACGATAGAACTGTGGTATGTACTTAAAATGGAAGAAAATAAAGTTGTAAAAACATCATCTGCAGTACAAGTTTTCTTGTACCCTGTCAAGCTTAAAATCACTTTGTGCCTCCGAAGACACCTTGTACGGTGATGTCTGTAAATCCTCCCCAGTGCCATCATAATGCAATGTAACTCCACATCACAATCTGTTAATTGTTTGGGAAGACGCACTTTGAAAACCCTATCAGAGAAAACAGCGGAACAACGAAGGACATTCTCTTGCTGGGATCCATCTGTATAAACAACGAAAAAACTGTGGTATGTACTTAAAATGGAAGAAAATAAAGTTGTAAAAACATCATCTGCAGTACAAGTTTTCTTGTACCTTGTCAAGCTTAAAATCACTTTCTGCCTCCGAAGACACCTTGTACGGTGACGTCTGTAAATCCTCCCCAGTGCCATCATAATGCAATGTAACTCCACATCACAATCTGTTAATTGTTTGGGAAGACGCACTTTGAAAACCCTATCAGAGAAAACAGCGGAACAACGAAGGACATTCTCTTGCTAGGATCCATCTGTATAAACAACGATAGAACTGTGGTATGTACTTGAAATGGAAGAAAATAAAGTTGTAAAAACATCATCTGCAGTACAAGTTTTCTTGTACCCTGTCAAGCTTAAAATCGCTTTGTGCCTCCGAAGACACCTTGCGAGGTGCCGGGGCTAGTAGTGTATTTATCACTAAATTCTACTAGAATCCACATGTGTAAATCATGCTCTAAGCCCCCCCTATTCTAACTCCGACTTTTGCTGTTGCACAAGGATAAAACAAATACGCGAACTGACTCTAATCAACCCTGCTAGTGGAGTAGAAGAGAGTTTGGCACCTGCAATAATTTAATTTGATAAATAAGTTAAATAAACAAAGGTTTCATTAGCATAGTGAGGAATGATAGGGTTGCTCTATTGATTAACAGAAAGAAAGTTCTGTCCAAAATAACAATATGATTTATTAAGATTAAACGCAGAATAGTAAAAGAGACACAGGAAATATAAAACATCAAATTGGCTAAAATTGGAGATTCATACAAACACAGTAAAGGTGAAGTTGTCCCTAACTTAGATCGTGAGGTTTAAGACGAAGTGGTATGTGGAGCCAATTCCTTTCCACTCAAATCTCAAGAGAGACACACATCTAACCCAATAGTAATTGCTGCTACTCGAAACTGAACAAAGTTAGAAAAGGATGAACAGGCGCGCTCTGCTGAGCTCTGATTATCACCTAGGAAAATCCCTATCTGCCGGTGCTGCGGACGTACATTACCAACAGTCTTCTTATCTCCCAGAACACGATCTGGCGTACCGCAGGCGAGGGCTGGTTGCTCCCACGTCCTCGACCGAAAGGCGACTGCCGACCTCCCAGAGCACCCGTACAGGCCGAACACCGAACATTCCCGCCCCCACGACAGTGGCCGTGGTTACGTTCCAATCAGCAACTCGAAAACCGGCGGAAATTCCACTCCATTGCCGGAGCACTACCATTCCACCAATGGAGATTCTTGGCGCCAATTTCTGTGCTGATTTTGCAGAAAGTGCGGGAATTTTCCCGCCACAACTGCGTGGGTACACAAGTCATTCCCACGCCTCGCTGGTAGCCCGCCAGAAAGTGTTTTCGCAAAGTTTCTCTGAAGTAACGGAACCTCTAGCCCAGCCGCTAGTTCACACCCCAGCGGGCGTGTCTCTTGACAATGTCGGCGTCTGAAAAGCATTCACTCGACTGCCTCACACACGTCGGCTTAACTCTCTCCAGTTCCACAGAGCCCGCCTGTCACCGGCCCACCCGGGTGACGAGAGACGCTGCGTGGGAAGTACGCGTGTTAAGGAAAAGCAACCCTCCACCGCATGCAACTAGAGAGGAGAATCGTAAGATAGAAATATGAGAGGGGGCTCATGCCACCTCTCATTGCCCCTACGCCATTTTAGATTGTAATTGGTGAGCGGTTGGCTCACTTAGGAGCAAGGTAGTGAGTCAATCGCCCAAGAACAATCTTACAAAGTGACTCCACATACCGCACTCTATAAAAAAGATCATTGCAACTGAAAAATGCAACTCATAGAGGGAGGATTATTTATGATGTAGCCAACTTCACCTTCTTAATATGGAACACTAACACTCACATCACACATCCATACCCAGGGAGCCCCTTCCAAACACCGATTCACGCAGACATTCACGCTCTAAACATGGCCCGGGCATCTGAGCCAAATATGGAGCAGTTTATTCTTTACAATCAGAGTTGGAGTGCTCCGCAATTAAATGCCCAAGATGTTACAACAATTTTAATCATTAAACTAACCTGACCTCACTCACACATGATAATATTTAAGTTAACAATCTCTTTGTGAGTTTTCAGAATCTAGTTACAACCTCCGATTCATTCTGTCTCCCTGCAGCAAGAATAACCTTTACAAAATGTTCCCTGAACTGATGGTCCATTCACAATGACAGTGGTGGTATCTGCTTCAGTTTATGGGGACTTCAGGCACACTGTTAGCATACACACAACAATAAACACAAAATACAAAAAAAACATGATGTGGAGAACAATACAGTAATCTGTAATAAGAATTACAGTGTAAAACACAACCGCATACAAGGTATAACATACATTACAGAAACAACATAAGAGAAAGAAATTTAAGAAAAACAAAAAAAAACAAGGTTCATGGGGCATCAAATTGTGCGTGCACATTGCACAAAGTTCACGACTGTGCTGAGAATGAGGCACTAAATCACATTGTTAGAAATATCCGTGGCACTTCACTGATTCCACTGTACTGACATCACATAAGGCTAAACGTCGGTTGTAGTTGCTACGTTGTGGCAACAGCAATAGGGAGTTCTGGAGTGTCTGCAGTACGCTGTTGAGATTGTAGTCAGACCCACGCATATGATCACGGCCGTATGGTAGGAAGACACAGTGATAGGCTCTCCTCACGTCGATTAATTGTCTCTGAGGTCTACTCGTTGGGATACATCACTAGTCTAGGTCTCTTCTCTCGCTGGACAGAACTTTATGTTTCCCAATATTGCAGTTCGACGAGGGATGATGGCACGTGGAGTGACTCCACAAGTGTGTGAGGTCATCCATACAGGATCGAACTAGGAGCGACTATTGTTAAAAACTGCTCTCTAATAGAGAGGAGAAGTAAGACATGAGACCATACATTTGTTAGTGTGGCACGATACTGCTTTGTGTATGCAGATCGGCCAATGCTAGTGAGTTGTAAAAACCCAAACAGGTGAGTATAGAGCGTCCCTTTCTGTCCTGAGGCACATGAGGCGCAGGTTCTGACACGATATGTGATCTTCTTCGTGTACTCACGACAACGTGGTCTGCCGCAGGGAATCCCTCCAAGCGGCTGCCGCGTCCGGAGAGCTAGCAGGCTGTCGCGTGTCAGGGTCAACGCCCAGCCCCACTTTCGCTTGTGGCGGGGCAAGGGTCCCGTGTAATCCCTCAGGTAGGCAGCCGGGTGACTGTCAGCGTGTAGGACGGGACGCTCGCCCTCTAGCAGGTAGCCGAAGACCTCTTGTTTTTGCGCTGGCTGGCCTCTGCATTGCCACGTTCCTCGTCATCTGTACAATTCTTACAAAAGTCTTATGCCTAACTTTTTCCCATGACCTTCTATGTTATAATAAATTTACCTAATGAAACATTGATGGTCTGTCATTTCAGACACTCTTATTTTACTTTTATAGTTATTAATCTATGGCAATCATTATAACATCTAATCTAGACATGGAAATAATTTATTTTGATATACGTGTAGAGACCGATCTCAGTAAGTACATGGTGTGTGATAACTGATGCTTTGTAATGGATGAACAACTAAATGTGCGGGCCCGCACTAATATTACTATTAATTATATAGATCGACAGTAGACATGCTTCAAGAATTAACTACCATATCCCAACGATCTACATTCTACGTCTTTTAATTAAATTATGTTGTTATGCAGGTCTAAGTTTTACTGTGCTATAAAGAACATGCAACTACGCTACTTTCGCTCGCCCGTCGTCCCTCCATCTCGGGTCTGTGGTTTGGTGACCTGAAAAATAGCAACTCAACAGGCGCGCGCCACACTTGTGGTAGAAAACCCCCACAATATTAATCTAGTTATTGTTAAATCCTACAGTTTAACTTATCCTAGTATCGTACTTTCCCTTTTATTTATTTATTTATTTATTTATTTTATTTATTTATTTATTTATTTATTTATTTATTTATTTATTTATTTATTTTTTTTTTTTTTTTTTTTACCTTATACAATACCCTTACATAGTTCCTGTTACGCTGAGATGTCTTGCTGCTCGCCGCTATTGACGACAGTGATGTGCGCGCCGTACGACATGACCTCCGAGTTTTCATTACGCCTCACTGAAACTCCAGAGACTGGGTTAGCCATGGCTATACACGACAATAAATTTATAGTTGCAACTTCCTTCTCTATGTGAAGCGGTTTTCGCGATCGAAGTACACCTTTCCAGAAGCAATGTAATATGACCAAGCCAGGACTGGTTCCTGTTGAGGATTCAGACACCCAACACACGCCAGCTACACAGTATGTCACGAATATCCAAGTACAATTCCTTGGTGATTCATCTGTGACAAAAACGAGCAGCACGCTAAATCCCCAACCAGCACATTAGCATGGTAGGCTTTTATGCCCTCATTTCTCTCGTCTAGGGCACCATTAGAGTCAAATGCTCACAGGTTCACCCCGACTTGCAAGACAACGAAACCGGCGCAGCTCTGCAAAAACTATACTGCCCATATTCACCCTCGAAATCGCGCAATATACCACAATCGTGCAGTGCACTGACGCGTGCCTGCAAGCATTGGTATGAACGTCTCACGAACTGGTTGTGGCCGCTATGGAGCGTATCACGACCTCTCAGAACGCTTCTAAGAGCACGTTCTTGTATGCGCCCGTTTGTGCGACGTCTCGTCACTCATCCTTATCCCTTAACATGGACACCAGATAGGAAAGGACAAAAACATTGCTCATGAAAAGGTAGTGTCTCCTACTCCATCGACATTGGAGATCGCAAACATAAACAAAAAGAGGATAGCAGCAGTAAATTCTTATGCAAGACCACGCAGCGTGTTAATACTTCAGCAATCTTAATCTATTAATGTAACGATTATTGTTCCCCGAAAAAAGGTTCATATCTTTGCCTATTCTACTATGTACATTTCTTACACTACTACTATTCTACGAACTCCTTTATGTGAGAGAAGTGGTGGAGTCCTATGGACTAGCGTCAATCCCTTCTTAGACTCCCCCTCCTCTGACGTGCATTAGGATTTGGAGGTCTAATTTCAATCTCCTGGTTCTCCTGTTGTCCTTGATTTCGCTCCCTCCAATTACGGTCGCTTTGCCGTTCGTCATTCCTCCTGTCCCAGATTGCTTGTCTGGATTGACCCTGTTCCCTGACGTTCTGGTTTCCGTGTCTCTGGTTTCCATAACCTTGAATAGCGTAACCTTGATCTCGGTAACCCTGGTTTCCTAACTGACCAGTGCGATTATGCGATCTGTTGTCGTCTTCCCTTGCTGGCCCGTGGTATTTGTTATTTTGCGCCTTCTTCCTGTCCTTTGCGTCTTGTTTATCGAAGACTACTTCGAGTTCGCGCAGTAGACTCTTGAATGCATCTATGTCAGATCCACACTTCCCGACAAGTGTCTGTTGATACCTAACTGGCAATTTCGAAAAGCAAAATTTAATAATTTCTCCGTTGCTGTATGGACTATCTAAAAACTGATTCTTCTTGAGTAAGTCATCAAAAAATTTGGTTGCGCTCTTATGCCCGGACACTTCCAGTTCAGGACAAAATATTATTTCCTCTTTAATCCTGTCTTGCGTTTCCTTTGACCAGTAGGTCCGCAGGAATGCACCAACAAATTCCTGATAAGTCCGACACGTCGCTGCCACGCCCCGCATCTTTTCCGCGGCTTGGCCTTCGATGTGTCCACACATGAATTCTAATTTGGCCTGGGTTGGCCATGACGACGGTAATGAATTAGTAAATTGCATCACCCAGCTCTTCGGATGCATCGACCCTCCATTATCTTTGAACTTCTGGAATTTGAGTATCGACAGGAAGTGATTGTGATCAAAATTCTGTCCGATCCTCGCACTGGTGTTGTCAGACGTTTCCGATACTTGCACGTCTGCGGAGTGTCCTGATCTATCTTGCTGATAAGTGTGATGTGCTACGTCTGTATCACAGTGGAAGTGGCATTCAGCATTCACTCTTCTAAGTGGGCTGCAATTATTGGAGCTATTACTCGCTGTTTCTGCGTGTGCATTGTTTGTTCCGCACGCTGTCACTGGGCTAGAGCACGGCGGGCTTTTCCTCGGAGACACAATCCTGTGTGCTCCATCATTGGTATCCGAACGCGCAGTGCTCGTGTGCCCATTTCGCTCTAGTTTTGCTATCCGACTCTCTACTTCTTTCATTCGTTTCGTGATGTTCGTAACCGCAATATTACCTTGAGTCTTTAAGGCCGCTAGGGATTTCGAGTGGACTTGTGTCGCACGTCGCAAGCGCCCTGCGAGTTTAAGAGTTACTCTTGCGATTTTCATTGCCCCTGTTGCTGCAGTTTTGGCTAGGCCTGCTACTTTTTGTGCTACCATTGACATTTGTTTTGCTTCTCCACATTCTTTCTTTATTGTTAATAATTCCCCACGAATTTCCCCTATATGCGAAATTATTGCCTCCGTGTCCTTCTTACGCTGTTCGTCAGCTTCTTCCTTCTCCTTCTTACGTTGTTTCTCCTCTTCTTCCTTCTCCTTCTTACGTTGTTTCTCCTCTTCTTCCTTCTCCTTCTTACGCTGTTCGTCAGCTTCTTCCTTCTCCTTCTTACGTTGTTTCTCCTCTTCTTCCTTCTCCCTCTTACGCTGTTCGTCAGCTTCTTCCTTCTCCTTCTTACGTTGTTTCTCCTCTTCTTCTTTCATTGATCGTAGGAAGCTCAGTATTGGGTTTACGTCATCTTCTTGATCCTCTTCAAACATGGGCGATGTAACTCTGGACACCTGGGCGCTAGAGCTCTGACGTGACCGAGCTGGCCTCTGTCTGCACTCGTTCGTTTGACTATAAACTTCTGCTACCGTCTCGACCTGTGTGCCTGTCTCTGTTTCATCCTCTACTTCACTATCATAATCACGGCCGCAACGCTGCTCTGAGATCGCGTCCAAATCACCTTCCTCATCAATGCCCCTGGCGTCCTGTCCTGCTAAAAATGTGCCCATCTCATCTCCGAACCTATTCCCGTCAGTAAACTGCCCCTTATCCATTATGCTATCCTCTTTTGTTTTAGCTTCGCCCGATAATAGTCGTGCCTTACTTCTCGTTATCATTCATAAAAACAAATTCATCTAAAATGCACAATAAAATTAATCTACTCCATATATTTTTTACACATAAACATAAAATTTCAACAACGCTGTTCCAACGCTGTAATCACAAACACAATTTGATGTGGTACAGAAACCGCACACAAATCCGACAAAGTGCGATGCGGTACAGACACCACATCAGCGAAACACAAAAAAACAATGAACAAAAAATATATACACTGAAAACAAAAACTGTAGTCATGCGCCGCTACTTAAAACTAAACGCGGAACTACCAAAAAAAACTTGGGTATTAATCATTAAAAAAAATAGAGAGAAAAAAAATTGAATGTTCCTACTAAGAATCCTGTTTGTTTATCAGAGATTCACAGGAAAGATCCGAGGCCAAGGGTCGCCATATTATGCGAGGTGCCGGGGCTAGTAGTGTATTTATCACTAAATTCTACTAGAATCCACATGTGTAAATCATGCTCTAAGCCCCCCCTATTCTAACTCCGACTTTTGCTGTTGCACAAGGATAAAACAAATACGCGAACTGACTCTAATCAACCCTGCTAGTGGAGTAGAAGAGAGTTTGGCACCTGCAATAATTTAATTTGATAAATAAGTTAAATAAACAAAGGTTTCATTAGCATAGTGAGGAATGATAGGGTTGCTCTATTGATTAACAGAAAGAAAGTTCTGTCCAAAATAACAATATGATTTATTAAGATTAAACGCAGAATAGTAAAAGAGACACAGGAAATATAAAACATCAAATTGGCTAAAATTGGAGATTCATACAAACACAGTAAAGGTGAAGTTGTCCCTAACTTAGATCGTGAGGTTTAAGACGAAGTGGTATGTGGAGCCAATTCCTTTCCACTCAAATCTCAAGAGAGACACACATCTAACCCAATAGTAATTGCTGCTACTCGAAACTGAACAAAGTTAGAAAAGGATGAACAGGCGCGCTCTGCTGAGCTCTGATTATCACCTAGGAAAATCCCTATCTGCCGGTGCTGCGGACGTACATTACCAACAGTCTTCTTATCTCCCAGAACACGATCTGGCGTACCGCAGGCGAGGGCTGGTTGCTCCCACGTCCTCGACCGAAAGGCGACTGCCGACCTCCCAGAGCACCCGTACAGGCCGAACACCGAACATTCCCGCCCCCACGACAGTGGCCGTGGTTACGTTCCAATCAGCAACTCGAAAACCGGCGGAAATTCCACTCCATTGCCGGAGCACTACCATTCCACCAATGGAGATTCTTGGCGCCAATTTCTGTGCTGATTTTGCAGAAAGTGCGGGAATTTTCCCGCCACAACTGCGTGGGTACACAAGTCATTCCCACGCCTCGCTGGTAGCCCGCCAGAAAGTGTTTTCGCAAAGTTTCTCTGAAGTAACGGAACCTCTAGCCCAGCCGCTACTTCACACCCCAGCGGGCGTGTCTCTTGACAATGTCGGCGTCTGAAAAGCATTCACTCGACTGCCTCACACACGTCGGCTTAACTCTCTCCAGTTCCACAGAGCCCGCCTGTCACCGGCCCACCCGGGTGACGAGAGACGCTGCGTGGGAAGTACGCGTGTTAAGGAAAAGCAACCCTCCACCGCATGCAACTAGAGAGGAGAATCGTAAGATAGAAATATGAGAGGGGGCTCATGCCACCTCTCAACCTTGTACGGTGATGTCTGTAAATCCTCCCCAGTGCCATCATAATGCAATGTAACTCCACATCACAATCTGTTAATTGTTTTGGAAGACGCACTTTGAAAACCCTATCAGAGAAAACAGCGGAACAACGAAGGACATTCTCTTGCTGGGATCCATCTGTATAAACAACGAAAAAACTGTGGTATGTACTTAAAATGGAAGAAAATAAAGTTGTAAAAACATCATCTGCAGTACAAGTTTTCTTGTACCTTGTCAAGCTTAAAATCACTTTGTGCCTCCGAAGACACCTTGTACGGTGATGTCTGTAAATCCTCCCCAGTACCATCATAATGCAATGTTAACTCCACATCACAATCTGTTAATTGTTTGGGAAGACGCACTTTGAAAATCCTATCAGAGAAAACAGCGGAACAACGAAGGACATTCTCTTGCTAGGATCCATCTGTATAAACAACGATATAGCTGTGGTATGTACTTAAAATGGAAGAAAATAAAGTTGTAAAAACATCATCTGCAGTACAAGTTTTCTTGTACCTTGTCAAGCTTAAAATAACTTTGTGCCTCCGAAGACACCAAGGCGGCAACGCGTTCCATTCCTGGCTGCGTATTCGGAGGTCTGATAGATCCACATACTTGACACAGTCAGTAGCTCGTATCCCGAATGTCTTGGTCGCATGGGGCCGATTCCTGAACAGCCGTTCAAAGTTGGGTTGGACCACTGAACTAAACGCCAATGACTGAGGTGACGCTGAGGTTTTCAGCGCCTGTCGATCCAAAAGGATACGTCACCGAATCCAGAGTGGTGGCTCACCAGCCTCCGCACACCGACCCTGAACTGGACTGATCGGAAAGGTTCCAGTCGATATCCGAATGCCCTAACGGTGGACAGCATCTAACATCTCGAGGTAGGAAATACGGGCTGATCCGTAGACCAAGCTGCAGTAATCTGAACGTGATCGAACAAATGCCCTATAAAACTGCACGAGGCGGCACCTGTCTTCTCCCCATATATTCCCGCTAAGGCATCTCAAAATATTCAATGAGTGAAAGCCCTTTGTTTGTTGGTCTTTCATTTGCGGAAGCCAAGTCAATTTAGAATCAAATAATAAACCGAAAAAGCACGCAGTTCCCTGAAATCGTAAAATATTGTCCCCCATTGCGAGCACTGGTTGGTTAAAACTTCGACGACGACAGTTAAAACTGACACATGTACTCTGGTCAGTACCGAAAACGAGTTGTTTTTTCCTTGGATTCCAGCCTCCACTGCTTGCTGAGGAAACCATGTTTGTTTTGGTTGCTTTTAAGGGTCATCTAACTGCTGAAGTAAAAGATAAACTTGCTGCATAAAAAAAGGCAGATCTTATCATCACACTTGGAGGACTGACTTCAAAACTACAGGTACTTTATGTGGCCAGAAACAAGAGTAGCGCCGATCGTAGCGGAAACCAACTCAGTCACGTGAGTAGACCGCACTCCGGTACAGTACAGTACAGTGTTAACTGCAAGTGCGGCTAGGAAAAGAGACTTGGCGGGCAGAAGCGACTGCTTGCTGTTAGCGCCATTAAATCTACTGACAATTATGAGATAGCAGCAACATTACTGAGGGAAAAAGCGACGAAATGTGGAATCAAAGTTTTGAAGTTGAGTAAGTTTATGGCGTGCAAACTGACTGACAAAACGGTTTAATGTGTAATAACGCATCAGTGGCGGTTCTTGGCTGTAAAGCTAGGTGGAGGGATAGCGGGAAAGAAAAACTCGCCGTTAGCTACACACGCTTGCCCTAATAATTCAACTTATCTGTATCTGTGTGCTTGTTACAATGTCACAGAAACGGTGAGCATATTCTGTCAGTGATAAATTGAAAAGTTATTGATCGTTTGAAGAATGGTGGAACAAAGCAGTTTATCACGCGAGTGTGGTGCACCTGAAGAATCCATCAAAACGTGGGTGAAAGAAAAGAATAAATTCTGAGCTTTTGTAAACACAGTTGAAAGTGATGTGGGAATGGACTAAAAAAGGAGTAAGAGCCAGTGAACTTGACGAATGCCTTTAAAGGCGATTTTAATAAAAGGAAGTATAGACGTGCCTATTATTTAAGCTCAAGCTGAAAAATTTCACTTTGGCTTACATGGCAACAAAGATTTTTTATAGCTTCCGACGGGTGATTTTGAAGATGGAAATGTCGTCATGGAACTCGGCAATCGACCCTGAGGGAGAAGTAAGGTCTTGCGACAGTGAATCTATTCACAGTTTCCTGAAATTTTACACAAAGTAATGGTAGATGAAAGTTTAAATGATCATCGAGTGTATAATTGTGATCGAACGGTGCTTTATTTTTGATTGCTTCCAAACAGAATTCTCTATTAAAAAAAAAATTAACCCTTCTCTTTGCCACAAATAAATCGGGCAGCCGTCAGTTGAATAGGTGTAAGTAAAACCCCGAGATGTTCCAAGTATGTAAACATGTGATCATTACAATTCACTTACAGGCATTCATAAAACATGTGACTTTTCACCAGCTGGTTTCAGGAAGAGTGTGTTCCGTCAGTTAGGAAGCACCTGCGGACGCTTAAGCTGAGAGAAGAAGTTCTGCTGATCCTTGACCAGTGTCCAGCTCACCCACCTGCTGATGTGTTTCCACCAGAAGATTTGAAAAATAAGAACTTTGCTTTAGCCGTAAAACACGATGGTATTAATTCACCCGCTACATCGGGGTATCAAACAAGCATTTAAGGCTCTTTATCGCCGGTATCTGCTCACTTCAAAAGTAAATTCAGATGAAGGAATGGAGATGTTCTTGAAATGTGAAAATTTTAAAGGGTGTTGCGTGTTCAATTGGTCTAGCGTGGCAAAGCATCGGTCCGGCCGCTATCAGGAATTGCTCCAGCCAGTGTTCCAGGGAAGAAAATGCAACAAATGAACGCAGTAGCTACGTATTTCAACAGCAGTGACGTGCAGTCTGCATGTTATGTTCTATAGCGCAATATTGATCTTGAAAACTGGAACCGTAGGGTAGTCGTTGGCAACGGAAAACCGATTTCGCATGTCATAGATGACAACGTCATTATTGATGATATTCGAAATGAGAGGAGTGAGGCAGTAGAAGATGAGGATGGTGAAGCTGAAGAAAAAGGTAAAAATGATGATCCCAGTAGACGTGAAATATTAGATAATATAAATGCAGTGATTGCGTGGATGGAGCGACAGAGTGAAGTGAACCAAACCAAACCAAACCAAACTGAGCTGTTGCATCTGACGAGTATAAAACAAACAGCACTGAAGACACTGATGAAATGGCCCACCAAGGACAGCTCACTTCTTTACAGCGGTACAATAATGACGTACTGCAGCCTGCAAGCGGTATTGTAGATTAACATACTGTATCTGACGGTGTACTTTTAACACTGTACTGAAACTCGTGCTATTGCTTGGTCGACGTTTGAGTGAAGTTTGTCTAATTACCGTACCCTATTCGGTAAGTATCTGAAATGTTCTACTTCTAATGCTCTTTATATTTAAATATAGTGTGGTATGCAGTGTATGTATAATACTGCATCATGTGGTCTTTCTAACTTTGCGTGTGTGGTGTTTCATTACGCGCTATAGCGCGTTAGTTAATTATGTCCCCCGACAGCCGCATGCACTTTAACTTAAATAACTACTTGCGATAATCAAAAAAGTACGCAAGCTCACTGACCCAGGAATACTTAAGTAAGACGATTCGCAGAACGTGAAGAAACAGTTCTGTTACAACACGGCTATCAAATCCAAGCACTCTGCAACTCTAACGGTTCCACGGACTGGACCAAGCCTACTGCACTGCGATTGGTCGATATCAGGCGGCCACAGCATGGCGTACATATTTCATAAAAACTGCGCACAAAGTGCCACGGATCTCAGTATGTGTGTTACATAAAAACACGAAAAATATCAAAAAACACTGAAAGATCGTGTATCGTTAACAGAAAATAAATTCAGTACAAGGGAATACTCAATGAACAGGGAGAACGGTAGAACAAACTGTACCAAGTCTGGGGTAAAGTTACCTTATTTGACCACTCCCCCCCCCCCTCACCCTCCTCTGAAATATTCGTTGTGGTAACAGACTGATCTGTAGCGCAGCCGGAAGTCTAGGTTAGGTTGGAATGTGACAATTTCGTTGAGAGTTGGCGAAGCCAACAAATATGGAAACAGAAAATCTGATCGTGGTAAAAAAATTGACCGGTAGCGAAGCCTAATCTTTACATCCGCGCTATACTGAAAAATGCGAGGTGGCGAGGAGGGGTCCAATACATAAGTTTTACCCAGGTTCGTTTGTCACTAACTAACCACTCCGTTCCTTCCACGTCCTCCTGAAACAACGGAATCTGCGTATCATTCGAAGTACATACTAAAAAACTAGTCGTCACAAACTAAGGATTATTAGGTACGTGGCGAGAGGACGGACACACACACACACACACACACACACAGTATCCCCACCACGACGTTACTCAGAATCTGGTTCAAACCGCTGTGGAAGGGGACGGGGAGAGTGAAAGCATTGCGTTCCGGACATAGTTATCTTGTCTTGAGAAAAGACTCCTGTCAGTTTCCGTAGTGTAGTGGTTATCACGTGCGCTTCACACGCGCAAGGTCCCCGGTTCGATCCCGGGCGGAAACATTATTTTAACTTCTACCAATAATTTCGTGCTACGCAGAACGAGCTCAATGTATGTAGTTACATAGATAATCGGCGAAACAAGAGCATACTGTCAAGGTGAATGTGTTTTCTCCATCTATGAGGAAACTGAGCTTTCCATTAGAGTCCCAACGTCAGCATAGCAAGAATAACTTAGGCGAATGTTACAAGAAGCGTACTTGCCACCTTCCACAACGAAAGAACACACATGTTCAGACAGCGAAACTGTGTTAGTCATATATAACAACAATACTAACGCTTGCCTATTTAACTTAATATTAAGGCAAATACATGTAATGCATCAGAAAGCAAAACACTATAAAAAATTTCTTGTCCTGCGCCAGAAGACGGTCCGGGTGAAGAGCGAAACTATTAGCAACTTCCTAACGTTATTGACAATAGCTGATGGTGTAACAATGTAATTATGTCTCTCATTGACTATGCAAATAGCGTATCTTCAGAATACTCGTCTCGGGGGTGTCGTTGTGCAACACATCGATAGTAATTTACCTCGGAATTTTACTTGTTCGGAGTAAGTGCAACAAATATAGAATTAATGCACTTTCCATCGGATTCAATCCTACATCAGGCGAAAACGGGAGGAAGAACCAAACTCATTACTATAGGAGTCATAGGAGAATATGCTATGCACTGCCATGAATTTCTGAAATAAAATCTAAATTACAAAACAGGAATCGCTACCAGAATGTATGTAAACCACGCATACTCGAACTGAAGCAGTTATTGGGAATCAGGTAAAGGAGACACAAGCTGACAAACTGTCTCTGGACTAGTGAAGTATGACAAGTCCCAAAACGTAAACAAAAACAGCCGCCTCTCATCACTTAGCCCTGAGATTCAAACATACCGCGCGCTCTGAACTTTCCACCTATGAGAACTGCGTTCTTGTAGGCTAAAATCAGGTAACCTAATGGCTGCTACCGCAAGACATGCGTATTTGGTACAAACAGTGCATTACTATTCCTTTTCCTTGTGCCTTCCTGCCGCATTTAGGCACGGTTTAGTGTCTACCCTTTCTGTCACGAACCTGTTACCCCAGGACGGAATATGTGTAAAGCAATTGTCTGCATCTACTGCTACAATGTGCTAAATGTCTGTGAATCGTGTAACTGTAGCAGGAGTTGAGAACCAGCCCGGTATTCACCTATTGGGATACGGAAAACCGCCTAGGAACCACACGTAGGCTGCTCGGCACACCGACCCTCCTCGTTATTCCTCCGGACGCATTCGATCGGGGGTGGCGCACCTCTCTGAATTCCGAAAGCGACACTTTAAAGCTCTCGGATCGCACAAACGCTCCAAGTAACTCACTTGGGATGTTTGTTTTTGTAACTCAGATCCGTTGATGACAGCGTAGACCTGTCGAAACCGGTAATAGCGATAAAAAGAATTGCTAGCGATCTTGGTTGAAGAATAATATAACCTTCACATCGCCCCCAACGACTGACGCACATGAACAGAAGAAACATTCAAAAACAGTGTAGTAGCACTCTTATCGCCAACAGAAGATATAGATAACATCAAGTGGAAATTATTCTTCTCGAAGAAACAAGTTTGCCAAGATCGCTAGTCGTTCTTTTCATTACCACTACCGGCTTCGACAGATCTACGCTGTCATCATCGGATCTAAAAGTAAATATTTGAACTAAATCTTCAGTACTGTAGATATTTGAACTAAATCTTCTGTATTGTAATAAACAGAAACAATGAGCATCGCACAATTTACGCATGTGTATGAATTTCATTCGTGTATTAAGAAATTGTATAAAAGATATCTGCTTTCCAGACGTACTTCGTGCCTAACAACTACAAGGTACTAACCATAAGCATTTTAGCATACGTAAGCTCTCAATTCCCCGCTACACGTCCGTTTTTGCGCGGGTGAGCACACAGGCTCTCACGTAAACCTCGGGAACCAAACCGCCAGTTCCCCAATACTTCGCAATAATCCGCTATGCCGGTACACTGGCACTTTAACCCGGCATTCTTTAACCCAGATCACGAGCATCGCATCACGTGCTTATATTGTTGTGTCTAGACAAGACAGCCTAGACACAATGAGAGGAAGCCGAAAGGCACGCGCTTAAACTCACGCAGGCTGGCGTGAGGTCTGAAACAGGATACGTAATGAATGCTATAAAGAAAAGTACGTAGCTTCTGGAATACTTAACTTTAATCCACATTTGTAGAACATCGCTCTTGATGATACATTAGTAGAATCTCAATATCAATTGAATACGGCGCCTTGCTAGGTCGTAGCAAATGTAGCTGAAGGCTATGCTAACTATCGTCTCGGCAAAGGAGAGCGTATTTGTCAGTGAACCTTTCCTTGCAAAGTCGGCTGTACAACTGGGGCGAGTGCTAGTAAGTCTCTAGACCTGCCGTGTGGCGGCGCTCGGTCTGCTATCACTGACAATGGCGAGACGCGGGTCCGGCGTATACTAATGGACCGCGGCCGATTTAAAGGCTACCACCTAGCAAGTGTGGTGTCTGGCGGTGACACTACATATATGACTTGATGTAGTTCATCTTACGTGATGCGAAGAATACAATTACGTAAAACTAATAGTATTTCACAGAGTGATTTTGTATGGTCCGCGGCTATGGCTTGTATTTGTCTTGTTTGTAGTTACTTTGAAGACTTTTTTTTCTGTCAGGGTTTTTGACACGGCTGTATGTTGATGAATAATTCACTTTTTTACCGTAAACTTATTTTTTAAAAGATGATACTAAACTGTACTTCATTATAAGTTTACTTGTGAAGGATGAAAATGTATATTTCCTTCTAAATTACACATTTTTAAAAAATTGCGCTGAATATTTTCAAAACAATGTTTTAAATCTGCAATTTAAAATGTTACGTAAATTTTCTTAAAAATAATTTTAATGAGATCGGAGAGAAGACACAATTATAGTGTGCAGATGTAATCGAAATTTATCGATTACCGGACACCACTAGGTAAACAAGTGTGCACTCATTCCTCTGTGAAAACATTACACTGGCTAAGTCGCCATTCTAGTGTCAAGTGATTAGCGTACGCTGCGACATGACCACAACATGTTGTACGTTTTAATATTTTGGTATTTTATCTGTCACATTTTGATGTTCCCTGCCAGTTTTTATTACACTTCGACGCAACATCTCAATGTGACTTACAGGAGCTGTAAAAAGCTTGTGCATCTAATAATGTTACAAACTACGTTCTAATGTTCCAGTATTGTACACAGTGTTTAAATGAAATCATGTGTATGTTTCAGCCACCTCACTTGGAATGTTTGTTTTTGTAACTTACAGATCCGATGATGAGAGCGTAGATCTGTCGAAACCGGTAAAAGTGATAAAAAGAATTGCTAGCGATCTTGGTTCAAGAATAATATAACCTTCAGATCGCCCCGAACGACTGACGCAATATCTGAGATATATATTACTGGAAACTATTAATTACCATTACTTGCACAAGTTTCAAAGATCGACGTAAATGCAAAAGAAAAATTACGCAAAAATGCATTAAATTTCAATTTTTCATACAGAAAATAGTTACTAAAATTGCTGGAATAGTCGTATGCAGGGAAATCAGGAATGTAGTTAAACTTTAATTTCGACTGAGTGACGTCCTGTTTATAAATTTTTACCATGTAATGAAAATTAATTACTGGTCTCCTTTCGTCATCAGAAATAATGATTTGTTAAATGAAACTTGTTTAGAGAACTGGTGGATTTTGTAAGGTGTGAAGGTGGTAACAACAATGAAAAGGCAGTAATATTGAATAAATAAAAGACACATATCTTTCGAAAAAAACTTGCGAAATGAGAGCTTACCTTTCAGAACACTGAAGAACGCTTACCTGATCAGAATGATGGGTCGTTTCCGCGTGCTGTCGGCTCTTAACCAGTGCTCCGATAGTAACGGGAAGCGGATCTGCAATTACAGCCACTGGCTTCTACTTGTCGGTGAAGCAGCGGACACGTTAGGTTGCTGCGTTTACGGCTCCCTTA
This sequence comes from Schistocerca nitens, assembly GCF_023898315.1. Taxonomy (NCBI): domain Eukaryota; kingdom Metazoa; phylum Arthropoda; class Insecta; order Orthoptera; family Acrididae; genus Schistocerca; species Schistocerca nitens. Next base: position 7,584,658 of record NC_064623.1, on the reverse strand, counting down.
ATGATTCAGTCAACTGCAGCGGTCGACAACGAATAACTGCACTTCGCACCGTATACTTCTTGTTTGCCTGCCACACAGAAGTTACCGCACTGCACAGTTCGCTGTCTGAACGTCGTAGCGCAATGAGCGACGTGTTTATTACTAAGACACACTCGGACACGTCCGAGACGTTATTCCAGAGCGCGCCCTAGGAAACAAAAGAGCATCGAGATCCGCTACTCGACGTGCAGGCTGTTAACAGATCTACTGTTGAAAGGTATGTGTGTGTGTGTATTTTTAAAGCATGGACTACTCACATAACTACGAGGGTAAGTCAATTATTATCCGCAAAGTAGTTATAAAATTTTATTGTAATCAAATACGAAACTTAGAAGAACATCATTTTTCGACATAGTGTCCTTGCGTTTCAACGCACTTGGTCCATCGTTGTACAAGCTTCCCTATGCCCTCGGCTGAGCTGCGAGCCAGAAATGCACCGCTTCTTTCACTGCTTCGTCCGAGGCAAATCGACGGCCCCTTAATGCCTGTCTGAGTGGACTAAACGAGTTGGAGTCGGAAGGGGCAAGATCGGGACTATGTGGAGGATGATCCAGTACTTCAAATTTGACTTTCTGGAGCGTTTCAACAGTATGGCAGCAGTATGCGGACGGGCATTGTCGTGCAAAAATACAACACCTTTCGACAGCAGTCCTCGGCGTTTGTTTCGAGTTGCAGGCTTTAGCCTGGCAGTAAGCGACTCACTGTAACGTACACTGTTTATTGTTGTGGTTTACTCTCCGGCTCTTAATGATGGATCAATGTTTCATCACCAGTAATTATCCTGTCTAAGAAGCTGTCCCCTTCGTTACCATAGCGATCCAAATGTTTTTGGAGATGTCCAAGCGCGTTTGTTTATACAACTGTGTGAGTTGTTTTGGGGCCCATCATGCACAAACTTTATAAACCCAAGTCTGTTGTGGATGATTTCGTAAGCAGAACAGTGACTACTTTTCAGACTATGTGTCACTTCGTCAATAGTTAACCGTCTGTCTAAGAGAATCATTTCACGTGAACGCTCAATGGCTTTTTCGTTTGTGGCGGTAAACGGTCGTCCGGCTCCTCCATCGTGCGTAACTCTTGTGCGACCATTTCGGAACTTTTGAATCCATTCGTAGACACTCCGTCGTGGCAAAACACTGTTCCCGTACTGTACCGAAAGTCTTCGATGGATTTCGGCCCCTGATACGCCTTCCGACAACAAAAAACGGATCACTGAACCTTGAAAGGGTCCTGTAGCCACCTTTCACTAGTCCGGTAGCCCATTTTCACTACCATTTCTATTTCTTTTCCTTGTTTCTCTTTTCTCTTTACTCTCATAGTGGTGTGATTGAATGAATGTGGTTGTGTGTCACGTTGCTAGACGGTGGCGTAGTCTGCTGCAGAAAGTCTGCGATAGTCGTACAGATTCAGCAGCAGTGGTACAGAATAGCCAATTATCGTAGTGGTCAAGTCGGCAAAGAGGTTTTCGCTAATTGTGAGAAATCCACCTGCGTTAGGTTGGTGGCGGAAATGGCATCTTTGGGCTTTCCGGGCCACGCGGAGCGCGGAAGAGGCTGGAGAAGCAGTCTGCCGCCGGTACGGGAAGCGTCCACAGCTGTGCTCCAGTCGAAGAAGGGTGAGTTAGACTGACCGCGTGGCGCGCTCTTACTTGGCGAGGGGAGAGCTGTTAGCTTTTGCTCTCGCTTTTCAAATCTGGAAGATTACTTTGCCTTGTCGCAGCAAGGAATGCAAAACTTTGGCAGATTTTTCTTTTAGCAAATTTCTGTAGCAGACTTGGAGCCGCCGGAAGAACGCCACACAAGGGTGTCGATAAGACGTGAGAACTCGCTTCTGTACGAATGTCTGTTTGCCTTCAGCTGTGCCTGCGTAAGCTTTCACCTTTCTAAATATTTAGAGCCTTGCCTTCTCGTAAATTTCCTTGCTTTATGTGTCTTTCATCCGTGGGGAGCCGACCACGTGGTTAGTTACACATGGCTTACGCTGCTCACGGATTTCGGTAAACCAGAGATCTGATGCGCAGTGAGAATTAGTTATTTTCGGTTGGATGGGCTAATTGTTATATTGTCTTTCTGCAACACAGAATTTATTTGTATTTAGGATATAGGTGTGCATTTTCTTCCATGTTTTCTTTTGTTTATGTATTACTGTATAGACGTGATTTAGTACTCCATTGTGCTACAAGTGTGGGTTGATTCTTGTCCTGTGTCGTGTATCGGTGTAATAAAGTAAATCTTGGCTGCCTTGTGGGGACTGTGAGTCCATTAGGAGACTTTGGTACTATTCTTGTATTTTGGAGCACGGAGTAACTATCCTTATGATGGAGATGCGTAGCTGTTCAGGGAGCCGCGATCGGAAAAACCAGTCAGACAACAACTCTGAACAAGGACGAGATCAGAACGTCGAGTCCGACCAGGAACGAAACTCAGAAAACGCAAGCACAAGTGTTGTCCATCCTGTAGTGTTTTCGAATCAGTCGATAGATGCAAATTCATTACAGACTATGCTACGGCAATTGCTAGACAGTAATAAAAGAGATATCGAGGAAGCAAATAAAAGATTGACAAGTGGAATAGTGCAGGGTGTTGGGGAGAAACTGGCGATCATTGACCAACGCATCTCCGCCTTAGAAGAGGGTCAGCAAGTCATTAGCAAGCAGGTGATGGAGCAAGAAGAAAGGTTCGCTGGGAATATACGTATGCTAGCAGAACAATGCCAGAGTGAACAAGCGGCTCTTGAGTCCCGAGTAGGACAAAATTCCGCCAGGGATTTCCGCGCGTTAGCAGAACAATGCCAGAGTGACCACGCGGCTCTTGTGTCCCAAATAGAGGACACTGCGGCTAACTGCCCGGTCCACCTTAGCGCGCAGGTAGAAACCCTCATCCAGGCGATAATAGCTCTCGAGCGAGAGCAAGGGCTTATACAAACACAACAAGACACGGCCCACCGAGGATACGAAAAGAAATAGCCAGGATCTCAGACGCAGTGGTGCGTAAGTCTGACAATAATAGGGAAACGATTACCCCGTCATCAGCGGATGCAGACGAAATACGGTCGATAACGAAATGTCCGCGCGGACAGTGTGAAAGAAATATACAACAAAGAGGGGTTACCGAGGGACTATGTGAGCGCATGGCCCGTTTAGAACTTCACCTAAAAGGGTTAAAGGCCCATGAAGTTGAAAGAAATGAACGAAAGGGCCATTATTCCGACGATGATTTCGGGAACGATGGCGAATTTGATCATCGTCACGATCACAGATCTCGTACCAGGTGGGAACGGCGTGGATACCCCCAGGAACGTTCGCCAAGGCAAACTCACGAATTTGACTCTAAACATTTTCTGACGGTGAGGAAGTTTGAAGTCTTCCGTAACTCGGCTACGGGGATTCACCCGCGGGCCTGGTTACAGCAGTTCGAGTTCTCCCTCCCTCCTACGTGGCCCAGTGCGCACAAGATAGAGTATATGTGCGGCTACCTCGAAGGTGAGCCAGCGGCGCGGATGAGGTCAATTGCACGCAATTGCTACACTGTCGGGGAGTTTCGACAACACTTCCTGTCGATCTATTGGTCAGTGGCAGCGCACAGTCGTGTAAAACACGGACTCATTATGCTACCAGAGTTAAACAGGTCAAAATTCTCCAGCCCTGTGCAGATGTTCGAGCACATGCTGCAGGCGAATGAACATCTTGACGATCCTTATGGACCTGCGGAAATTATTCGCATTTGCCTGGGGAAGTTTCCAATGCAGTTGCGGCACGTTATCCTTGCAGGACGATGTAAGGATGACGTAGAGGGGTTTCGCAGTCTACTTTTTGAGCTCGAGTGCGATGCGAATGGCACCACGCAGAATTACGGTCAGAGCGCCTACGAGCAGCGGCCGCGCGAGCGAAGCCGCAGCCGTAGAGACAGGTGGCACTCCAGACGTAACGGGTCGCCTCAGAGTTACGGAACGCGGGCAGAAGAAACGATGCCAATGGTCATCATCCGCCGAGAGGAAATCAAAGACACCCCGGGGAGTTTAGATGATATGGTAATGAGCAGAGATTTAGGCGCAATTATAGCGGACCTAGGAACGGTAGTCGTGATCGACCACAGAATAATTATCGAACAAGCGACAACAGGGGTGCCGTAAACAGTACGGGTGGTACGCCAGTGGGTGTTGAAATTCGTCCCGCAAACCCGCGGCACAATCCGCCACATGACCCTAATCAAAGGGATCAATGACTCGTGGCTGGCTCGGTTGGCGTCAAACTTAATGAGGACCGATGATATTGATGATATTGATGTGCATTTGATAAAGGAAGACGATATTACGGAAGATTTGTTGAGGGAGGGCCACAGTATTGGTGTGCCCGCCGTAAACCCAGTCGCTTCTGTTTCGTAAAATTACAGTGTATATTTTCCAATGTTTTGATTCACTCTGGTGTGATTAAAATTAAAGTGTACATTTTCTATGAGTTGTAAAGGGTTCCCACAATATATGTGTAGTTATTTCTTCTTCTGAGCAGAAAAGAGTAGTGTTGTGCAGCTTTATAACGTCTGAATGTGAATGATTATGAGGCTCATATGAAGCGTTTCCTATTAGAGTAAGATGGCTTTCGTTTTTTGATGGCTAAAAAGGTATCGGGTGTGTTGGCGTGACGAGTCAATAGTCGTAAGGTAACTCTTGATGACAAATACAGTTGTAGTGTACTTATTCCTCCCAAGTGAGGATGATTCAGTGAGACTTTGCAGCTGTACTGCTATGTTGATGAAGCGACTTGGTGATTTGTAGGTGAAGGATTTGTGTATGACGGGAGATTAATAGTGTTTGATTTCCAGAGTTTCCACCTTATAAGATGTTTGGATAGTGTAACTTGCCGCCAAATACAACTAGGTACGGTTGAGGGTACCAGAATGTGAAACCCCAGAAGACGTATATGGAAACAGCTTATAAGCTCAAGCAACTTGATATTTCATAGAGAATCAATGCGACTACCTCCAAGCTGAAATAACATGACGGTAGGTGAGGACCCCAGGGGACATGTGGTGAGTAAGTGTGTAATCATCATGAGTATCTTATGACAGCAGTAAGCTGGGTACTCCTGGCTCTGGACAATGGATTTCTTTTGACAGTCTTTTGTATGTATTTATAGAACGAAGTGTTAAGTGTTTGCTAGTAGGACAGAATGATTTTTATTTCCATTTTTATGCCCACTGACCTTTTGCATTAGTCTGATGATTAGATGTTGAAACATTTACCATTCCAGATGTGACTTGAATGAACCTGCTGTGTCTCATTAATCATAACTTATATTATGCAATGTCCATAGAAAAGAAGTCTCGGAAATGTTTCACAGATCAGCAAACGTGTGCTGCAAACCTTGGAGCAGCAGTCAATGAACAACGATATGGGTATTGGTGTTGAAAGGAATATATTGTTTATATGTGGGAATTGTAGTCGGGCTATATGGTAATGGTGACTAGTACGAGCTCTGTAGATTGTGTGTGAGGGCGTAGTTAGGAGTAGGTATAGTTTTGTGTCTGTAGTTAGCAGCGGCGCCAAATCCTATCCAAATCCTGACCAAACCTTGTACAAGATCTACCCTGAATGATTGACAGCAGATTTAATGCTGAGACTATATTTTATAAAAAGGATTTTTTGTTTGTTTGAATATTGGTTATGTAATTTTCCTCACTGTTTTTTATTGGTATTGTTAACAAGGCCCTTCTTGTCAAGTTAATTTCGGGCAATATTCCACGTATTGATCAGGAATAATGAACTCAGCTGATTTTGTGCTAATCTGTACACATGATATTTTGTAACGATCTCTGTGAGCGCAGTTCTTAAGTGGGTGCAAGGCCGCCTAGGGAGCCTCCGCATCAGAAAGCACAGGGCTTGGTCCACCGGCAGGCGTTGCAGAACCCTGCAGTGGTGCGGCGAGCGGTCACAGCTGTTTCCCCATCAGAGGGGAGGGGATGCTGGTCTTCCCCCAAGCCCAGGCTCACACCGGGGCCCGCAGGCGCGTTACCACGGCAGCGCCAGCTGATGGCCGGCGTTCCACCCCATGCACTAGTCATCTGGCAAGCGAAAGGGAAAGTACGACGCACGCCAGGCGAGGCCGCCGATCCCTGAGCGCCGCTAGTCCAGACGGCCGCTGCGGTGAGGTAACGCCCACTGCCCGGAGGGAGACGGGTCCCACCACTGGCGCATCAGCTGAGACGGTGGAAAAAGGTGATAAGTGGGTCTCAAGCCCGACACCCGCACGGGTTTACGTCGACCTCGATGCGACGGAGAAGAGCACGTGTCTCTCCATTGAGACGACAGGAGACAGGGGCGTGTGTCGTAAAACACATTCCTCCGCAACTCACGGACGACGACCGCCAAGCCGCCTTCTCGATGATGAGGCAGGGCCCACAAGCGGCGATGTTTTGCAAATCTGCAACGTCGAACCATCCCACAGTATGGACGCAGAGGGTGGAAACGGGCACGAGGCAACGTCGTGGGGTGTTGTCTAGGATGAACAACCTGGGTTACAACGGACGTTACAATCAACGCCGGCCGGCCGCGGTGGCCTCGCGGTTCTAGGCGCGCAGTCCGGAACTGTGGGACTGCTACGGTCGCAGGTTCGAATCCTGCCTCGGGCATGGATGTGTGTGATGTCCTTAGGTTAGTTAGGTTTAAGTAGTTCTAAGTTCTAGGGGACTGATGACCACAGCAGTTGAGTCCCATAGTGCTCAGAGCCATTTTTTTGAATCAACGCCGCCGCGAACTCCCCAATTCAGTGTTGTGGTCCCCTAGTAGCTTCTCCTCCAAGTCGCCTTTAGAAGAGACGCCCACCCCAGCACCTAAAGAGAATACCCAGTGAAAATACCATGTGACGAAACTGAAAAATGACAGCGTGTCAACGAGCTGGTTTCTGGATGTGTTGTTGTACTCATGTCTTATTTTCCATAGGTGGTTATTTACCAGCTGTCATTCCATTGGGTTCATTAATGATTTGTTATGCACGTTGAGTTTTGCACTTTCACTTAGATGTTTTTATATATGTCAGCACCAGCTGACACTCCTTTGGTTCTTGGTAATGATTTTGCATCATTGTATTTGTTTATATATGTATATATTTCGTGTATCTGTTCATCTATGTCTCTGTGTTAATTTTTGATAATTGGTTAAAGCAATTTTAAAATAATATATCATGTTTGCTGTCGTAGTAGGTCAGATGACATGATGTTAGAGTACAATGTGACGCTTAATTTAATTTGTTCTGTTTGCTTTGCGGACCGCATGAGGTCACAATTACTGACTAAGGTCAGATAAAACTCATTTGGATATAAGAGATTAATCAATTCTTTTGTGCTGCTGTTTGCCTGGTGCAATTGATTCTCGTTATGATATGTTTATTTCGAAGACTGTTGGCGAATCTCCTAGCATGGCGAGAAAATTCGCGGCACAGTCTTCTCCGGGACGTTTGGGGTGATGAAAGGGTCCTGTAGCCACCTTTCATTAGTCCGGTAGCCCATTTTCACTACCATTTCTATTTCTTTCCTTGTTTATCTTTTCTCATAACTCATAGTGGTGTGATTGAATGAATGTGGTTGTGTGTCACGTTGCTAGACGGTGGCGTAGTCTGCTGCAGAAAGTCTGCGATAGTCGTACAGATTCAGCAGCAGTTGTACAGAATAGCCAATTCTCGTAGTGGTCAAGTAGGCAAAGAGGTTTGCGCTACTTGTGAGAAATCCACCTGCGTTAGTTTGGTGGCGGAAATGGCATCTTTGGGTTTTCCGGGCCACGCGGAGTGTGGAAGAGGCTGGAGAAGTAAAAGGGAGGCAGTCTGCCGCCGGTACGGGAAGCGTCCACAGCTGTGCTCCAGTCGAAGAAGGGTGAGTTAGACTGACCGCGTGGCGCGCTGTTACTTGGCGAGGGGAGAGCTGTTAGCTTTTGGTCTCGCTTTTCAGCTCTGAAAGATTGCTTTGCCTTGTCGCAGCAAGGAATGCACACAAAGGTGTCGATAAGAAGTGAGCGCGCGCTCCTGTATGAATGTCTGTCTGCCTTCAGCTGTGCCTGTGTAAGCTTTTATTTTCCTAAATATCAATAGCTTTGCCTTCTCGTAAATTTTCCTTGCTTTATGTGTCTTTCGTCCGTGGGGAGCCAACCACGTGGTAGAACATTAGAGTTGTTGGGCTACCGGCATCACTAACTGTCCGATCGCATGTTTGTTTTAGATAATGTTAACATGATTGTGTGATGTGATATTGTTGCAATTTGGGCACTATACCTAGAAACTGTGTCTCCACAAACCACGTGGGCACGTGGGTGTACTGAGAAACGTGTACCGTCTCACGAGTTATTGCGATCAGTTACCAGGCAACAGCAGTTGTATGAATGATTCACACCAATGATTTTAGGTGTATATTATAGCGGTGAACGTACCGACGCTTTTCTTCAATGTTATCAGGAACTGTGTACATGCTTCACATCCATGTCTTACAAGTAAATGATTTTATCCACAATTGCCTCTTGTATTCCGAGGTTACGTTTTTGCACCTAAGCCACTCACATTGTAGCTTTCCTGTCAGCACATCCAACGCGTTTCCTTACGCACAGGTCCAGTGATTAGTTTCCCCTTTTTTTTAAGACAAATGCCTTAGATTAAGTCTTATTTTCAGGTGTGTTGCTGGGAGCCGATCTTCTGCACAGTGTTCTTGCATGTGCTATTTTATTTTAAATGGTTGATTGTCGTGAAGAGTGCACGGGGAATACTATTAATTACATCGTATCCCCTATGAGCGACATCACAACGTATGCATTTTTGTGAGTTTTTGGTCTTTGATCAAATTAATTTATTTTCCGACTCGACCAAACCTTTGATTAGTTGTATGGTTAGAGTCGGTGGCGACCTAATCTTCTCACGTTCATTTCATAAGCAAGCCAGAGCGAGAGCACCAGCAGCAGCGAGTACTGTTTGTATAAAGCGTTTATTTTGCATTTTCTTTACGACCTTCCACTAAGGAAGGGATTCTATTTGTGTTTATCTGCTCTGCATAGAAACTAACAGTTCTTGATCGTTAGGAGAGAAATTTATTTTGTACTTATTTGCTGCGCTTAGCTTTTAAATAGTTTTTCTGGGAAAACCTAGCGTAGTTTTCGCGTCTCGTATTTCAGTGAGTGTTTCTTGATTATCAGAGTAGCTCATCAGAAGATTATCTTGGGAATTTGTCACCGTATAGAGTAGGGTAAACATAGTCATGTGTAGGGACTGTGGTTGTTGTGAGCGGACGCAAGGAGAATTGGCCACTCTTCGGGGGCAGGTGGAGGCTATGTCTGTTAGGCTCATCGAGCTCGAGGCGCAGGCGTCGGCTCGTAGTGGCGTTGGGGCAACTGTGGTGAGACCTATGCCTACTTCGGTGGCCTCGGAATCACATGGAACCCCTGATGTCGCTGCGTCTTCCGGCAGTGAGCATCTTACCGGTCAGCCATCACTCCAGGGTGAATGGCGGACAGTGGTGGGCTCGCGCGTGCCTGGCCGAAAGGCGAAGGTGGGATCTGGCCGCGTGGCAGCTGCCTTACCCCTTTCCAACAGGTACGGGCTGCTTCCTAGTGGTGATGACATCGTTTCCGAGCCACCACAGGATGCCTCGCCTGTTGGGCCAGTGGCCGATTCTCCGGCAAGGTCCCGACAGTCACAGAGGGCGGGCCTATTAGTTATAGGGAGCTCCAACGTTAGGCGGGTTATGGAGCCCCTCAGGAAAATAGCGGGTACGTCGGGGAAGAATGCCAGTGTGCACTCGGTGTGCTTGCCGGGGGGTCTCGTCCGTAATGTGGAGGAGGCCCTTCCGGCAGCTATTGAACGCACTGGGTGTGACCGGCTGCAGATAGTAGCACATGTCGGAACGAATGACGCCTGCCGCTTGGGTTCTGAGGCCATCCTTGGTTCCTTCCGGCGGCTGGCTGATTTGGTGAAGACAACCAGCATCGCACGCGGAGTGCAAGCTGAGCTTAATATCTGCAGCATAGTGCCCAGAGTCGATCGCGGTCCTCTGGTTTGGAGCCGTGTGGAGGGTCTAAACCAGAGGCTCAGACGACTCTGCGACTATAATGGTTGCAAATTCATCGACCTCCGTTATTGGGTGGAGAACTGTAGGGCCCCCCTAGACAGGTCAGGCGTGCACTACACACCGGAAGCAGCTACTAGGGTAGCAGAGTACGTGTGGCGTGCACACGGGGTTTTTTTTAGGTTAGAGGGACCCCCCCTTGGGCGAAACGATAAAATACCTGACGGCTTACCAGAGAGAACATTATCATCGTTGTAAAGAACGTCCGTCCTCAGAGACCAAAAACAGGAAAAGTTAACGTAATATTGGTAAACTGCAGGAGTATCCAGGGCAAGGTTCCTGAATTAGTATCTCTTATTGAAGGAAATAGTGCGCATATAGTATTAGGAACGGAAAGTTGGTTAAAACCGGAAGTGAACAGTAACGAAATCCTAGACACAGAATGGAATATATACCGCAAGGATAGGATAAACGCCAATGGTGGAGGAGTATTTATAGCAGTAAAGAATTCAATAATATCCAGTGAAGTTATTAGCGAATGCGAATGTGAAATAATCTGGGTTAAGTTAAGTATCAAAGGTGGGTCAGATATGATAGTCGGATGCTTCTATAGACCACCTGCATCAGCAACCGTAGTAGTTGAGCGCCTCAGAGAGAACCTGCAGAACGTCGTGAAGAAGTTTCGTGATCATACTTTTGTAATAGGGGGAGACTTCAATCTACCAGGTATAGAATGGGATAGTCACACAATCAGAACTGGAGCCAGGGACAGAGACTCTTGTGACATTATCCTGACTGCCTTGTCCGAGAATTACTTCGAGCAGATAGTTAGAGAACCAACTCGTGAAGCTAACGTTTTAGACCTCATAGCAACAAATAGACCGGAACTTTTCGACTCCGTGAATGTAGAAGAGGGTATCAGTGATCATAAGTCAGTGGTTGCATCAATGACTACAAGTGTAATAAGAAATGCCAAGAAAGGAAGGAAAATATATTTGCTTAACAAGAGTGATAGGGTACAAATCGCAGAATATCTGAGTGACCACCATCAAACGTTCATTTCTGAGGAAGAGGATGTGGAACAAAAATGGAAAAAATTCAGAAACATCGTCCAGTACGCCTTAGATAAGTTCGTACCGACTAAGGTCCAAAGCGAGGGGAAAGATCCACCGTGGTATAACAATCATGTACGAAAGGTACTACGGAAACAAAGAAAGCTTCATCATAGGTTTAAGAGTAATCGAATCATAGCTGATAAGGAAAAGCTGAACGAAGCGAAAAAGAGCGTAAAGAGAGCAATGAGAAAAGCATTCAAAGAATTCGAACATAAAACACTGGCAAACAATCTAAACAAGAACCCTAAAAAGTTTTGGTCATATCTAAAATCGGTAAGCGGATCTAAATCCCCTATTCAGTCACTCGTTGACCACGATGGCACCGAAACAGAGGACGACCGAAGAAAGGCAGAAATACTGAATTCAGTGTTCCGAAACTGTTTCACTGCGGAAAATCGTAACACGGTCCCTGACTTCAGCCGTCGCACGGACGCCAAAATGGAAAATATTGAAATAAACGATATCGGAATTGAAAAACAACTGCTATCACTTAGTAGCGGAAAAGCACCCGGACCAGACGAGATACCCTTAAGATTCTACAGTGATTATGCTAAAGAACTTGCCCCCTTTCTATCAGCAATTTATCGTAGATCTTTGGAAGAACGTAAAGTACCTAGCGACTGGAAGAAAGCGCAGGTCGTTCCCATTTTCAAGAAGGGTCATAAATCAGATGCGAATAATTATAGGCCTATTTCGCTTACGTCAATCTGTTGTAGAATAATGGAACATGTTTTGTGTTCTCGTATTATGACGTTCTTAGATAATGCAAATCTCCTTCATCATAACCAACATGGATTCCGCAAACAGAGATCATGTGAAACTCAGCTCGCCCTATTTGCCCAAGAAATTCACAGTGCCGTAGACACTGGCGAGCAGATTGATGCCGTATTCCTGGACTTCAGGAAGGCATTTGATACGGTTCCGCACTTACGTTTAGTGAAAAAAATACGAGCTTACGGAATATCGGACCAGGTTTGTGATTGGATTCAGGATTTCCTAGAAGAAAGAACACAACATGTCATTCTTAACGGTTCAAAATCTGCAGATGTAGAGGTAATTTCGGGAGTACCGCAAGGAAGCGTGATAGGACCTTTATTGTTTACAATATACATAAATGACTTAGTTGACAACATCGGTAGCTCCGTGAGGCTATTTGCAGATGACACGGTTGTCTACAAGAAAGTAGCAACATCAGAAGACTCGTACGTACTCCAGGAAGACCTGCAGAGGATTAATGAATGGTGCGACAGCTGGCAGCTTTCCCTAAACGTAGATAAATGTAATATAATGCGCATACATAGGGGCAGAAATCCATTCCAGTACGATTATGCCATAGGTGGTAAATCATTGGAAGCGGTAACGACCGTAAAATACTTAGGAGTTACTATCCGGAGCGATCTGAAGTGGAATGATCACATAAAACAAATAGTGGGAAAAGCAGGCGCCAGGTTGAGATTCATAGGAAGAATTCTAAGAAAATGTGACTCATCGACGAAAGAAGTAGCTTACAAAACACTTGTTCGTCCGATTCTTGAGTATTGCTCATCAGTATGGGACCCTTACCAGGTTGGATTAATAGAAGAGATAGACATGATCCAGCGAAAAGCAGCGCGATTCGTCATGGGGACATTTAGTCAGCGCGAGAGCGTTACGGAGATGCTGAACAAGCTCCAGTGGCGGACACTTCAAGAAAGGCGTTACGCAATACGGAGAGGTTTATTATCGAAATTACGAGAGAGCACATTCCGGGAAGAGATGGGCAACATATTACTACCGCCCACATATATCTCGCGTAATGATCACAACGAGAAGATCCGAGAAATTAGAGCAAATACAGAGACTTACAAGCAGTCGTTCTTCCCACGCACAATTCGTGAATGGAACAGGGAAGGGGGGATCAGATAGTGGTACAATAAGTACCCTCCGCCACACACCGTAAGGTGGCTCGCGGAGTATAGATGTAGATGTAGATGTAGAAGTATTTCCATTCCCAATAATAACATAATAACCCGTACTAACAGGTTAGTTACATTCTCTATGCCCAACGATAGTAAATTTGACGATTGGTTTAGTCTGCAAGTAGACACCCAGGTGCCACTCTTGCTGGATACCCCTGTAAGTAGGTTGTTTAGGTTTTTATGTTGGTAACGCCACGTAGCGCTCTGTATGAAAATCACTGACTGTGCTGTGTGCAGTCTGTGGCTGGTTGGCATTGTTGAAATATTCTCTATTGTAGTGTTGGGTAGTTGGATGTGAACAGCGCGTAGCGTTGCGCAGTTGGAGGTGAGCCGCCAGCAGTGGTGGATGTGGGGAGAGAGATGGCGGAGTTTTGAGAGCGGACGATCTGGACGTGTGTCCGCCAGAAAAAGTAAATTTGTAATACTGGATATCATGAACTGCTATATATATATATTATGACTTTTGAATATTATTAAGGTAAATAAATTGTTTTTTCTCTATCAAAATCTTTCATTTGCTTAGTATTCCTGTAAGTAGTTAGTGCCCTCAGAAGTTAGAAACTTTTATTTAGCTGGCAGTATTGGCGCTCGCTGTTTTGCAGTAGTTCGAGTAACGAAGATTTTTGTGAGGTAAGTGATTCATGAAAGGTATAGGTTATTGTTAGTCAGGGCCATTCTTTTGTAGGGATTATTGAAAGTCAGATTGGCTTCAAATGGTTCAAATGGCTCTGAGCACTATGGGACTCAACTGCTGAGGTTATTAGTCCCCTAGAACTTAGAACTAGTTAAACCTAACTAACCTAAGGACATCACAAACATCCATGCCCGAGGCAGGATTCGAACCTGCGACCGTAGCGGTCTTGCGGTTCCAGACTGCAGCGCCTTTAACCGCACGGCCACTTCGGCCGGCTCAGATTGCGTAGCGCTAAAAATATTGTGTCAGTTTAGTGTTGATCAGAATAAGTAAAGAGCGAAATGTCTGAGTACGTACAGTTCCTCTCAGCTGTTTAAAAATCAAATAACGTAAGGGGTTTATCAGCACAGTAATCCATAAACTTTTCTGAGGGGACGTTTCACCCCCACCACCGAAACAGAAGAAAAGCATGCCCTCACCAAAGACATATCTGACCAAAAACTGAAGACGTAATCTGCTCCGTACGCAACTCAGCTCCAGGACAAAACAACATTAGACGCATACACCTTCGAAAATCCCCCTCCCACATCCTAAACCCGATGCTATCCCTCATTTGCAACTACTGCTTACATAACGAGACAATACCGACGAACTGGAAGACTAGCAAGAGAGTCGCGATACCCAAATCATACAAAGATAACATTGACCCAAAGTCCTACAGACAAATATCCCTAGTGGACATAATAGGCAAGGCTTACGAACAGGGTAGTAAGGAACCGGCTAAGTACATACGTCGAAAACCAAGGACTGCTGTCCCTCACGCAGGCAGGGCTGAGACAAAATTATTCGACAACTGACCCACTCCTGAAACTAACTGACAGAATAACCATAGGATTCGACCAAGGGCACTGCGCCCTTCCAGTGTTCCTGGATAGTGAACGAGCTTTTGACAAACTCTGGCGCCAAGGCTTGCTGTTCAAACTGGTTAACATGGCTATCCCAGCAAAAACTTGCAGAGTGCATGCAGCAAATCAATCTTCCGAAGTCTTCATCCCATATGCCGGGGTCTCACAGAGAGGCATCTGGTTCCCCTGTACACAGCTGCCATACTTACTGCAACAACACAAAACAAACGAAAGGACTGTATGCAGATGACACAGCCTACTGGTTCACTGAGCTACGAATAACAGCCATACAAAGTAAGAAGCAATGGTGCGACTATTAACGTAGGTGGAGAAATGCAGGGTACGAACAAAGCCAACAAAAACTCAGACAGTCCTTTTCAGAGATAGACACCTCACAAAAAACGCCAACAAAACGAAGAACACACATTATCTCACACACCAGGAAGGTTCAATGATACAGTCAGACACCTTGGGGTATATCTCGACAAACAACTCAACTGGAGAACCCGCATAACAATAAAGACAGAACCTTATACGCCAGGTACACGGCTGCAGCACAAAAACCGCTGTCCACTCCAAAACTTTCTTGGACCGGTTCTGATGTATGTGGACCGCCCCTGGGAGGCATACACGCCCAAGTAGACTACACAGCACAGGCAGGAGACAGCAGTATGGGCAAACTTCCCAACATCGCAGGTCTACCGAATAACCAGGGTAGAACCACTCCAGACCAGGCTGTTCAAGCTCCGAGCGCGATACGGCAGACACGTACTGGACAAAAGGCCTGACGTGGAACACCTCGTCTCCACCAACGGAAAACAAAATTCAAATACGTCACCCCTTCCAGCACAATAACCCTGGATACTGCAAAAACATACCCAGATCTACCCCCAATACTACAACCACTCACAGCCAACTCCACAACCCAACCTCAGCTAGACGAGAGAACAGAGAATTGAAATACACGCACACACACACACACACAGACAGACACACACACACACACACACACACACACACACACACACACACACACACACACACCACTAGAACAATTACACGACCAAGAACCTATCAAGGAGCTTATGCCAGCTCTAACAAACCGAACATCATAAATAAAAGTTTTAAATTGTAAATAAGACCCTATACTTCAACCTGTACTTTCCACCCTCCACTAGGAATAAGTTTACCCCAACCTACGTTGCTTCTATCGCTCTTCCTCCTCTCCACACTATCATATTATGTACTAATCAATATTATCAAATTTCAATTGTAAAAATGTATAACACATTAGAAGCAACAATATCTGTAAGTAATATTATTGTACTATGCATAGTTGTTGAGAATGAACAGTGTAACAATTTCACAATGAATGATGCAAATTGTAATACCTAAATGAAAGATCCAAATGTATTGTGAACATGAAATTTTCATTGAATTGCATTAAATAAATAAATATAAAATAAAAAATAAAGTGTAAAACGCAGCAAAAAAATCCGAGCAGATGCGGTCTCTGCCAGAAGGTTGGTGGGCAGTTAACTACTTCACGCAACTTCAAACCCATGAGTATTTTATTAATTTCTCTCTAATGACATAATTTCCTCTGACTGCTATACAGGGTGAGTCACCTAACGTTACCGCTGGATATATTTCGTAAACCACATCAAATACTGACGAACGTAATCCACAGACCGAACGTGAGGAGAGGGGCTAGTGTAATTGTTTAATACAAACCATACAAAAATGCACGGAAGTATGTTTTTTAACACAAACATACGTTTTTTTAAATGGAACCCCGTTAGTTTTGTTAGCACATCTGAACATATAAACAAATACGTAATCAGTGCCGTTTGTTGCATTGTAACCTAAAGTTGACGCTTGAGTACCACTCCTCCGCTGTTCGATCGTGTCTATCGGAGAGCACTGCAACATATATCGCGTTTCTACAGAATGATCTGCCAACGTTGCTCGAAAATGCCCCACTGGAAACGCGTCGACGTATGTGGTATCAGCATGATGGTGCACCTACACATTCCGCAATTAACACTAGGCTGACCCTTGACAGGATGTTCGACGGGCGTTTCATAGCACGTGGAGGACGCATAAATTGGCCAGCCCGTTCTCCTGATCTTACATCTCTGGACTTCTTTCTGTGGGGTACGTTAAAGGAGAATATGTACCGTGATGTGCCTACAACCCCAGAGGATATAAAACAACGTATTGTGGTAGCCTGCGGCGACATTACACCAGATGTACTGCTGCGTGTACGACATTCATTACGCCAGAGACTGCAATTGTTTGCAGCAAATGATGGCCACCACATTGAACATCTATTGGCCTGACAAGTCGGGACACACTCTATTCCACTCCGTAATTGAAAACGGAAACCACGTGTGTACGTGTACCTCACCCCTCATGGTAATGTACATGTGCGTCAGTGAAAAAGACCAATAAAAAGGTGTTAAGCATGAGGACGTAATGTGCTGTTCCAGTCTCTTCTGTACCTAAGGTCCATCACCCTTTGGATCTCTGCGTAATTCGGTGCTCTCCGGTACACACGATCGAACAGCGGAGGAGTGGTACTCAAGCGTCAACTTTAGGTTACAATATCTCCGGATGTAATTAACATTTTACAATGCAACAAACGGCACTGATTACGTATTTGTTTATATGTTCAGATGTACTAAAAAAACTAACGGGGTTCCATTTAAAAAAACGTAGGTTTGTGTTGAAAACATACTTGCGTGCATTATTGTATAGTTTGTATTAACCAATTACACTAGCCCCTCTCCTCACGTTCGGTCTGTGGAATCGATTCGTCAGTATTTGATGTGGTTTACGAAATATTTCCAGCGGTAACGTTAGGTGACTCACCCTGTATAATTCGGTAGAGAGCGTATTTAGTCTTCAGTTTTAATGATCAGTTTGTTGCTGTAACGATTCCTTTAGTACTGGTAGAGAGCATACTTCGCTATTCAGTTGCAGCAGCTGTTTGATATTCACATGTAGTTGCACGTCCTGACCAGCACAGTTCCTGTTACCTAACGGAGCGATACACCGCGATTGAGTACATTGATACGGTTAGTGCTCACTACACAACGAACGATCAGCACAGCGGGTTTGTCAACATTATCCCGGTACGCGGCACCATTCGGCGTTTACTGTTGTTTATCAACCTCTGCGTGAGGCGGGTCGTTTAGGAGAGTACCTGGTCACGGGCGAAGTCCCACCGTACCAAATGTGTAGTTTGGGGAAGACGTCCTGCAGCATGTGGAGCAAGATCCTTCCATCAGTAGTCATGAAACTGCCTCGTATCGTGGGGACGAACGTAAGAAGCGTGCTCCATGGCCAACTGTTACATCCATGTCGCTTATAGCGTGTGCACAACACAGAACTACATAATTATTGTCTCCGAGCACAGTTTTCGCAGTGGGACTTGGAACGGTGTGAATCCTCTGCGCTGTTTACAGATGAAGCTACGTTCGCGAGTGATGGGGCCTTCAACATCCACAATTCGCATGTCTGGTGTGAGTTCAATCATCGCGCTGCAGTCACTGCGGTTCTACGGCAGTGTGTGGACAAGT